>NC_032015.1:10196727-10197496 GCF_001865875.1 Lupinus angustifolius | reverse complement strand
CGAGAACAACTGATGAGTTATAATGTAATATGTTATATATATATATATATGAACTGTTTTTCATATATGAGTGTAATATTCTGAGTAAGTCCACGCCGTCAATGAATTTACGTTCATTAGATGTCTTACTCTCTCTATTGCTCTTCTTTTCTATTGTTTGCTTTTCGAACGTGTGCTCGTCAGATAAGACAACTTTGCTCGGATTTGGAGCTACCCGTTCGTGATGTTCCAGGAAGGGGCATGAAGAATTGAGGAGAGGCAGTACCCTAGTATTGGAGCGAGCCACTAGGAGTTGCTGATCATTTTGGGACTTTTGAAAACAAGGATGGCTTCAGTAGTCAGCTTGTGGGCCAGTCGATGTCCCCTTTTTGTTTTGATGGGGCTGTGTTTCTTTTTGGATTTTGTATATGTTAGTGGCGATGTAGTTTCCGCCTTTGTTGACTTAGTTTGTATGAACTAAAGATGACTTAACCGTTTATATGCATTGTGTTATTCAGGAAATTGTGAATCAGGTTAAGTTATCATTCGATAACGATAAATTGATTTTCCGCATTTGAGTTACTTAAAGTGATGTCCCGGAAAATGAAGGTTTTAAAAGGAAACAATTTTATACAATCTCTTTATTCAAAAAAAAAAATTTACCCATTTTTCACCAATGTTTTTTAGAAGTATTTTTCAGGGTGTTACAATCTCTATGTACCTTACACACTCACTAATACTTATACCCTTGGAAAACACCTTTCCAAGTAACTCTATCCCCTTTCTTATC
>NC_032015.1:10188407-10196627 GCF_001865875.1 Lupinus angustifolius | reverse complement strand
TTGGATTGCCTTTACAAGTATGAAATATAATAACACTTGCAATCTAATCAACTCTTTTGTATACTTAGTAATAATGCTCTTTAACTTTACAAAACTTTGAAACACTTTACTTCAAGCAACTCAGAAAAATAACTCTGAAAGTTTGAGGGCAAGTTGCTAGAAGTGCAGAAAACTATTTCAGAAAAGTGTAGGAAAGTTGTGAGAAATGTGTGAAAGAGTTGTTTTATGATTGTGAGTTCTAAGGCATTTAAATAGGCTTTCAATAAGTCATTGTGCCTTTATGAAAGAGTAGGAGTTGTTTTGAATGAAGGCATTTCGTTTGGGATGAAAATTCTTGAGCTTCAAATCTGAAAAACTGATGTAACAACTCTTAGTAACTGATTACAGCAAGTGGGTAATCGGTTACCCAAACACGACGTTTTACTTCATTATCATCTTTTTGTGAGTGATATTCACAAAAGAAGAATAACGATTAACAGTAACATGAACAACTTCTCTTCTCCCTTCTTTATTGGAGTTGTTAATGAAGACATTCTCATTTTTATATTGTCTTATGTATTATTTTTGTTGTGATATATTCATGTAGCAAAATGCAAAAATACTAATACAGTGCAACAATGAATTAGTAGTTAAAGTGCACTTTGGATCTCTCATTAAGACATTACAAGTATTATATTATATGTATACTACACATTTTATATAAACTTACAAAATGTCTTTGCATGATATCTTGAGAAGAATAGCATAAAATTGTTTGTAGAAAACTAATAATTTAATTACATGTATATATATTAAAAAAATTAAACACAATTATAAAAGTTTATATAAATTATTAATTAAATCTAAAATAAAAAGGTTTATTATAATACATATACTTGTATTTTAAAATTATTAAAACTAATAATTAAAATATAATAATACTTCTTCATTCTATATTACCAAAGGGTATTTTTGTCTTTTAAAACATAACATCATTTCTCTATTCTCATGTCTCTTTTTCTTAATTTCTCTCCTATCAAACAACATCGAAATTCATTCTCTTTCTTACAATTTTCTTTCTTTTTATTTTCTCTCTCACGTATTTTTTCTTCTCACCTTCTCTCCTAAACCAAACAAAGGCTAAAGAAGAAGAAGAAAATAAGGAGAAAGAACATATATGAGGAACAAATATATTGTTTTCATACAAAGATTGAAGAACAAGAAAATGATTGAGTATTGTAAGACTGAGTTTGCAACTAAGAGGGGAGGTGAATTAGTTGACTTAAAATAATGACCATTTTTTCTGCAAAATGAAGAGTTAAAGTGCAGCGGATAATATTGCATAAAATAAACAAAAATAAATCAAAAAGGTAAGGGAGAAGAGAGTACACAGATGTTTTATACTGGTTCACCTTCTTGTCCACCGAAAACTACGTCCAGTACTCTTGCAGCACAAGAGATTTTCCACTAAATATTATGAGTTGTAATTACAATATCTCACCCCGAGACTTCTATGTACCTTACACACTCACTAATACTTATACCCTTGGAAAACACCTTTCCAAGTAACTCTATCCCCTTTCTACTCACACCCTTGTGAAAGAAAGTAATTACAATGAATGAAAAATTACAATGATGACTTGGATTTCCTTTACAAGTATGAAATATAGTAACACTTGCAATCCAATCAACTCTTTTATATACTTAGTAATAATACTCTTTAAGTTTACAAAACTTTAAAACACTTTACTTCAAGCAACTTAGAAAAATAGCTTTGAAGGTTTGAGTTCAAGTTGCTAGAAGTGCAAAAAACTATTTCAGAAAAATGTAGGAAAGTTGTGAGAAAAAGTGTGAAAGAGTTATGAAAGAGTTGTTAAATGATTGTGAGTTCTAAGGCCTTTAAATAGGTTTTCCAATCTGTCATTGTGCCTTTATGAAAGAGTAGGAGTTGTTTTGAATGAAGGCATTTCGTTTGGGATGAAAATTCTTGAGCTTCAAATCTGAAAAACTGATGTAACAACTCTTAGTAACTGATTACAGCAAGTGGGTAATCGGTTACCCAAACACGACGTTTTAAAAAATTACATTGAGTAATCGGTTACTCAAACTTTCTGTCCAACGGTGAATTAAAATTCACATAGAGTAATTGGTTACTCAAATTTGAGTAATCGGTTACTCCAATTCAAATTTTGTTGGATAACTGATTCTCACTCATGTAACCTGTTACTCAAATTTCAGTAACATGTTACATAATATTTTGAAAATGTATTCATTTCAAACTTGAAGTGTTTCAATTTCTTTTAAAATATTTTGAGCATTACTACTTTGGTATATTAAAGAGTATAGGATAAAAGTACCTATTTAGATTTAGACTAATTGTCTTGAAGCTTTAACCTTCTTGGTCTTCATAAGTAATCTTTCTTTTCTTCTTTTTTGGTGATGTTGGTGTCTTCATCAAAACATTGCCAAGGTCAGGAGCAAAGATCTTCTTCACAAAAAGAACGTGGAGAAAATAAAAATTAATAAATTATGACAATTCCATAAGACAATAGGGGTGTTCAAATCCAGACCGCGCCAACAATAAAACCGAAAACTGATCCAAAATAGACCGAAACCGCAAAAACCGAATGTATTTGGATCGTGTTGGACTTATTTTTTAAAGATCGATTGGTCTGGTCCGGATTTTGGTTTCACCTCTTGGATCCAGACCGGACTGAAATAATATGTAAAGTTTAAGTCTGTAATACTTTTAAGTGTCTTATAAACTTATTCTTAAGTCTCAACTCCAAAATTGTATCTATATTTTATTTGTTATATTCTATAACACATACTTATATATATGTTACTTTTTTTAGAACTTAAACCAATCCCACAACCAAATAAAGAGGATTCAAGTGTTATTTTGATTAGGTGCTTTATTATCAATTTTATTGTTGTGAAAGTATTATTATTATTATTAATCATCGATGGAACACCATAACTGTTAAAATTACATTGCAAGTGCTCATATTATTGTTATTGATATCTTGTTATTTTGTTGTCTTGTTATTATTGATATATTGTTGTTGTTGTTGTTACTATTTTTTACTTTTATTATTATTGTCTTACTATTTATTACTATTTTATGATGTTGTTTGCTTATACTATAGTTGCACACATTTTAATGTTGTTGAACACTATTTTTATTGTTGTTTTAAGCTTAATATTTAGTCATTTTTATGAGTTGTGAATGTAAGTGGAATTTCAATATTTTATAAAATAAAAAACCTATCCAAACCGAACTGAAACCACATATTATATTTAGATCGGATTGGATCGGACATCTTAATATAAACAGACCACATATTATAAACACCCCTAAGATAATCTATGGGTTTTTCCACCCATGCCTGATAAGACATAGTCGACTTATGTATTCTTCTTATTGGAGACACCTAAGGATACATGTTTGGTTGAAGAAGTTAAATTGGTAGATAATGAAGGCAATGAATCAACCAAGAGGGACAAACCAAGGAAGAAGATGACCAAGAAAGAAAAGCCAAGTATATTAGCTATGTACAAACACAATATGGTATCAGAGCATAACTCCGCTACAAATCACAACAACCCAAGATTTCTGGTTCAACTCCTTCTTCTTCCTTATTCTCTCATCAAGCAGCTCCCAATCTGTAACAATGGCAGAGGATCAAAACCAAGAAGGTGATGTTCCAATTGTCATGAATTCATATGATACACATAGCTCTTACTACATGTATCCTGGAGAAAACCCAGGATCAATCCTAGTTACACCCTCGCTGGACGGAAATAACTATCAATCTTGGAGTAGGGCAATGAGAAGAGCACTACAATCCAAGAACAAGTATAGATTCATAGATGGCTCACTCCCACCAAGGCCTCCAACAGATCCAAACTTTGATATCTGGGAACGCTGCAACAATAGGCTTCAACAATTAAGTGGATTTGTTAATAATGTGACAACTAGCAAAGGAAAAGAACATGTAGCCCCTGATGAAGCAGGAAATATTGCCACAAACTTCAACTTTGGTCCCAAGCAGTATGCTCAATTGGCATCACTATTTCAAAGCATTGGAGAATGGACATCTGAGCACAACATCAACTAACTTAGCATGGATCCAAGGCCAGCAAGTGCAGTCAACACATATCAAACAAATCAGAATCAGGAAATGGCAGGTAACAAAACATTATGGATTCTTGACACTGGGGCCACTGACCATGTGTGCCCCAATCTGAAGAAATTTAAGGCCTTCCATGTTATAAGACCAATCACTATAACCTTACCAAATGGTTGCACTACACTGGCAAAAATCAGTGGAACTATTGGCTTAACAGACTCACTAATCTTGCACAATGTTCTTTACATTCCAGACTTTAAATTCAATCTTATCTCTATTCACTAACTAACTAAGTCTATGCATTGCACCCTAACCTTTGATTACTCAAAATGTTCCATTCAGGATATGACTTCCTTGAAGAAGATTGGGCATGCTGAAGTTAGGAATGGCTTATATGTCCTTAGAGAAACTATAGAAACTATTAGGAATTGCATACCTAAGGAACACATTGTAAATACTATATGCACTTATGATTCCTTTGACCTATGGAACTTTAGGCTAGGCCACCCATCTTATGATGTACTAAACTCTGTTTGCAAAGACTATGCTTATGTGAATTCCAATTTAAATAAAATTGCTTGTGATTTTTGTCATTTAGGAAAGTAAACTAAGCTGCCTTTTCCCAATAATATGAATAAAAGTATGCATGTGTTTGACATTGTTCACATGGATATATGGGGACCACTAGGGAACTCATCCATCTATGGTCACAAGTATTTCCTCACTGTCATAGATGACTACTCCAGAAACACGTGGCTATTCCTAAAGAGATCTAAAGCTGAGGCAAGAAGATTAATGATAGAGTTTGCCAGAATGGTTAAAACTCAGTTTGATAAACAAATAAAGACCATTAGGACTGACAATGGAGTAGAATTTGACACTCCAACATTCTTTAAGGAACATGGAATGATACATCAAACCTCATGTGTAGAGACTCCACAACAGAACTCTGTTGTAGAGAGGAAACACAGACACCTATTAAACACAACCAGAATTCTTCTGTTTCAGTCCAAGCTACCCAAGTCCTTTTGGAGCTATGCAGTTCAGCAGGCTGCATATCTCATTAATAGGTTGCCCAGCCTTGTCCTAAAGAAAAAGACTCCCTATGAGCTTCTGTATGAGAAAAGACCTAACTTAATTGACACAAAAGTCTTTGGTTGCCTATGCTTTGCATCCACCTTAACCCATCACAGAACAAAGCTTGATCCCATGGCCAGAAAATGTCTCTTTCTTGGCCATAAAAAGGGAACAAAGGGGTTTGTCCTCTTTGATCTTCAAACTAGAGAAATATTTATCTCTAGGCATGTTACCTTCTATGAGCACACGTTTCCCTATAAAAGTAATGAGACCAACATTGGGGTGAATATCAGTAGTGCAGAAAACAACCTTGAGTTCTTAGAAGAACATTATGACTCACACCCTTATGATACTCCTACTGAAACTAGGAATGAATCCATAGCAACAGAGGTAGATCAGCAAATTGATAGGGCTATAGATTCCAACTTACATAGTCCTAGAAGATTAGGTCGCATTAGAGGACCCCCTACTTACCTAAGAGATTTTCACTGTGATCTCCTAAGCACAAAAGATCACAAAGTCACACACCCTTTATCTGTTGTGCTATCCTACCAATCTATTCAACCTGCCCATCTTAAGTACGCCATGACTATCACCACTCAAACCGAACCAAAGCATTATAATCAAGCCATTACATCACAACACTGGATTACAGCAATGCAGAATGAGCTTAATGCATTAGAACTAAACCAAACTTGGAGCATTGTTGATTTACCTGATGACAAAAGGGCAATAGGGTGTAAGTGGGTCTATAAGATAAAATACAAGTCAGATGGTAGTATTGAGAGATATAAAGCAAGGCTTGTAGCTAAAGGCTACAATCAAATTGAGGGGATAGATTTCTTTGACACTTTTGCCCTTGTTGTGAAACTCACAATAGTAAGGCTTCTTCTTGCCATATCCTCATCTCAAGGCTGGATTGTTCATCAACTTGATGTTGAAGATGCCTTCCTTCATGGAGACCTTAATGAGGAATTTTACATGACCATTCCTCAAGGAGTAATCTGTAATGAACCTAACAAGGTTTGTAAGCTACATAAATCACTCTATGGTCTCAAACAAGCAGGAAGGCAATGGTTCAACAAATTGTCACAATGTCTTCTCTCATTAGGTTATATCCAGTCCCAATATGACCATTCCTTGTTCACCAAGAAATCAGGAATGCTTTTTACTGCCTTACTTGTCTATGTAGACAATTTGGTATTAGCTGGAAATGATGGAGTAGAAATCAATCATGTGAAAAATTACTTGCATAACCAATTTAGAATCAAAGACCTTGGGGTATTGAGATATTTTCTAGGCTTAGAAGTTGCTAGAACTAGACATGGTATTACTCTGTGTCAAAGGAAGTATGCCCTTGACATTCTGTCTGACACAGGATTTTTGGCTTCCAAATCAGCATCTACATCTATGATAAAGACCTGTAAGCTCTGTCAAGATAATGCCCCTGGTCAAAGTGATCCTGCTTGCTATAGAAGATTGGTAGGCAGGCTCCTCTACTTAACCAATACTAGACCAGACATAAGCTTTGCTGTCCAACAATTAAGCCAATTCATGGCACAACCCACTATCACTCACTACAAAGCACTCACTAGGGTGTTAAGATATATTAAGAGCAACCCTGGACAGGGGTTGTTCTACCCTGTTTCTTCCTCTATGCAGGTTAAAGCTTTCAGGGATTCAGATTGGGCAGCTTGTGTAGATTCCAAAAAATCAATCAGTGGCTTTTGTGTGTTCCTTGGAAGCTCTCTTATCTCCTAGAAATCAAAGAAGCAAACCGCAGTTGCCAGATCTTCATCTGAAGCATAGTATCGGGCTTTGGCATCCACTACTTGTGAAATTCAATGGATCACATACTTGCTCAACAATTTTCAGATCAATTTCATCCAACCAGCTTTAATGTATTGTGATAGTGAGTCTGCAAGACACATTGCCACAAACTATGTCTTCCATGAGAGGACAAAACACATCGATATTGACTGTCATGTCGTGAGGGAACATCTACAAGCAAAGCTCTTCCATCTTATGCCTATTCCCACATTAGAACAACCAGCAGACCTTCTTACTAAGGCATTGGATCCTTCTCCCTTTTCTTGTTTGTTGTCCAAGCTTGGAGTAATTAACATCTAATCTCCAGCTTGTAGGGGGGATATTGGAGACACCTAAGGATACATGTTTGGCTGAAGAAGTTAAATTGGTAGATAATGAAGGCAATGAATCAACCAAGAGGGACAAACCAAGGAAGAAGATGACCAAGAAAGAAAAGCCAAGTATATTAGCCATGTCCAGGAAACTAATTGGGCTTTAGTTAGTTAGTTGGCCCAATAAGTGTTTTTTATTGGGTTCTTTCCTTTTCTGGAAGTTGGTTACTTTCTGTTGGGAAATCTATAACACCCCGAAAAATACTCTTTATTTATTACGCGGAAAAGTGAGTAAAAAAATATCTTTTGAATTGGCGACATAAAATTGTTTCCTTTTAAAACCTTTCTTTTCCGAGACATCACTTTAAGTAACATATAATGCGGAAATCAAAACCGATTACCTAACAGTAACTGAAATGATACAACATTTCCTGAATATACATCTTCATAGATATATATAATGGGTTAAGTCATAGTCAGTTCATACGGACTAGGTTAGTAAAGGCGGAAACTACATCGCCACTAACATATACAAAATCCAAAGAAACGCAGCCCCCCACCAAAAACATAAAGGGGACATCGATTGGCCCACAAGCTGACTCAAAAGATTCCAGGAATGTTGGACCCCTCACTAGGATCCTCCTCCTCTTCCGAGTCAGGCACGAGGTCGATCACCTCCACCGAGCTCTCTACATTTACGAGCTCAACGACCTCCTCCTCCTCCTCCTCTTCCTCTACTTCATTATGCCATAACCCAGCGGCATAATTCGGAGGGGATGACATTCTCAAAACCGGAGCCTTCTTGCAGGGACCTTCCCCAAGACCACTGCTTCTCTTGGCTCTACTGGATGACGGAGCATCCAAACAATCTTTCCACGTCCTATATCCGT
>NC_032015.1:10186735-10188307 GCF_001865875.1 Lupinus angustifolius | reverse complement strand
GGGTCCTCCTCCTCTTCCGAGTCAGACACGAGGTCGATCACCTCCACCGAGCTCTCTACGTTTACGAGCTCAACAACCTCGTCCTCCTCCTCCTCTTCCTCCACTTCATTATGCCATAACCCAGCGGCATAATTCGGAGGGGATGACATTCTCAAAACCGGAGCCTTCTTGCAGGGACCTTCCCCAAGACCACTGCTTCTCTTGGCTCTACTGGATGACGGAGCATCCAAACAATCTTTCCACGTCCTATATCCGTGGGAGGGAACAGCGCCATCACTCCTGACTGGCAAGTATCAAAGTCCAACCTCTACAGACATCAGCCTCTTTGGCTACAAGGTGAAGGAAGCGACAATATGGGTGTTGGGATGAGGGATCATCATTGATGACCCATTGTACACCATGTGCAACGACAAACTACAGGGGATGTATATATGTGCCTGTCACAAGCCCATTGTCCCATCGGGGACATCATGAAATGATAACCTCGAATGTGAGTGTTGTTGTCGGCCATCTGCATAGCAAATATATACAGAACAAGAACAATACAGCAGAGAGAGTAAGACATCTAATGAACGTAAATTCATTGACGTCGTGGACTTACTCAGAATATCACACTCAAATATGAAAAGCAGTTCATATATATATATATATATATAACATACCACATTATAACTCCTTAGTGGTTCTCCTAAACAATTATCCAATCCAGATGAATAATATAACCAAACTCATCCATTGTTCTCAGAAACAATTATCTAATCAATCTATGTAATGTAAACAACACTTATTCCCAAGTAATATCATAATTCACCATTTATCAATATATAATTCATCGACAAGATATCATGACTATAATTAAATAACACATAAGTGGAAATCATAACCTCAAAAAATAACATACACATATATTATCTGTAACCGACATCATAACCCACAGTTTATCAACATAAACAATAATGTATCAACATACATTTCATAAACAAATATCATAACCATAAGTAATAATATGTGCATAAGGTTAATGATGCATAATGTTTGTAACTCAAATGTGGAAATCCACTTCCACAAGTGCAATATATGCATGTTATGTCATGATCATCCACCTCACACCAATATCCTCCCAATAACCTAGTCGGAAATAAATCAAGAGTACAGGTCCCATACCAAGCCATTTTGTACGCACCTAAAATAACATATTCTCGCAAGGAATTAAAAATAGATCGATCGGTTCCCTCAAGAACAGTCCTACACGGACCTAGGTCGTACAAACGCTTTCTGGGCATCCCTCTCATTGATCCAGATTGCAAAGAGGGGTTGTGAGAGATCGTCTAGTTTGGCCTGTGAGAATTGTCTGATCCAATAGAATGTCCTCTCCCAGGAATACAAGGGACTCACCTCACCTAGGCTCTCTCTCAAGACATTGTTGATGAATCATCGTCCAACAACGTCGTCCCTCTCAACATCACGGTGCTCTAAGGCATCCCGTCAATTTCCTCTCCACTACTCCATTATTAACCATATGCATATGAACACTAACCGCAGTTAGATGATTAAATCTTTTAATCATTATTT
>NC_032015.1:10185774-10186635 GCF_001865875.1 Lupinus angustifolius | reverse complement strand
AATCACCCTGGACGGTCCCAGACCAAGCCACTTACAGTCAGACGATCTCGCTCCGTGGAATCATGTATCATTTTCTAGGCATCGCCCTAAGTCATACATCCTTCTCAGAATACTTTCTTTAAAATTAATTACCGAGTTTGACTATTCAATTATGGTGTTATACCAAACTAGTTTGTCACATACACATACTAGGGATATTACATACTCAACCAATCAATCCAAATAATCAATCACAATTACTGTCTCTCGCCCAAGTGACAATTCATCTTTAAATATCAAATAAACTGAAGCCTTCTTCGCCCGGGCGAAGGTACTATCGCCCAAGCGAGGCCTCTCCTTGCTCAAGCGAGACATCTCTCGCCCAAGCGAGAGAGTTCCAGGGGCTTTTTAAATCCTTGGCGTTCTCGCCCAAGCGAGGCCCTTACTCGCCCAGGCGAGGCTTGCTCGCCCAAACGAGATTCTGTCGCCCAGGCGAGGGAATCCCATAACCAAAACTTCCCTTCTCCCAGTCCCACGCCCAGTCCTCGCCCAAGTGAGACTGTGCTCGCCCAAGCGAGAGTTTCTCGCTCAAGCGACAGGGACTTAGACAGAATACCAATTTTGCCATTTTCGACAACCGAAACACATTTAAACATGGTTTTTCAAACACGTGCACATAGAAAAGTTTCCAACGACATTCATATACCATATTCAACACATTTCATCAACAATCATATATATTCAAAAGCATTCAAACATAAAAAAATCTTGGGTTTCTTAAAACCCAAGTTAACCCCAAAACCTTTGAGATGGTTTAGGAGATCCGGGTGTCATATTCGGACACCACTATGTCACGATATGTTCTCTCTCACCTTAATGAAG
>NC_032015.1:10062946-10185674 GCF_001865875.1 Lupinus angustifolius | reverse complement strand
ACTCTCAAATCTTCAAATTGCCAAGCTTTTTGCAAAGTGTTAATGCATGAAGATACATGGGTATTTATAGAGTTGTGGGGTGAATGAAATCTGATTTCTAAACCCATTTCCTAAGGCAATCTAGCAAATCCAAGAAGGTGAGTGAATCATGGGTTAAGTGAGTGATTTAGGGGATTTGGTGGTAGTGAAATCTATAAGATTTAGTAGGTAGATTTTGTGAATTGACTCATGCGACGCGACGACTTCGGTGAAACGCGTGCGATTAAAACCATGCTCGAGTATTGTCGGCCAATATTCGAGTAGCCAAAAATGATCGCCCGATTTTACTTTATGGTTGGAACTTCGAATTTCGGCATTCCGAGTGAAAATATTCTACAAAATAGTTATAGACCAGCTCAAGGTCTATCTTGACTCGAAATGTGATTACGAAGCCAATGGCGCGATCGGAATTCGATTCCGAGTTACGGAACTCAAACACCACTTTTTGAGTCGTACCGGGTGAGATTTGACCCCGACAGTGGTCCGAAACCGACTGTCTCCGAAAATCATAAACATTTACCATCAAATTGGAAATAGAATTTCAAGACTAAAATTCAACTAGAGTTTCGTCTAATTCTTTACCGAAAATTCCCAGAAATTCATTTTCGAAAATATAATTAATAAAAATATTAATAAAATCTTATAATTCAAAATCATAAAATTCGCGGTGTTACAAGCAATATCAAATGAATATCAAATTATGCATAAACATAAAGCATGTTACAGAAAAACAGCATAATGTTTGGAAATGAATATGATTCTTCAGATTTATTTTTGTATGAGATTAAATTATTTTTAATCTCAATGGTATATGAAGATGAGATGTTTTTTTTATTTTGTATTATCTTAAAAAAAAAACCTTAGATACACAAGCCAAAATAACTTTTTTAGCAAAGCCACCCAAATAAATGTGCCTTACCTTTTTACCTATGGAAAAATATCTCTTGTCCCACATATTATGTCAACTTGATATGGCAAGTCGCAAGTACATGATTATGTCATCAAGTAATAAAATATTGATTCCACAATGATTGAAAAATTCATTTAATTATAACAATTAATTTATAATTAACTTAAATAAGGAATAAAATTGAATTTAGAATAATTGAGCAATTGACAAGAATAATTGTGAAAATATTAAAAATGGTTGAAATCTAATTTAGGAAGAGTTCTAAGGATAATGATTACCGCCTTTACACTCGCAAATCTTTGTTTTACTCCTTTTCATGAACTTTAAGTTGTGAGGGTGAATTTTTCTTTGATATGTGTCATCCTCTCGAGCTCTGACATGTGTACTCAATTAAAGTCGACCTACCCTTGTGGTACGATTATCAATTGTATCCTTTACTTGGGTCTTTCTATCCAACTATTTTATAGAAACCCAAGGTGAATTGTAGAAACCCCCGAGAATCTTAAGACTACTCTCGTGAATTAGGATTCTAGTTTGAATAACTGAATGGTCGAATAGTTGGATTCACCTCTCGGTCCTTCCCCAATGTATCTAAGAGGTGCAATTTGTTGGCAGACAACTCACACGAATAAAACTCAGTTTAATGATTCAAATCACAACACTCAATGAAATAGAAAGAAGAACAACTGTTTATTGAATGTAAAATGGCATAGCCCCAATCCTAGAAACAAAGAGAATTACTCAGTGATAATGGAGAACTAAATACCAAATTCTAAATTAGAGAATTATAATGTCAAGTGTAAAGTGTAAAATCTTTGAGGAAGAACCTTCATTTATCTTAATTACAAAAATATTGGGCTAAGCCCAACAAAACAAATCTAAAAATATGAATAGAATATAACATGCATGACTTCTTTTGACCATTCAATTGATCTTCGCATAGCCTCAACACCGAATTCCATCTTCTTGCACCCAATTTTTACTTTTTTTGGCTTCAGTCCATTCAAACTACACAACATATCCAAAAACACCCACTCGACCCGAACAAAGAGAAATAAAAGCTAAAAACAATCCTAAAGTCTTAATTATGTCTTAAAATACAAGTTAAATGCAATGCAAATGTAGCATAATTTCACATTAATCATCACTCCATGTGTCGCTTGTTGCGGTTGAGTATTTAATTATTAAACTCTTAAATTATAAAAAGTAGCACATATAGTGACAAACTTTTTTAGAATATCAGATGTATCATGTACTCTACTAACCTACACCCAAATAAAATGACATATATAAATAAATATAATACAACTTGTGTGATCCTTCTAAAAATTATACATAATTGATCACGCTTTCTTACACTATAGATGTTGATGTTACTTATAATAATAATATAACTTCATTTCAGTTCGTAATGATTTTTCATTTGAGGAAATAAATTATGTATGTATTGATAATATATACACTAAGGATACCTATAACTCATTTTAATATATATATATATATATATATATATATATATACTAATATATAAAGCAAATACATGTTGTAACTACCAACATATGGTATAATTTATTATTTTCTATTATGTCCTTTCACAATTTATTTTTTCACAATTTTAGATCACATTTATTGGGTCTTCAATGTATGTTCATCTCATTTGTAACTGCCATGTAAAAGACACATTTTATATTTGGTAGAAAACGTGGCATCAATAATACAAAAAAGTTTGTAACTTCTACCACATTTGTTCATCTCATTCAATTCTCCTTCTTCCACTCTTTCAACCAGATTTTCATACGTATTAAGAAATATAAGGTATGCAGTAAATTTATTCCATTCCAATCATATGATTATATTTGGCTTCAGTTAAATTTCATGTCTAGATATATTTGTCATTATCTTTCTCCTCTTTGCTTACATTCTGTTTGATAATATGCCAAAGTAAGTTATATTGATGTGTGGGAATCCTTTGTTTTTCAATTATGTCTCCCACTTTTCATTTTCAAAGTCATTCTCATCCCAAAATAAAGTATCATATTTATTGTTATTGTCATATTATATGGATTAATAGAGTAAATTTAGCTTCATGAATTGTGTTATTTAATGTGTTATTAGTGGCTTAATTTGGAAGAGATTGTTTCTCCACCATGCCAATTTGTAGTTTTGATATCTAAAAATGTGGATGGTTTTATCTTTACTCTTACATTTGGGAATTGGATTTTTCATAAACTGTTGGTAGTATCCTCGAATATTTGAGGATGCTTACGTGAACTGTTGAAAATTGATGATATTAATAGGAAGTGATGCTTAATAATTGGATGAACAATTTTTGTAAGAGAAAGGAATGCATATTGTTTATAACGTGTTGATATATACATTGCTACTAATAGACATCCAATATGATACTTCAATAACAAAAATGTATATATTGAAGTACAATTTTTGTAAGAGAAAGGAATGCAAATAGGAAGGCATCTGGGACAACAAATATGATTGGAGTGGATGTTTAAAGTACCATATATTTGGATGTCTAGCATCCAAATACATATTAAAGTGGATGTCATGATAATCAATACATCTGGATGCATAAATAACAATAGCAACTGACAGTATGTTTAAAAACTAAAAAATATCAGCATATATATACATACTTTTAAGCCAATATATGCCTATATATGTTTTATAATTTTTTAAGTATGTTTTTGTTATAAATTTCTCTGCTGTTGTTTCTCATTGTTGACACTATAATATCAATTTCATACATAATTTTTATTTAGATTTTTATTTTAATAGGAAGCAGTGGAGTGGAAGTTTGCTTAGCATTACTAAGGTAAGCCAAAAATCATCTCTCACAACTCATAATAGGATGCAGGTTCCATGCTTTAATCTGGAAAAAATTCTTCTTTCAATTCTATATACATGCTACCTTTATATTGTTTTTACATTGAGTTTTGTCTATAAAATAATTATGTTTTATGTAACACCACAAATTTTACTACCTTGAAAATATATGTTTTTATTAATATTTTTATTAATTATATTTTCGAAAATGAATTTCTGGGAATTTTCGGTAAAGAATTAGACGAAACTCTAGTTGAGTTTTAGTCTTGTAATTCTATTTCCAACTTGGTGGTAAATTTTCAAGATTTTCAGAGACAGTCGGTTTCGGACCCCTGTCGTGGCCGAATCTCACCCAGTACGGCTCAAAAAGTGGTTTTTGAGTTCCGTAACTCGGAATCGAATTCTGATCGCACTGTTGGCTTCGTAATCACATTTAGAGTCAAAATAGACCCTGAGTTGGTCCATAACTATTTTCTAAAATATTTTCACTCGGAATGCCGAAATTCAAAGTTCCAACCGTAAAGTAAAATCGGGCGATCATTTTTGGCTACTCGGGCATGGTTTTAATCACGCGCGCTTCGCTGAAGTCGTCACATCGCATGAGTCACTTCACAAAATCTACCTACTAAATCTTATAGATTGAACTCATTAATGCCTTGATTTACTACCCAAAATCCCCTAAATCACTCAACAAATCCTCTCACTCCACCACCATTAGACACATCACCTATGCTAGTCTAAATCTACTTACTTTGCATTAAATTTTATGATTTGATGAGGGTGAGGCTCTCCTATAAATACCCCACCCCATTCTCTCATCTTTACACTGAATTTCCTATACAAACTAAGGTAGTCTTTTATGTTTCTTCTTCATCTTCTTCTCATACTTCATAGAAAGTTATGAGCTTTTATTATATTGTTCATAAAGTAGAGTTTATATTTGGTCTTTAAGTATTTTATGAAGGCATAACTAAAGTGGATGATAATCAAATCATGTGAACCTTTATGTAGTTTTTGACCTTTGTAAATCTTGAAGCTTCTTCCTTGTATATATAATATGTATTATGTGTCAAACATTCTATAAAATGAATTTCAATTAACAACAAAAGATTAGTTTGAGATGTCAATATCAAAATTTTGTTATTGGTGTCGTTAGTTATTCAAGTTTGAAAAATTCTCAACCATATATCGTTAATCATACCTTGTTTTATAAAGTTATTCGTCTTATCTGTCTTATCTTAGCTAATGTAGTTCAGTTACAACATAAATATCATTTTCAACAATGAGGACAACCAAGCAAAAATTATAGTGAGATAAAATATGATTTATTGTAGATTACATATATAGTGATTTATATTAAAAATGAAATATTTGAAACTTTTATCATGTACTTTATATTTATTGTTACTCAATTAATTTTAGTTATAAAATTATAATTAATTTTTATTTTTCTCTCTAAAATTTAGATCAAAATCTGTCTAAGTTATTTTTTTAGCAAAGCCACCCAACAATAAATGTGCATTACTCATAACAAAATTTTTAAATTACAAGAACTCAATATATGATTGAATGATATATCTAAATGCTAGAGTATGAAGAATGGCTTGGAAATTAAAATATTAAGAAGCATGCACATTATTAAATTTATTATCTCTTAGTTCTATTTATATTATATACTTTCTTATACAATGTCTTTGTTTTTTTTTAATAATAGAATCATGCTCATTGCTTACGGGATCTATGGCCCAATTTTATTGACCATTGATGGGATATATAATCTAATTATATTGATTATTGATTATTTAGGGGGCCTATGACTCTATTATATGGATTGTTAAGAGCATCTTAGGATCTGTTGATTGGTCTGAGTATAGTCTAATGAATTCAGAGTCACATAAAAATAGGCTTATTTCAGTAAATAGGGTAAGACATTCCTATTAACTCGGAGCGTTGGTTGAGGAGAAGACACATCCAACATGCATGTTGTGTCCAAACTTTTAAACATGAACTTATGGTTTGAAACAATTAATGTCACATATGTAAATTGAATATGTTATTATTTTGCTTATGACTTGTCTTCAAATTAATCGTGTATAATTAATAAGTTAGTGATTATACTATAAGATGATGCATGATGAATATTTATCCATATTATAATTGTTTATGGATGTTTCATGTATTCGTGATAGCTAAGAATATCATAGTTTGAAGTTTTCTAAATAGTGTTAGTGAGATTTTTAAATTGAATTTTCTAACATGTTTAGGTGATGTGACTTAAGAGTTTGAATTTAAACTATGCTAAAGATCCATTGGCAGATGGTCATGCACCTGATTTGTGGGTAAATTAGTTTTTGTTGTATAAATTATTTTATAAAATTTGGGCAAAGTTTAGGATATATTCTTCTAGTTTAGCATTTAGTGTTATTGTAAAAACTAAATGTGTATTTATAATATATTTTATTTATTATTTAGTAAGATTAAATATATATTTTTTACTAAGGAGATTATTAATAATTTTATAATTTTTAAGCTTTTGCATATTGTATACTTTTTTTAATGAAAATTAGGGAGTTACAAAAATGTTGTTGAATAATAGATGAAATTCAAGGGTATAAAAATTAAGTGTGCTTTGTGAAGTATGTGTTGTTGAATTTGTGCAAATCAACAATACCTCAACACAATATATTGTTGATTTTATAACTCTTAAATTAAGTAGCACTTGGTGGAGCAAACTCTATTGATTTATGCAAATTCAATTGTGTCTCCTTCATTGATTTTTGTGGCTTTTTGTGTAACCAGTGGACGAGTTCATATAAAGATATTATTCTATTATATGTATTATTATTTAAACTACTAAATATTCTAAACTTTTATATTTCTATATGTACATATGGTCCATAAAATAGTTTTTGAATTTAATTAAAGAAATCAAGAGGTTTAACAATTTTTTTTGTAGTAAGCATTGTTGATTTGCTAAAATTCAACGGTGCTTATTGTAACAAACATTGTTATTTTGTTTAAGCTTGTTATTATATTTAATAATGTTTTCTCTAGCACGCGTTGTAGAAACTTGAGATTGAAGATCACTTTCTTGAGTCGGCATTGTTGTATATTTCAAAAGAGAAAAGTCTATTAAACCCCTTAAACTTCACGCATTTCTCAAGTAACTATTTATACATTAATAGGTTTGAACTTTGATGTTAATGTTTTACATAATCTTCAAAAATTGTGTTTTGTTAGCAAAGTTGTGACACATAAAATGGAGTATCCGATATATGTAATTTTCCAAATTTTCAAAATGGTGTGTTAGAACTAGACATGATCTAAAAGAGTCCTCAACCATATGAACACGAAAAGCGGAAGCAAAAAGGATCGGGTTACCTTCCGCCATTGTTGCATTTTCTAGCAAGCTTTAGACTCCGACTTTGGGGAGTGATTTTGAGGTTCTTCTAAGCTCTTGCTCTCACCCTTAGATGGTGTTGATTTTCTGAATATGTGATTATGTTTAGGGACCCCAAAACATTTGAATTAATAGCCACATGTTCATCAATGAACAATATTATAATGAATGGTAATTGATTGATTTCGACAATTAAATGTACGTTATATTTGGTATGAAACTGTTTGCTTAATGAGTCATATTAATGAAGATTATTTCCATTGATATCATAATTAATATGGAAATAATAGAGATTATTTTCTTCGACAATTAAATGTACGTTATATTTGGTATGAAACTGTTTGCTTAATGAGTCATATTAATGAAGATTATTTCCATTGATATCGTAATTAATATGGAAATAATAGAGATTATTTTCATTAATATCGTAATTAATATGAAAATAGTCTTACATTCTCTCACTTGGTCCATATAATGAAGCATTCAATATAAAAGAAACAAATGTATGAATCATAGCGATAAGTTCTCTATGACTGAGTATTATCTTCCATGTATTACAATATATTAACTCTCTGCTATTAGTCTTTATTCTTTAGTGAATAAACAATATGTTTACCCTAGATCAACGCAAACGATATTTCTCAATAAATTAAAATGAAAGTGCACAACTATTTAAGAAAATATCTAATTGGATGAGAGTTTATTGAAAAATAATATACTCGTATAACGAACAATTACATCACATAACCAAGTCTCATGTTTTCTATATGATCCTTTAATTTCTTTGGTGGCATGCCTTTAGTCAAAGGATCGACAATCATCAAAGCAGTGCTAATGTGATGGATGGCCACATTACCATCCTTAACACATTCTCTTATGGCTATATACTTCATGTCGATTTGCTTACTTCAACTTCCATTTTTGTTATTCTTATCCATGAAAACAACTACTGAATTGTCACATTACAACTTTAGTGGCCTAGAAATAGAGTTAACAACTCTAAGCTCATATATGAAACTCTTAAAACAAACACCATGATATGCAGCTTCAAAACATGATACAAACTATGCATCCATTGTGGAAGTAGCAATCAATATCTGCAAAAGCTGCTCCAAGACACGACTCCATCAACTAGCATAAAAATGTATCCTAAAGTTGGTTTTCTTGAATCCATATAGCCAGTGAAGTTAGCGTCAGAGTAGCCAACCACCTCCAATTCTCAGTTCGTCTGAACATAAGCATGTAGTTCTTTTAACCTTGAAGGTATCTCATAACATTCTTTGCAGCTTTCCAACAGTCAAGACCTAGGTTACTCTGATATCTACCCAATACTCCAACAGCATATGCAATGTTAGGTATGGTACAAATTTGAGCATACATAAGGCTTCCTACAGCGGAAGCATATTGAATATTTTTCATTCGTTCACTTTCAAGGTCATTCTTTGGACATTGGTCCAAACTGAATTTGTCACCCTTCACGATAGGTGCTACACTCGGTGAACATTATCATTAGTTGCTAACAAAATATAGCATTCCATTATCATTAGTTGTTAACAAAATATCATTCACATATTCAACAAGGAAACATATCTTACTCCCACTAATCTTTTAGTATATACATTGATCCATAATGTTCTCTTCAAAACTGAATAAAGTGACGACATCATGGAACTTTAAATACCATTAGCATAGGGCTTGTTTCAAACCGTAAATGGATTTATTGAGTTTGCATACTAAATTCTCACTATCTCTAAAGGAGAATCCTTTAGGTTGTTTCATGTAAATCTTCTCCTCTAGATCTTTGTTAAGGAAGGCCATTTTCACATCCATTTGATGTAGCTCAAAATCAAAGTGAGCTACTAAATCCATAATCGTGCGAAGAGAATCTTTTTTTGATATAGGAGAAAATGTATCTGTCAAATTGATTCCTTCTGTTTGACTAAACCATTTGGCTACAATTCTTGATGTTGCCTTCTTACTCTTTATTTTTTTTAAAAATCCATTTGTGCCCAATGACTTTTATACCATTTGGAAACTCAATGAGATCCCAGACTTTATTAGTTTCCATAGAGTCCATCTCCTCAATCATGGCCTTGTGCCACAAGTTAGATTCTTTAGAACTTAAAGATTGTAAAACATTTTAGGATCATTCTCGACTCCAATATTGCATTTCATTTCTTGCAAGTACATTTCATAAATATTAGGAATTGTTGGTCTCCTCACTCTAGTAGATCTTCTTATTGTTGCATCATTTTCTTGAGAATCTTGTTGTTCAACTAGTTGCTAAATTGGTTGTTCAACATTATCTTCATTAAAAACTTGATCTAAAGGATCAATGTCATTTATTTTTAGAACTTCAATAATTGGTTGTATTACATATGTTTGAGTTTGAGGTGTATGCATGACAATTACTCTATCACTTGAACTAGAAGGTTTAGCTTCATTGTGATCCAACACAAAGAATGAGTCATGCACCTAGTCACTCCCACTAATCAAGTCATCCTCAATAAATTTTGCATTTCTTGATTTCACAATTCTAGTATTGTGAGACGGACAATAAAACCTATAACTCTGGGACTTTTCGGCATATTCAATGAAATACCCACTAATAGTCATAGAATCTAGTTTCTTTTTTTTTTGGATTATAGATTTTAACCTCATATGAACATCCCTAAACGTGTATACGTCACAAACTGGGTTTCCAACCTTTGGATAACTCAAAAGGCATCTTTAAAATAGCATTGGTTGGAACTCGGTTCAATATATACACAGCCATCTTTAGTGCTTTAGTCCACAAGAACTGAGTAAGTTTTATGTTACTTCTCATACATCTACCATGTCCAATAAAGTTCGATTTCTTCTTTTTGATACACCATTCTGGTTCGGAGTACCAGACATAGTGTATTGGTCAACAATCACATGTTCTTGAAGAAACTTCGTAAATGGGACATGTGCTTGTCCATTCTCAGTGTATCTTTCATAATACTCACCACTTCTATCTGACCTTACTATTTTAATTTGTTTAACGTATTGTTTCTCTACTTCATCCTTGAAAACTTTAAAGGCATCTAAAGCTTCATCTTTAAAATGGAGTAAATAGAGATACATAAATTGTGAGAAATCATCTATAAAGATAGTAAAATATTTTGGATTAGTTGCATCCATATCATGGCAAAAAATTTGTGTATGAATGATTTCCAACAAATCAGTATTCTGATCCTTTTTGCTCCCTTATTAAACTTATTGGTTTGTTTTCCCTTAATGCAATCCACACAAGTCTCAAAATCAGAAAAATCAAGAGCATTAAGTACTCCTTCATTGACTAAACTTTTTTTTCTCAAAATGGAGATATGTCTCAATCTCCTGTACCACAATAAAGAGGAATTTTCATTCATAATACAATGTTTTGACCTAGCAGTAACATTCGTGGAGTTATAAACAACGTTATTTTGTAATATAATTGAATAAAGACCATCAGACGATGTATCATGACCACTAACTTTGGATTTATTAAATAATGTAAAACCATTATCCAAAAATCAAAATCCATAATCATAGGACACATGTCTTGAAACTGAAATTAAATTCCTCGAGAAATTAGGAACGTAAAATGTATTTCCAAACGCAAAATAAAGCCACTGCTTAACACCAAATTGCATGAACCAATAGTCTCCACAAGTTTTGCATACCCTGCAAGATATTTGAGACATGGATTGGAGACCCATAGTCAATCCACCAAGTATTATGACCAATATTTGTTAGATTAGATTCATAACATACAAACAAAATTTGTATACCTTTCTTGTCAAACCAATTTTTGAACTTAAAGCATTCTTCATGTGTCCTTTCTTTTTGCAAAAGAAACACTTCGATTCTCTCTTAATATCTGGTTTGATAGAGATCTTGCCTTTGACTGTGCATGATATTTCTTATTCCTTTTAGAGAAGGTTATGTTCACTTTCTCACCCTCTTCCATAGCCAGCCTTTCCTCTTCTTGAACACACATGGTCAGGAGATCATTAATTGGCCATTTATCCTTATGTGTGTTATAAGAAATCTTAAAAGGGTCATATTGTTGGGACAGAGTGCACAAAATGAAGTGAACCAGAAAGGTTTCTAACATATCAACTTCCAAGGCCTTCAATTGAGCCGTAATATCCCTTATATGCATTATATGATCACGCACACTTCCCAAAATGGTAAGCATCATGGATGAGAATTGCATGACAAGGGTATTTGCCAAAGCCTTATCTGAAGTGACAAATTGATCGTTTATTGCTTTTATTAATAAACAAACATTGTCATACTGCTCAATTGAATCCGCAATCCTAGCGCATACTTTGGTCTTTATGAACATAACATAAAGGCGATTAGATCACTCCCACTTTTCATAGAGATCAACCTGATCTAGGGTACTCACCTTGGTGATTGCAAGTGGTTCTGACTTTCTTATGACATAATCAATGTCCATCCATCCCAAATGAAGGAGAACTCTTTCCTTCCAGACCATAATCACCTCTGAGTTCGAGAACATCAACTTTCACATCAGCGAAACTAACAGGTTGACTAAATGCAAATTAAAAAATATGAACAACAAGCTTAATAAATTTGTTTTGAAGAAAATAACTATATTATGTTTTACCAATGTAAATCATGTTTCCAATGAATATAGAGACATAAAACTTGCATGTGGACAAAAGTTCTAATTTCATTATATTCACACAGTGATGATAAAACTATCAACGTATATTTTGTTTCTTAATACTTGTGAATTGATTAGGAAATATAATTTGATACTTTATCCTAATTAAATATACAAAATTTTAATAAAATATCATGTGGGGTGAATTTTATTAGACCATGTATAATCAATTACAATAACATTTTATGTGACTAACACAATAACCTTTTTTTAATAATTAAAGATGTTGTGGCTACTCTTTAACCAAAAAGTAGCATCATATTATGACTAACACATGAAAAAAAAATCATGAAGTATGTGAAAAACTATAATAATAATGATATACATAAGCCAAAGAAATCATTATCAACCATCCAGCACATAACAAAACAATTAAAAATATTCATAAACTAATATGACTTAAATTAATTATTTCATTTTTTGTCAACAATCCACAATCATATACTTTAAGGTATACACCAAAAGACAATATTTTTGCCTTATAGATTCTTTTCTTACTCCAATAGAAATTAAGAGACTTGAGATAAGGTTAGGATTGCAGACGAAAAGAATACTAATTTTTGGTGTAACACATGAAAAAAAACATTGTCCTCCAATAAAACCCAAAAATGAAATTTATAAACAGGGTCTTTAAAAAAGAAACAACCCAGAGGTGGATCATTTGAATGCTTTGATACCAAATATTATAACTAGGCATGATCTGAAAGAGTTCTAAATCATACGAATACGAAAAGTGAAAGCAAAAGGGATCGAGTTATCTCTCGTTATTGTTGTGTTTTCTAGCAAGCTTTAGACTCCGACTCCGGAGAGTGATTTTGAGGTTCTTCTAAGCTCTTGCTCTCACTAAAGGTGTCAAAACGGGCTATTCGACCGCATTCGGGCTAGCCCACATCATGTTCGGACTAAACCGGATCGGGCTAAAAAGTCGGATACAATTTATATATATCAAAATGAAACCCAAATCCACCCTAAACAGATTTCGGGCTGTGACGGGCCGACTAGTATAATATTAAAAATTATTTAATTTTTATAGAACAATATTATATATAATAATTCTATTCTATGGTTGCAGTACTGTAAAAATAAAGTGTTAGAATATCATGTGTTATAAAGTGCGGTTTTATTCTATAATAATATTACCTTGAACTATTCATTTATGCATCGAGTGATACAATTTTTATTAATTTGATATATGTGTTTGCTCAAGGGTTTGAGGCGACAATTGTTTGGGAGGCACCACTTCAGCAGGAGTAGGAGTCCAGGCACCAAAGTTATGAGGTGTAGATATAATATTTAATAAGGAAAAATGGGTAGTCTGAAACCCGTCAAGATAAGCCCAGCCCGAACCCAGTTTTAATATAGTCCGGTTGGTTTGGGCTAAAAGCCCGAATTTAATAAAAAATACATAATATGATACCTGAGCCCTATGAATTTTCTGGGTTTGGTAGGTCGGCCCGACCAGGCTTACCCATTTTGACACCTCTACTCTCACCCTTAAATGGTGTTGGTTTTCTGAATGTATGAGTAAGCTTAAAGACCCCAAAACATTTGAATCAATAATCACATAATTATCAATGTGCAATACTACAATTAATGGTAATTGATTGATTCCGACTATTAAATGTATATTATATTTGGTATGAAACTGTTTGCTTAAGAGACCATATTAATGGAAATTATTTTCATTGATGTCGTAATTAATATGAAATTATTTTGATGGATATCTTAATTAATATATAAATATTCTTACATGTCCACTTACATCTTCCGTCTACCACGTGGGTTAACCCTTAATTTTTTCTGTCACCAGCTAAGCATCCACCGACCACCAAGATGATTCTTTTTTTGTCCCCCCTCTCCATTTTTCTTATCGTGCCCCCTTCATATCTCTCTCTGTCATTCTTTCCCTTATATTCTTGTCCAAGTTAATTATAAATCTCATAAATGACACACACCACAATCCCCTTGAGTAAATAAAAGGGAAATATAGCTTTCCACACAAAGAGAATACATTTTCCTATCACCCTTATATTTTCCTTTCATCTCTTTATTATGATAAAATTATTGTTGCAAGTTGGAGTAGCTAGGCATGATGAATTTAAACAAAGCCACAATTATTCATAGCTAGCTTTTTCTCAAATTCTGACACTTGCCTCTTTCACTTTCCCTTATAATAAACTCTACAATGGTTCATCGAACAATGGCTTTGTGCCGCTATAATATCAAAAAACTGTTATTTTTTGGGGTTAAATTGACCATTTTCTCCGGGCAATTCTTTTCTTAAGCTGAAAATGTAGCATTGTTTTGTATAGAAGCTTCCTTAGTAGAATGGTCAACCTCCTTTCTCTATCTTTTTTTCTTCATCGTGATATTGTGTCTTTAACGGATCAATGGCAGGTTGAGTTTTGGAGTAAAATAAATTCATTTTATATTTTATAGCTCTCACATCTTTTATTTCTCCTTCTTTTCTTTAAAAATATAACTGGGTAACAAACCCTTGAAGTGCTTAAAAATAGTGTGGTAGAGTAATCTAATATTGAAAAGATGGTATTGTTAGTGGAGAGTAAATTGTATTCAATGATAACCATGTGCAAAAGATTTGGTATTATATTAAAACAATTTTAAATATCTGCTTATATGTTTATTACAGCTATCACCTATATGTTATAGGTAGTCTTTCGTATTCTTATTAACACTCCCCATTACATTATACATACTACTACTTAGTTTATTTTAATTTAAAAAATATTATAAGATTACAAACTAATTTTCATTTAATATTATTCTTTAATAATAATCCTAATGACAAATTGACAACAGATGGGCAAAGGTTTTGATTAGGACAAATGTGAAAAAATAATAATATATGTTTGATAGAATATATAAAGAGAAAATATATATGTATTAACATTGTGATAGTTTATCATATTGTCAGTGTATTATTAATCATTATTGAGTCTTAAATAGAAATAATACAAATGAATTGTGAATATTGTATTAAGTATGTCTAAATTCTTATACTAATAATCTATAAACATCACACTCGTTTTCAAAATGTACCATCAAAATATCATGAATTGTCTCTTATAATAAAGATAAGAGGAGTCACATAAAATAAAAAATACTTTGTGTCTTTAGATTCATTGGAACATGGAAGCATGTGCACACACCACAAGGTGATAAACAAAATCCATTGCCAACCTAGGTTAATTTTCCGCATCATTATCATTTATGGGTCCTAACATATATATAAACCACAAAAGCCACACTTACCAAAGCTATGTCATTGACATTTTGCCAACCCTTATTAAGATGAGTGTGATATCAATACAATATCAGTGTAAAAAGTTATATACAATCAATTTATTATTATTTGTAAAAAATCAATGATGATAAAACATATATGATAGATAATATAGTGACAATGTTTAAAACATTTTTTTCACTATTAAGATTCACAAGAAGTACATTTATACAAAGATGACAACAATGAATGGACCCCAATGTCGGCCATGAGAGACAAAGCACTTGAAAAGCCCATATTGAGCAAAGGTGAAGGGCCCATAAACCATAACTAAATAAAGGGGAAGAAAATGAGTGTTATTATATAACAACAAAAAACACATTTCTCTCACGTCCACTTCTTGGCTTCTTCATTTTCTTTTATATTTTGTTTCAATTAATTTATTATTGAGTTTTTTTTCATCAAGCTTTCCAAACTAAAATCCACATACTAATCCCTTTCAAGATGAAGAGTTCACCCAAGTAAATTTGTCTTTGCCAATAAAATATTTTCATTTACACGGCATAAATTGAATCGTTAACATCATGCTTAAGAAACTCAATTATCCATCAATTGTGTTAGACTTTGTTTTAACTTTTTATTGTAGTAAAATGCGCCCTTCTCAACAACAACAACAAAAATAAAGTTGATAGTTGACAAAGGAAAACAAGGCATCAACCTCATTGCGAAACAAGTATAGAGATGAATAGTTTTTAAAAATCTTGAGGTCTTTGAAGATTAAAAAAAAACTAAACAATTAAATAAAGGTTGAAAGTTGATGCACCAAAGATAAAAATAGCAAATGTGTATTTTCAATCTCCATGCATGATTATGCTTCATTGATTCCAATTATTTCTAAATCTAACTTTATTTACCGTGAGAGAAAATTATGTACAGGTGATAACAAATAGAGAGGTAAAAGCAAATTAGAAAATGGTCTGTGCATTAATAGTAAAAAAATTATATAATTAATACATTATTTATTCTATCATTAATTTGTAGATAAAAGTAAGGATTTGAGAAATCACATTGAGGTATAAAAATATTGGCTAAAGTAAGTCAATATCAGGCACTATCCTCTTCAAAAGAATTATATTGGACACTACTCTACAGAAAATGTTTGTGTTAAGTTTATTTTTTGTAAATATGTAATTCCATAAAAGTCTAAACATCTATAATAATTATAAAAAACTTAACATGATAAATTAGACTGAAAACTTTAAAGTTTTAAAATCAAATACGGTAGGATTCATTTAGTTTTTATTTTTTATAAATTGGGTTCATTTAATTTTAAATATGTAATATGATTCAAATTTTCATGCATAATTTTGATAATATAGTTAATAAAAATAATTATTCTTGAGCATCAACACATAGTTCAAATTGTAGGATAACTGGTATATAGTTATTAATACCACTATTATTAAAATTACCAATGAGCTTTTACCCCAAAAAAAGGTGACATAATAAAAACAAATTCACAAGTCCACCTAATAATTTAAGCTTTTAAGGCAAATTTTAATTCTCCAACAAACACCTCTCAAGATAATTGCTTCGTTAGGGTAAGCTAACATCCTATTATATATATATATATATATAGGGTTTCTTTTTATCCTATGATATCTCTCACAAAGATAATGATAGGATTCGGTCATAGGACACTTTTAGGCCCAAAAGAGTGATAACCAAGCCCAATTGGTATAAAGATTACAAATTCCATTAAATAATTATGCTTAAAAACAGGTTGTCAAGTATGCTTGATGTTCACCATTTGTACGATGGAGATTGCCTACAATTAGATATTTTCATCCATCTTCTCTATTTTAAGGATGTATTGAACCCTAGAAGGGCAAGTAATGAATGAATTATATTTTCTGCAAATTATTTTAATTCCTTCCTTTAATTTGTCTTAAGATTGTCTTCAAGTAATTATCAGCCTATCATTTGGTGCTTTCATTGACTTCTTCAATGCCTCCCAAAGCCACTCAAAAGGATCCTGAGGATTCCCTCACCCAACTTCTAATTGACAAAATCAAGGAAAATCAAGAGCAGCAGGATGCTAGACATGCTGCCATCACTACCGTCCTCCATAACATCACAGATAAGTTGGCTGGTATTTACATTCTACCCTCTCTTCTAGCAAATCATCCTCTCTCACCACTTCAACCTTCTTCTTCCCATATCACTCACTCTACTACTCAGCCACATAATTCTTCTCCTCAACCCCCACTTCCACCCACACCCATTCCCACCACGTCCCTCCCACCATTCCAAACCCCAACTCACCACTTCCAACCACCACCTTCTACTTTTTCACACCAACTGCTTAACACAAATCAGCCACGCCCACCCAAACTACACCTCATTCCGTTTGATGGATCTGAACCCCTTGATTGGATTTTTCAAGCCGCACAGTTTTTTCAGCTTTATATGGTTCCACAAGAACAGCAACTTGGCATGGTTTCTTTCTATATGCAGGGTGAGGCCATTAGTTGGTTCAAATGGATGTTCCATAATTATCAGTTGACGGATTGACACTCTTTCACCAAGAATTTGGAGAATCGTTTTGGTCCATCTTCCTATATTAATCATCAGGCAGAGCTTTTTAAACTCAAACAACATACTACAGTGGCTGATTATCAAAAGCAGTTCGAGAAAATGTGTAATCGCATTTGGGGTCTCTCTCTAGAAATTATTCTCAATTGTTTCATCTCACGTTTGTTTCCTGAGATCCGACGGAAACTGGCAATTTTAAAGCCCAAGACCATCTCTGAAGCATTGGGCTTAGCCAAACTGGTGGAGGCTAAGGTGAAAGATTCCAATCGTGTTGCTACCAGATCACCACGTTTTGGTTACCAAAATCATCAACCCACATTTCCCACAACTCCAACCTCGAAATTGCCTAGTCCACAAAACCCCACTCTGGCACAGCCTATAACAATATGTCGTTTATCCACTGCACAACTGTAGGAACGGCGAGCCCAAGGACTCTGTTACAACTATGACGAGAAGTTTATTCCTGGTCACTGTTGCCAACCAAAGAAATTTTTCTTGATGCTGGATGATGATGCTCATTTCGAAATTGTGGACACTATTACCGAGGAAATATCTGACCCCATTCTGGATCCTCGTGTGGAGGAACTTCTTCATTTTCACATCTCTGACCAAGCATTGGATGGTCATTTTTCACCAAAGACACTAAAGTTTTCTGGCTCTATTTATGGACATCCGGTGACTGTTCTTGTTGATACAAGTAGCTCCCACAATATTCGGCAACCTCACATTGCAACTCACTTGAAACTACAGGTTACACTAACGCCCCAATTTCTGGTCATGGTGGGAAATGGCGCCCATATCTATTGTCGCAGGTTTTGTGATCACACACCCATTACTCTCCAAAATCATGAGTTCTTGATTCCTTTTTACTTATTACCCATCAAGGGGGCGGATGTTGTCCTGGGTATCGAATGGTTGCGAACCCTCGGACTAGTTACTTCGGATTTTTCAGTCCCATCCCTGCAGTTTACAGTGGGACAGACTCTAATTACCCTCACAGGCGAATCTAGTTCAACACCCCAACCCACAACCTTGCACCAACTCACCCGTCTACTCCACACAGACAGTATATCGACTGTTCACTCAATAACTATACTTCTTTTCCACCTACCTGACTCTGCACACCCTAACCCTACAACTCATAAACCTCACACACAAATCCAAACACTTCTCCAAACCTGTGACTCTGTTTTTCAAACCCCCACTACTCTCCCCCCCCCACGCTCACATGACCATTTCATTACTCTATTACCGAACTCAGCCCCAGTGAACTGCAAACCTTACCGCTACTCGCATTCCCAGAAAGAAGTTATGAGCTCGATGTTGAATGAGATGTTGCAAACTGGTATTGTGGTACCTAGTACTAGCCCATTTTCTTCGCCAGTACTGTTGGTGCGAAAAAAAGATGGGAATTGGAGGTTTTGTGTGGATTACCGAGCTTTGAATTCTGTTACAGTCAGGGATCAATTTCCCATACCAACTATTGACGAGCTTTTGGATGAGCTCGGAGGTGCGTCCATTTTTTCAAGAATTGATTTGCGATCCGGCTACCATCAGATTCGGGTGAACCCACCGGATACTCACAAGATGACGTTTCGCATGTTTGATGGACATTATGAATTCTTGGTCATGCCCTTCGGACTTACCAATGCACCTTCCACTTTTCAAGCGGCCATGAACGACTTGTTTAGGCCTTACTTAAGGAGATTTGTTCTAGTCTTCTTTGATGACATTCTTGTTTATAGTGTCAATTTACATGATCATTTGTTGCATCTTTCTACTATTTTGGCCCTATTATAGTCTAACCAGTTTTATGCAAAGAGGTCTAAATGCACTTTTGGGGTGGATTCAGTTGATTATCTGGGACATATCATTTCTTCGGATGGTGTGCAACCAGATCCAGACAAGATCAAGGCAATGGTAGATTGGCCACCACCTCAATCACTTACGGCATTACGTGGTTTTTTAGGACTAATCGGATTTCATCGTAAGTTCGTTAAACACTACGCCACTTTCGCCGCTCCGCTCACCAATTTATTAAGACTTCACAGTTTTACATGGACATCAGAGGTTCAGCTGGCCTTTACAAAATTAAAAGAAACAATGACTAAAACACCAATCCTACGTCTGCCAGATTTCACAAAAGACTTTGCAGTCGAAACATATGCATCCTCTGTTGTGATAGGAGATGTGCTCTCTCAAGAAGGTCATCCCCTCGCCTTCTTCAGCCGGAAAATGGCCAACCGCCTCCAACATGCTTCAACCTATGTCCGGGAGATGTACGTTGTAACAGAGGCAGTAAAGAAATGACATCAGTACTTAATTGGACGTCCATTTACCATATTAATTGATCAAAAAAGCCTTCAACATTTGATGACACAAGGCTTACTTACACCATAACAACAAAAGTGGGCTACCAAATTAATTGGGTTTCAATTTGAAATCAAATACATAACAGGTACCTCTAATAGAGTGGCTGACGCTCTGTCCCGACGTCACTCTGAAGAACAGCCCATTTATGCATCACTGTCTTCACCAATTTCGGCCATCTTGGAACAACTTCGTGTTTTTTACCTCACATCAGAAGGTAACACATTCATCACAAAAACAGAAACATATATTAACATGAAAAAAAGTTTCATTTCTCAAATGGCTTAATATTCTATGATCAGCGTATATACATACCAGATCGGAGTCAACTCCGACAATCCTTGATTCGTGATTCCATGATTCACCAACAGGTGGACACTCTGGGCTTAAGCCTACATTAGCTCGTTTGGAAGCATCTTGCTATTGGCTCGGGATCTACAAACAGACAAAAGAATACATTCGTCATTGTTCAGTTTGTCAATATAACAAATACATACCGGCTAAAACTAATGGTCTCCTACAACCACTTCCTATGCCAGACAAAGTATGGGCAGACATTTCAATAGATTTTATCACCAACTTACCCATGTCTCATGGTCACTCTGTCATCTGGGTGGTGGTGGACCGACTTTCTAAGTAGGCACACTTCGTCGGTTTGCCCACCAAGTTCTCTACCGAAGCACTGGCTGGCCGTTTTATGTTGGAAATAGTAAAACTTCATGGGGTACCTCGATCTATTGTATTCGACCGCGACAAACTGTTCCTTAGTTCCTTTTGGAAGGAGTTTTTTCACATCCAGGGCACCAATCTTTGTTTCAATACTGCTTATCACCCACAGTCCGATGGACAAACTGAGATGGTCAACAGGTGTTTACAAACATACTTGAGATGTTTTTCCGGTTCTCAACCACATAAATGGTTTTGTCATCTTCCCGTGGCGGAGTATTGGTATAACACCAATAAGCACTCTTCCACGGGCTTATCTCCTTTTCAAGTATTGTATGGCTGAGAACCCCCAACACTCACATATGTCTTGCACAAGCAGGGTAACCATGGTAGCGTTACAGATCTGTTTAAAAAAAGAAGTGACATCATGACAATACTCAAGCGATATTTACTCAAAGCCAAACAACGAATGATAGCTCAATCACAAACAGGACGAAGAGATGTTACCTTTGAGATTAATGATTGGGTCCTTTTGAAGCTTCAGCCATATCGACAAGTCACCGTCACAAAACGCCTCTCCCACAAGCTGAGTCCTCAATTCTTTGGTCTTTTCCGTGTGGTGAAACGTATTGGACCAGTCGCATATGAGCTCGCATTACCACCGTCAGCTAGAGTTCACCCGATCTTCCATGTTTCGCTTCTCCGGTGTTTCCTTGGTGATCCAGTCAGCCATTATATCCCTCTCCCACCGGGCCAAAAAGAGGACATAACAGTGGAAGATATGAACAGAGACGACAAGACACTGTCGTTGGATAATAGAGGCGAAATTTTAGATGAATGGAAAAACATGCAAAGAGAACGCACCATCCAAGGAGTCTCAGATAAGGACGAAAGGCACTCTCCAGTTGGGAGTGAAAGAGTTGGACACCCAAAGCCCATATGCCCACTTAATGATAAGAATCTCCATGATGTACCATATTTAATTGTTGGAACACAATCACCACAATCACCACATTCAATCTCATTCATTGATTTTTTTTGTTCGCGAACTTCAATCGAGCCGAACTTGAACTAAAAAAATAACTCGTATCAAATTCGAGTCAAATTTCAAGTGGAGTAATTGTTTATGAAGTTTAACTGAACTATGCTATGATTCGACTCGGTTCAGTTTGTTTTCAGCCCTAGCTCCACTCAAGTTTACCTTAAGCTTAAAGTAACCTATCAAGTACTTAGAACATTTCTCTTATGACGATGGTGTACTTTTAAGGTCATTTGCGAGTTGAATTTTGGTGAATAAATAAATACTTTAAATATATCTCATAGATATATTTTATGGTTCTAGAGTCTTCGTTTTCCCTCTTGTTCTTCCAACACTCAACTCATAAACAATCTCTAATAATCTCATGTATTTTTTGGTACTACTTGCTAAATTGCTAGTGTACCTTAATCAGTACCAAAATGAATTTGTATCATGGTGATAAATTGCATTCTTCAATTCTCAAATTTTCACATAGTTTATTTCCCCCCATATATTTAAAATCCAAAGCCAAAAAAATATTAGGATCAGAGTTGAGAAAAAAGTTATACAATAAATAATGTATAGGATTAAATGACAGTTCTGGGTTGACATATCACAAACAAGAATAATTCCTCATTTAAAGGAAAAATACATTAACAAAAACAAAAAAGTTTCACAACGAAATTGGATTGAGAGTTCATAATCAGCATTTTTTATTAATCTAATGGATTGCTTCTCTAAATTATTTTACATTTAAATTCGCAATATGTAAATTTGGTTTCAAATAATTCTTTAAACTAAACCATCAAACAAGGTTGCCCCTTTTAAATTTAATTCCATCTTTAAAGTGATGAGAAATTGTTGAGTTCATTCAAATGTAAAATCACATATTAGATATGAGTAAAGAAATGAAAAAGCTTATAAGTTGAAAATGTTCAAAAAACCAATTCCCTAAGGTTTTGTTTCAAGATGTAATGTCTCACTTGTGAATCTCAACTTTTCTCATACCCCGATAATAATGGAACTCTATGATGGTTAAAGACTCATCAGCCATATTCGGGTCTAACAATTGGTATTAGAGTTGATAGGTTGGCTGAGACATCGTGGACTTAATGGGAGCATATCTATAAGTGCGCGATACCCACACTTGAGGCAGGACTATTGGGTTTATTCAGTATGTAATCTCATACTATATATGAGGGAATGAGTGAAAAAGTTTATAACTGGGAAATATTCATAAAATTATTGTCTTTAAGTTTTGGTTCAAAATGTATTATCTCACTTGTATATCTTCATTCTTCTTATCCTCTTGTAAAATAGAACTCTCTGGTAATTGGAACTCCCCGATTGCGGTTGATCCAATAGAGATAAAATTAAAAAGTAATTATTTTTGTCTTACTCTCCCTTATCTCTCATTTTTTCCCTTCTTTCTCTTCTCTTTCTTTCTTGTTTTCTATCTCAAAACCAGAAGTCTCAAGGTTCTTCCATTTTTACATTTCTTCATCCTTGCATTTCCATCCTTAAAGTTATTCGACAACATCTGTTGTCCCATAAATTGTGTGACTACACGTACTACAAGCTTATGATTGGTTGAAAAAATATTTTTAAGTTAAAAATTAATAATTAATTATTTTTCTGATCAACCATAACTAATGATACATGTAGTGACACAATTTATGAGACAACAAATATATACCTAAAGCTACAAAGAGCTCAAAGGCCTTCTACAACCAATCAATCATAGCATGGGGCAGGTTTAGTTCATTACTAACCCAAATAATTAATTATTTAATAAACCAATCAGTAGACTGATCGGGCTGGGCAGGGCCATGGTAGGACATCTCATTCTTATGGATCAGTCCAACATATAAAACTATTTCTAGAGAGAGTTTAGATCTAAATCTTGTTACATGTTTTAATTCCCATAATATATATGTGATCTTGAGTACATGTGGTCAAGGACTTGCAATAAGTGTAGTATCTTGAGCTTAGAGACTTCTACATTATAGATTCTAGATGGACAGTCCAATATAGTATCCTCATGAACCAACCATCTTAATTTGTTTGCAAGTTAAATTTTGAAGGAAATGAAATGAAAAGGGAGACTTTATAACCCTCACAAATGTAATTCATAACTTTCAAATCTTTTATTTATCCTCTTTCACCTCCAAAGTTTAACTCGCAAACAAATTCTAAGCACCGCTAAATCTTAGTATTCATTTTAATTCACACAATAGTAACCTTGTGAGAGAAAATGATACAAGAAATGCAAGTTTTCTCTAACTGGAACTTTAACTTTTCTCTAAAGTTCTTATTTGGAAGAACTGAAGAATCCATTTAGCTATTAAACAAGTAAAAATGCAGAGGATTAATAATCCTCTTAAAAAATACAAGTAAAATAAAGAAAGAAAAACAGTTCCTCTATCCATTTGCATAACACAATCTTTCCACACATCTACCAATAAACTCTTTGGGAGGGTGATGCAGAATACCAGACTGCCAGAGAAGCCATAAATACATATTCCACCATAGAATTTCCTAGGATGGAAGCTTCCATGTAAAATCTGAACATTTCTCTCAATCTCAGTGAGCAATCCTATAATGCAAAATGCCACAAAACTTTAGTCTCCTGCTCCCTGATGACAAATTGAAGATTCCTGCTCCATATCTAACTCATTTCCCGGCATGTAAAGTAACTGTTCTGTATTAGAAACACAGCACAAAACTATTAGGAGGTAAATCAATTTAGATCTAAGAATCTACAATTTATCATATCATGAATCATGGTCTTTGTTCAAATACAATACTTGACTTAGAAGCAAATTTGAACTTCCAAAGGAGCTTTTGAAGAAAGAATCTGTCCCTATTGAAGAGTCATGAGACATGGAAGGTGAATGTTGATAAGCTAAATAACAAGAGAAAAATACTTCACAGAAAAAAAACTAATTTTTGTCCATGCAATACTGAAAATTTGAAAATATAGTGAGAAAAACAAACTCCTTGAGTTTTCCTTTGAGAGGCACACTATTATCCTAAGGAGGATGGTTTAAGACATGATCTCTAGCAGTCAATGGATTTGGGGCTTTCCTTTGGAACTCACTCCTTGAGTTTTTACATTTGTCTTCTAACCCAAATAAAAGGAACAGAGCTAGTTTTCTTCTAGTTATTGATTAACCCCTTTGAAAGTGTGCACTCCTTTATGGTCAAATCTTTTATATGGACAGCAGTGCTTAATAGAACTAATACTGATGGCATATATTAAGTTAGTTTGTCGCATAGGGCTCCGACAATCAATTACTTCAAGATTTGTAACCTAACTGAAATATAAAAATATAAAATTAACATGAATATAAAATATTTTATTATTTCCAAATAAAATATGAAAGGAAGTTCAGCCACCCAGTATTTTCACATGGACAATGAAGTTGTAACCTAACTGGTAATCATTCCGTGCTGCATGTTGGAATTGTCAAATTCCTTAATCTAAACCATAGTTACATGATTCCATCATTTAGCTTATGTATCGGGTTCAGCGTACCACGTACTAGGATCAGCGTACCATGTTCCGGGTTCCTTATAAAAGAAGTCTTATATTCATAATGATGTAAGAAGTGACGAACTGCATAGAGCCGAGTGTCACACACTGGAACTGGCATTGTGAACCATATAACTATGATCTAAAGTCTAAACAATACCTAGTAGGGGAGGGGGGAGGCGGGTTAACTGTTTCGCCAAAATAAAAAATTTATACTTCCAACTAAAGAAACCACATGTTACCTAAGACATAAAAATATGGAGCACCATGCATGTGATGTAATTACTAAAAAGCTTGCAAAACTACCAACCTAATTAAAGTCGGAGTCCATTTCCTTTCGCTTCAGCTCTAAAGCAATAAGATCATTTTCAAGTTTCATTCTTGCATTCTCCATTCTCAACTTCTCCAACTGTCGGTCTTTTTTCTGACTGAATTTCTGCCACTTGTATCTCTGTTTCTCTAGTTCCAACATGTCGACCTGAATTTGTAGCTTCTGTTCTTCTAACTGAAGTGAGCGAGATTCGGTCCATCGCTTCTGTTGTAACCAAGTTGCTCTCGTGCTTTCATGTAAAGCTTGATTCATGTCAGACTGGACCATCATCTGTCCATGGGGATATAAATTTTTGTTGTGCTCTTGACAGTTTAAAGAATTCACATATGTAGTAGCATCGTCTTGGCCTTGCCCTTGTCTCAATTTATTCATAGCTCCTCCTAGTGGGTTATGCATTCCTCTACTATCTCCATGGGAAGCATAATTATCTGTAAAGTCTTGATCTCCAGTTTCCATATCTTCATCGTCTTCATCATGATTAGACCTTCTGATATCATCATTATTATGGTCATCTCTATTTCTGAGAGCGGCCTGTAGTGAGCGCTGCAATGCAGGATCATGGGGTAAATGCAATCTATTTTTATTATTGTAAGAACACATCTCTTCATAGAACAGGTGTTTTGAGCTTAATGTTTTGCGAACATCATCCTTTTCTTTCTCGGTAAGATAATCTATCACATCCAACAGTGCCGGATTTTCAACAACCTGACAAGAAGTGCCCCTACCAAGCATATCATTAAGTTTTTTATACCTTTTATTAAGGTCATTGAATTTATCCTCACATTGCTGAGGTGAAACATGATAACCCCTTTCAGCCATGACCTTGGAAATACATTTCCACTTACCCTTTTTCTGTATGACTGCAAATTTTCTTCTTCCGCCACCATCATCAAAAATTGTGTCCTCACCTATGTAAGAAACTGCTGTTATCATAAGCCGTACCATCTTGTCAGTCCACTTCATCCGCTGCCAAGGTGACCCCGTTTTCCCTCTAGCCACTTCATAACGACCTTCACCGTCGCCCTCATTAAAGCTTGGCTCATCTTCATCACTTGATGAATTTCTGCTTATATCCCCCTTGCTAAACTTCGCTGACATAGTCTGGTCACAGTTCTGCAAGGTTTCCAGTGTAATCGGAAAACCCTCGTTAACTGAGGGATGCACTGAAGACCCTCCACAAGGATGAGTTTCATGTTGGTTCATGGTATTTGGATTATTTGCTAAACAATGAACCCACATTGGTTCAGGGAAATCAAAACCGCCAAAAGAAGTCTCACCTTGAATCATACCTCCCTGTGACAAATTCCCTTCCATTGCTTCTAAATTCTCACAAACAAACAATTCAGACCAAACTAATGAACCTATTACCCCTTAACTCCTACCTCATACACATTTCAAATGCTTCTCACGAAATCCACATATTAAAATCATTTCAAACCCAAGTCTATTTAATCATCCAATACCTTTTTCAATACCCAGCTATTACCTTTATCCCCTCAAGGTAAAAACAAAACCGAAAATCAGATTAGAACCCTTCTCCCCAAAACCATTTCAGATAACATAAAAATCATAACTTAACTGGAAATGATGAAGAAAAGTTCAGAAAACAAAAGCAACGAAAAGAACCTATTCTGTAGCGCCTGAGTGTTAAACCTTAGCTACTTATCTGATGAAAATTTACAAAGAACCTGACAATCCCAGAAACAAAAATTGCACCTTTTTTCTAGAAATTAAAGATGGGAATCAAGGGTTGAAGTTCACATGAAACATATCCTGTGCAACTCAAAAAAGTGAAAACGGAAAAGTTTCACACTGAAGAAAAGGGAAAAGAAAAATTCTCATACGATACAAATGTAGGTTTTTTTGTTTCACACAAGTATTGTCACATCGGAGGCAATCTTATCCGAACCGATCCACAGCTATGTGGAGCTAACTCTTCCGGTAGATATTTTTTTTTTTATCTACAAAAACTGGAGCCGAAACCTTACTTAAGGAATCAAGCATTTGAAATCTTGTTATTGTGTAATTTTATTTTATATACACAATCCTATGTTAAGTAATTTATTATTATTTTCAATGTAAAGGAAGTAGTGTTAATGTTAATTAAATCTTTACTTTATGATAATCTACCAATTCATATTTGTTATATTAGATTCCAAATCCACTCAAATTGAGATTGGAATGTCATTATAGCAATGGTTAGGTGAATTTGGTTGAGTTTTGATGGCATATTATTTGTCGTGATTTGGATATACCTCCCAATTTTGTAAATACATGTAGAAATATTTGTTAATTGTCATTGATCATACAATAATTTTGTGAATTATAAATCAATTTATTACCTATATAATAAAAAAAAACTCCCTCATGACATGTGTCAATCTCTTAAGCTCTCATGATATATGTCAAACTCTCATCAAAACTAAAGGTCCCTCATGACGTGTGATTTATTTAAAAATAAAAGGAATATGATTACCTATACAATATTAAAATATAATGTTACTATAGCAATATTAAAATAATAATATGAATCATAACATATTGTTTGTAGCTATTTTAGAGTTAAATAATATTTATTTTTATACTAATCTTATTTTAGAATCTTATAAATTTATTGATGATTTTTTTGATTAATAGGATACTACTAACTATATCATGTTATGTATGTGTAAAAAACAATGTTGAGAAAGTCGAGCAAGATGTTAAACCAGTAGATAACGCATATTAAGTTTATCCGATTTAAACAGTTAAACCATATGGTTTGACCGTATGATTTTATATATAATTAATAATTTTTAACAATATGAATGCACTGGTAACATATATGGTTTTAACCATGCGAATGCACGAGCAACATACATATTCTTAACCATAAATGCAAATATAATATGTGTTCTTAATCATGCGACAAAAAATATCGTCCCGTGCAAATGCACAGGTAACTTGCTAGTTCCTTACTAAATGAACAGACTCTTAACTAATACTAAGATGTTGGGTTGAATGGGTCTACTAAAGGGAAACATATCTATTGTACCATAAATAATATTACTAAATGTGTCAGATTGATTGAAAAAATATATTTAAGTTAAAAATTTAATAATTAATTATTTTCCTAATCAATCACAAAGCAATGATATATGCAGTGATACATTTTTTGGATAGAAGATGTCCATCCCTATTGGGAGCACATGTATTATCTCATAAAAAGTGTCACGATTGGTACTTTGTTGAAAAAATATTTTTAAATTAAAACTTTAATAATTAATTATTTTCATGACCAATCACAAAGCAATAGTACATGGAATAGTACACTTTTTAAAATAGGGGATGATAAGTCTACATTATAAGATTAAATGAGTTTTTTGTTACTTATATTTAATAATCAATAATAATTAAATATGAATGATAGATGATATAATAATATTATTAAAACACATGATTCTTCTCTTTAAAAGAATATGTAAATACACTTAGGAAAAGTGTATGATATGCTAATATATTAGGAGTCAGGCCTGGTAAATATTTGTCTGAAGTAACAATGAGATGTTTATGTTGGTTAATATGGATTGTCCATGTATAATGACGCTTTCAAATCTATTTTGTACCATAGAAAGATGGGAGAAAGAGAATAAGATAAAGAGAAATTGAAAAGAAAAATCATTTCCTCTCTTTTAGTTTAGGAAAAGGTTTGAGAAGAAAGAATACTTATTTTTTTTCTTTTTCTATAAACCAACCAGTAAGAAAATCACTATATTTCTCATTTATTTATTTTCACTCTCTTTCGACAAAATGTCAAACATTTACTAAGGTAATTTTGTTACTTATTATAATTTCACTTCTCTTCTATAGATTTATTTCTTATAAAATATACCTACCATTCATTTTATAAGAGATACCTACCCATATTTTATAATTCCACTCGTCTTCCATAGATTTATTTATTATAAGACGTACTTACCATTCAAGTTAAAAATATTTAACTTATGAATTATGATAATATATCTCTACATACATTTATACTTTTATTCCCTCTAAAATATGGTATTTTTATTTTGGTTACTATGAAAATATTTTTTTAGTTAAAATCCTTTATAAACTCATTTATCTTTTATTTTAGTCTTAGTTGTTAATTTATATCAGGGGTGGGCGTGAAGTGGATTGGGACGGGTTAAAGCGTGTCTCTTACCCGATTCTAAATATTGTCTAGGTCTTTTTTGAATTCGGATTTAGACCCAAAGCTAATCAAATCATAAATATTGACTGAGTCAACCTTTAAAACTAAAGCTAACCAGACCATAAATCGACTGAGTCAACCTTTAAACCTAAATCTGATTAAATATAATGCATACTCATTTTAGATAAAGTTTTCTCAATATTATTTATTATCATGAATATGTAGTTTGACATATAAACTTATATATGTATATATTATTAATCATATATATGAAAAAATTGGAGAATTAATGATATTTTTTACCACAAAATGTGTCACTACTCTGTACACATTTGAATAGAAACACATACAAACATGTTGGGTGAGTGACCATGGGACACGTCATGTTTGGTTCATACCCAACCTTAAATATTGACTGAGTCTAATTGTTGAACCCGAATACAGTCCTAGACCTGACCTTATTCAGGTCTGATCATGATCTGGTCATACCAGGTGATCGGATAAAGTCGGGTCTTGCTCACCCTAATTAATATTATGTTTTTGTTCTAAATATTGTCCATGTGATACTTTTTGAATTTGGTCCTTCCAATGACTGGCCTATAAAATTATTTTTTTCATAGATACCAAAATTAAAAGACCATATTTTACTTTTATTTGTATACAACAGAAGTTGCATCCAAGCTCAAGTGTTCATGCTGACTCTAATGATGATCATATCCAAATTGACATATAATAACAACTTAAACTAGTCCAAATTGTCCTTTTGGTTATAGAGGGGAAAAAGAGAAAATGTATTTTCTATTTACAAATATTGCTTTACCCATTTTACTATCTTTTTTCTGATTTTGTCCATTAAAACAAAAGGAAAAAGAAAGATGCACATTAGCTTCAACTTCTTATTTTTATGGAGTAAATATCATCTAGCGAAAAATACTTTACAAACTTAAAGAAAAGATAAATTGTAATAACTTATATCTTTCTTTAAAATTAGTGATAATATTTTATTTGAGCAATAATATTAGTATGAAAACATTTAAATAGGGTAATATCTATGCACAATTAATGTAAATATTTAAACATAATCAATACTTATCTATCATTCATTTATATTATTTATTTTTTAAAATTAATAATAATTAAAAATAAATGGTGAATAATAGAGTGTATAAAATTTTATACATTCAATTAATACATTTGTTTTCTCATATTTAAAAGATGTTTTCTTAGGGGATATTTTTATACCCAGCATGTGGCATTCATCTTAGTTACTCTACTAAGTTTTTTTCCTGTCATTGAGGAAGGACCATAGTGATTTAGCAAGTTAAGAACTTCATGAACCCTAAACCAAACAAGTAATACCATCATCGCTCCATTCATTCTTCAACAATTAAGTTCGAAATAGAAGGCATAACAATATACTTCCCATACGACAACATTTACCCAGAACAATACTCCTACGTGCTCGACCTGAAAAGTGTGTTAGGTCCATTTGCAATTTGAGTTTTGAAGTATAAATGATGGAAAAGGAAGACTTCAGAGTCTTGAATTATACTTATTGTGAGATCACGCTCAAGCTTTCCTTTTCCATTCTTTTCTTCTTCAACTTCAAAACTTAACTCGCAAACGGATCCTTATACCAGTTGTTTCCTTGATATGCCAACTGTCACAGGCAAAAGCATAGCCTTACTCTCTCTAATCACAAGCTATGGTCTCTCCAAATCCAATTCCACTTTAAAAGTACACTATTGCACCCGGACAGTTCACGAGATGGAGAATACCTTAGCCCAGCTCAAGCTCCTTCATCATTACCAGGTCCATAACCTAGAACCCGCCGCGTCGCGGTAGAATATATGTGTTGATCAGAGGGTTCTTCAACCGTAGAATAGGGATTCACTTGATGCTGGATGCATGAAATTCACTGCTTCTTGGGTTAGGGTGCAAAATGATAAGATTAGGTGCTAAATTTTTTATTTTGATTGGTTTAGGATGGTCCCAGCTTCTGGAACTGGAATGATGGAGATATTTAGTGTGGTTACATGGAATGTCTGAATTTGATCCGTTTTTGTTGTTCCCTTGTTTTGAAGTGTTTGGAGTCCTACACTTGACTGAAAATTTGAGTTTTAATTTGCTTTGGGTGTTCTTAGATTCAGGAATGTTAGGTGTTGGTTTAAGATGTTTCCTAGTTCTGAAATTTTTAAATTTTAAGTGTGGCTGAGTGGGATGTTTGATGTTGATCGGTTTCTGATTGTTAACTTATTATTCTGGAATGTTTGAAATTTGAACCGTGGTTGACTGAACATTGAATTTTGATTTGTTTTGGGCATGGTTGTCTGAAAATTTGATTAGTTTGGATGTTCCTTAATTCTAAAAAGAATGTTCAAAATCTAACAGTGGTTGATTGAAATTTTTATTTTGTTCATTTTCTGATGTTCTGCATTGTAGTGTTTGTTGGATTTTACTAGAATTTTTACAATGTTGAAGACTTGTGTGTGATTGTAGGATTTGAGAGCCTTTGGAAAGGAGAAGGGGTGGTGTCCTTACTTTTTGACACGACATGTTTGTAGTTTGCGATTGTGGTGGACTGGTGGTTATATCTATCAGTATTTGCTTGATCCAAAGATGGCTGGTATTATATCGAAGGAAATGCAGAAAGAATCTGTTGTTGTATTTGATGAGGCTCATAATATGATATCAATGATGTTTGTTTTGAAGCACTTATTGTGAGTGTGAGGAGGCAGACTATTGAAGGTGCTAGAAGAAATCTCAATAGGGTGCGCTATGAAATTGACGAGTATGTGCTCTTTCTAGTTTTCTCCTCATGGTTTATGGCTCCAATTTTCCCACCATGATATCTTCAATAATGAAGGGGGGTAAAATAAAAAGAATTGTTGGCTCTGGTGATTGTTGCAACTTCTGTACAATATGCAGTTGTTTTCCTACTCCTGCTATGATTAGTTTGCTTTTTGTAAGTGAAGAATTTTAAAGGGTCAAATCTTGCCTTGGAGCACTTGAAACTCTTGTTCTGTCCCTGTGCAATAGTATTATGTAGGTTCCCATAGCTGAAATTTGATTTATGTTCTCATAACTACTAGAACTGGTAGGAAGGTTCAAGGCCACAGATGCAGATAGACTCCATGCTGAATACAATAGGTTCATGTTTTCACCTTCCTTTTACTAGTATCTGTTTTATCATTTGGTGGTGTTAAATGCTAAACCTTGGGGGAAATTACTGTGATTTCACCTTTCAGAGATGGTAAGTTATGTCACCGTTTTCATATCTTGGCATAATTCATAATTAGAGTTGCATGCTAGTAACATGAATATCTGATATTTGATTGCATAACGTCAATCTTTTCGATTGGATGCAGTTTCTAAGAAAAATGGCCCAACCATATGATAACACCGGTGGTCGTGGTAGGAAAACCCGGTTGTCCCATGAAGACTGGGAGAAGATGGTCGAGGAGGCATGAATGACACGTATTGAGGTTTTCTCTGCACTTCCACAGTTGGAACTGGGTCTTACCTGTTTATTGGTTCCACACACAGTTCTGATGCTCACAGATTTAAAGAGAGTTCTCATTCTGCTGAGAATGGTGCCATGGAGTAGTCCACAATGATGAGGGGGAGGGATACATTTTCCTTAGAAAGCATGGGAAGCTTATGGCTAAGGAACTGAACTTAAAAATTCTTAAATATTATGGAAAATTCAGATAGCTTATGTTGTGGTTGAGGCTTATTGCGTGAGCTTATTGAATATAGATTATGATACAACAGTTTCCCTATAGTAGTGCTTTCATCTGTAGTTTTTTTAATGGTCAAATGCAAGGTTGTGCTGAGGCATGTGGAACTTTATCACTCCATTATATTTATTTCAATGAGTTTAATGGGTGTATAAAATGGCTTTGTGTAGACATCCAATCAAAATTTGACTTTCAGCTTATCTCCCTACATATTTAATAAGAGATGAGATTCACTTACTACAAGAGTAAGTTAAAAAAACCTACTTCACGTATTAGTCATTCATTCTAGGAAAATTCAATGTTTAGCATTAGTTAGTAGTTCTGAACCATTAAATTTTCCTAAATTGATGGCTAAGATATGAAGTAAGATTTTTTTAACTTACTCTTAAAGTAAGTAGATCTTCTCCCATTTAATAAATTGAGCTAATTCTATTAAATTATAAAATAGAGGAACCAAAAGAAAGAACCTCATTCAGGTGGATCAAAACTTGTACCTATTAGGTGCCCCATTTTTCATTCAAATCCTCCATTGTTGTCTCTTACATCCAAAGTTCAAAGCAGGGACCTATGGATATACCCTTTTATTCCATGCTCTAGGACTAGGTTTAGGAGAGGTCTTGGTCATGGCTGTTGGTGCTATTGTGGCTGAATTGTATCTCATACCATAACATATTTCATTTACATGATATAGGAATTAGTGTACTAATTTCATAACTAACATAACATGGTGTGGGATTCTTCTTCATGGGCAGTTATTGGAAATAACATTGGAAAATCAAAGGACAAAGACATTTATATCCTTTAATTTATAATAAATTTATATTTTCACCCTTCAAAATACACTACAAAATTGAATTAGTCTCTCTGGAAAAAGTCTAACTCAACGTAATAGGACAGGACAATAGTAAAGACAAAAGTTTGGAATTATTTAACATTCCTTCTTCACTAATAATCTCAAGGACATCCAAACCATCCATTTAAACAAAAGATATGTTAATGGAATCTAGATAAGTTGTCCAAAAGTATGTCCCAAATCTTATCATCGTCCAATAAAATTGTGACACATTTTTGGGACATGGTTTCGGATATACTTTTGGACAGGTGATCTGTATTGGTGTTAGTAAACATCCAAAAATTTCTTGAAGAGGTAGGTAAAGAACTATAGAAGCAATTCATAGCATACTAATTCTTTATTGTATACAAATTTAAGACACTTCATAGCCCAAGCAACGGGTCATTTAAGTCTCCCTGATAAAATTCTTTTATATAAAGACCAGCTCATTTGAACATGACTCAACAGACGTTGCACTTAGAAATAATAAGAATTCTTACCAATGAAATGAGAAGGAAAGAACATGAATATGGATAAGGGATCCCTGAACAAAACTATTATTCTACTCATGTCTCATATGTGAATCAAAATTTTTACTTCTAGCAGCACGTACATATCTTTGGAGCTTATTTATCCAATAATGTTATTTAAAATATATCATATTCTGAAAGGAAAGGTCAAAATGTCAAAATTCTAACTTAATTAAAAATGTCAAATTGCAAATGATATTGCTAAGCAACATTCCAGAAATGAAGAAATAATTCTGTTAAAGAAAAACTGAGATATGTATTAAAGGATTCTAGCTTCCCTAGCTCTTTTGCACTCTTTTACACGAACTTCAAGGCCAATTTCTTCATCTTCTGAAGCCTATAAGGAAATTAAAGGTGGACATGTACTGGTTCATATTAAACAATCGTGGCAATATATCAAAAGATTATAGTAGTAACAAGTAATTCTTTGCCTGTAAAAAGTGCTGATATTTTAGAGGATGAAGGCCAATAGGAAGGTTATAACTTGATATATAATAGTAATATGTTAACATTTGCTTAGGAGTTCTGAAAAGCTAAACATGTTTATGATCAACTAAATTTGTTAATCCCAGATCAAAATTTTCATTTTCTTCCTATCATTCAGTAACCAAAATATAAATCAACCTAGAAAGCAAACATTTCTATGATTAAACATATTGGTCAATTCCTACCTTTTCAATAGCAGGAAATGGAAATCAACCCAGAAACTATATAAAGCAAATTGAGCTTCACATATTGTATTAAAAAGTAAGATCTTGTATTGGAGGATAAATATGATCAACCAACAAAAGAGAAAGGCTTAAAGTCTTAAACCATCAATGAAAATGATTCAATTATTGTAAGATTTAAAAGAAGAAACTATTGATGTCAATTATGCAACCATAAACAAACACCAAAACAATAAAACCACAGTGAATGAGAAGGGCAAATAAGAACCTTCAAATCCAACCAAGCTCATCCAAGCAAAACATTAAAGCAGAAAAACTCTTTGGTATTCTTTTGTGGCAGACTCTGCAGCTGATTTTGATAAATACTATCTTACCATGGCAGAGTCTGCACACAAACGAATAACAAATAATTTTTCATCTGATGCTTAACTTACCAAGGATTTTTCTCTCCCACCAAACACAATACTCAGCACTCAGGAAAAAATGGGTTCATTCATGGTATAATCAAATAGCATTTTATAGGGTCAAGACTTTACAATATAGTAGTTAAGACTTACAATATAATAGTCCTACTTGCAGAAATAGTTAATGAAGCCAGCTGTTAATAGGGACCATAGTGCAGCTCTCATATCATGTGCACATGTGTTCATATAAAAATGTGAATATAATGGGTAGGAATCCTCTCCGGGAGACAATAACTGAAAAAAACAAAAAAAAAATAATAATATAATGTAATGTTTATATCTTTATATATATATAATATAATATTTTTGTCATTGGAAACAAAAGAAAATAAAAAACTTTTAAGTATTTGAGAATATTTTTATTTGAATAAAATGTGGTATCGGGTGCACAAAACGTGTAAAATACTCTTTTAACTCTTACCTCTTAACAGGCGGTGAAGTCAATTTTAATTCCCACATAAGAAATTACGTAGGTTGGTGCTTCGGTGCTTATTTGTGGCTTGGTGAGTGAGATGTCTAAGTCTTTTTAGTTTATTTTTATCTTAATATTAATGTTAGTTAGGGTGTGTTTGTGAATTGAATTTTAGAGAAAAAAATAGAAGACTTAAAAGTCATAAAATACATTTATGAGATTATTTTAAAATCTTCTATTTTCCTTTTATATTCATGCATAATATTGGATGGTGTGTAATAATCAATAAAAGCTTCATAGAATATGGGAAAGTTTCGCAGAGAAAAGATTCATATAAAAATAAAACATCAATACCACCATATAAAAGTTTCATCAATAATGTTGCAAACATCATCAATAAAAAAATCACTCAAATTCTCAAGAATATTTTATATTGCCTATAAGTTAATATAACATGAGAATGAAACTTATTCAAGTATCACATTTACATATACTATATTCTCTATAATATGTTAAAATATATCCCTGCTATCAAACATTATCTCGATCTTATATAAAAATATTATTTTAATTTTAGAGATTGAATTAAATATAATATGGAAATGGGTTATATTTCATGGGTATAGGAAAGTGAAAATTTATTTAGACGCCAAACCAAAAAGAAAATAGTTGGAGGTTTGTCAAATTAATCACCAAATTGATGCATTGGATGGGATTTAATTTCATGAATAAGTTAATTTAATTAATTGGATAAGTTTTAATGGCTCAATTGACTATGGACAATTTTCATCCATGTTACACTCAAAGCAAAGTAAAATTATATTATTTTCTATCTCATTTTATACGTGACATTTTATTACTGCTAATTGATATTAATGTTCAAATGAATGACGAAAATGATATTTTTATGAAAAGAAGAAAGAAAATTAATTGAATAGTGATATTATTATGATTGTAATATCTATTGTTATAAAGATTGAAACAAACTAAATATGAATGAGTGAATGATGAGATGAAATTGTAAAAAAAAATCTAATAATATCATAGTATATATCTTTTTCTCTACTATTATTATAAAAAAAGACACAAATGCCAAATGAAAAAAAAAAAGAAACTCATTTTTATTTGGTAATGTTAAAGGTATCCTCAATTTTTTTTTTGTAAGAAACGAATTTCTTTTAGGATGTATGACTGTCACTCTTAATAAATATCGTTCATAAAAATTAAGTATTAATATTTTGATCTTTCTGTAAATTTAGCAGACCTTATTTTACTAGATCAACATAAACTCCTTTATAAATGCATGTTAATCTTTTTTCCATCTAAAAATAACCAAAAAAAAAACTTAATGCTAGGCCCAACAGTATTATTCATCGATGATCCATTAGGTTGATGCAAAACCCAAAGTAGTCCCGTCACAATGGTCCTTGTTTCTTATACAAGAAAACTGTATCTGTATTAAACAGTTTCACAACTTGAGTAGAAGAAGAAGAAAAGAAGGGTTAAGAAAGTGAGAATGGCGAGTATTACAGAAGAAGAGAGCGCAGTGAAGGAGCCTTTGGATCTCATCAGACTCAGCCTCGACGAACGTATCTACGTCAAGCTCCGTTCTGATCGAGAGCTTCGTGGAAAGCTTCATGTACGTTTCTTCTCATATTCTCTCTTCTTTTCAATTTTTGATTCAATTTATTTATAATATTGAGTTTCTTTAGGGTTTGTTTGGTTCACAACACATTTTCTGTTTTCATTAATAACATTTTGTAAGAATAATTGGTTTGATTTGCTACTTGATATTAGGGATTAAGTATTTGTGGTTTCAATTCTCTGTATATGGTTGTTAACTTCGCCATATTTGTTTTTATTTTATTTTTAGTAGGTTAAGAGGTTTCTTCTAGCTGATGATTCTGAAATGAATAAAATGAAGAAAAAAACTGATTTAGTGTGAAATGTTAGGGTTTCTAAGTCATCTTATACTGAATGAGATTTTACTGCTGAGCTGAGAGTAACATATTAGAACAATTGTTATTTCTTGAAGAAAAGAAAATTAGGATTAGAAGTTATTACAATTTACTACTAATGTTTTTTTACTAGGACTTTGAGTAATCTGATGCAATGTTTTATGCTTGTACTTATTTAATTATTATTCTTGCATTACTATAATATTGTCATTTGTCATGAGCTTGTAGTTTAATTTATTGAGGGGTTTGCTATTTGAATCTTACTTTGGTAGAACTATAGAAGTTTCAGAGTTCATTTTGTTATTATAAATGCATGATGTGGCTGGTGAGATAAAACTTTTAGTGTCAAACTTGAAAATAGGGATGCATGCATCCATGGTAGTCAAAATCGCGATCTTACTCGTGAGATCGTCCGTTCTTACGATCTTCAACACCCAACCCGTGCTCGATCTCAGTTTTCGACACGGCTCCGTGAGATCGTGTGGGATCGTCGTGTTGGAGCGTAGGATCCCATATTCACTCTTCTCTACCTCTTTCCATCTCTGTTGTCTCTCAATCTAGCACTGATTCGTAATATGGGTGAAAGAAGTAGAAATATAGGAACACAAAAGGATCATCAGAACTTCTTGTTCTGGTTGCGATCTTACGATCTTCAACACCCAACCCGTGCTCGATCTCAGTTCTGGACACGGCTCCGTGAGATCGTGTGGGATCGTCGTGTTGGAGCGTAGGATCGGTTGAATCGACGATCCCGTCGATCCCATATTCACTCTTCTCTGCCTCTTTCCATCTCTGTTGTCTCTCAATCTAGCACTGATTCGTAAGATGGATGAAAGAAGTAGAAAGATAGGAACACAAAAAGATCATCAGAACTTCTTGTTCTGGTTTTGAGATCCAGCACACAGCAGCCATGGTATGTTTCAAATGAAGGGAGGAAGAAAAACGGCTGAAAAGAGGAAGAAGAAGAAAAACGGCTGAAGGGAAAAGTTAGGAAACCCTAATGGGCAACCCTAGGGAAAAAATAAGGATTGGGCTGAATGAGCCTTTTTACACTCAGATTTATTCTTTAAAATATGGACTTTTTTACAATCAGATTTATTCTTTAGAATATGGGTATACTAATTTATCATATTTAACTAGCATATCAAAAAATAAGGATTGGATTGTAATGAGTTTTTTTACAATCTTAATTTTATTCTTTAAAATACTGATTCTTTCACTAATTTATCTTATGTAGCTAGCATATCAAAAAATAAGGATTGGCTCTAATATGAGTTATATATATATATATATATATATATATATATATATATATATATGAGTTTATATGTATATATTAATAAGTAGGATCTTACGAGTCGTGTTACGATCCTACGTTTACGATCTTTGACTCCCCTCCCGATCTTATGTAAAATCTCGATTTTAACTACCTTGCATGCATCTGTGGCATGTTTAATAATTTCAGTAAAATAATTTGCTTTACCATGTCAACCTGTTGAACCGAAGAAGATCTTCTATTTCCCTGCTACAATTCACTTTTCCGGCTTGCAACTGGTTGCCAATCACTATGTTTAACTATATAATTTATGTAATTACTTGTATTTATATCATTACAAACTTTTAAGTTGTCAGTTTTTAATCAATCTAACATGTCTTGATTTCATTGAAGTCACTACTAACATATTTTTCTTGATCCCCCCATCTTCAGTGTAAAGTATGAATAGTCTTTTATTAAGGTGTGCTAAATTACCTGACTGAATTAGACATGTCAAGACTCTGTGCTTTAGCTAATATAAAACATTATTGGATTTAAAGTCCTAAGTGTGACATTTTTATTGGAAAAAGGGTTCTTAGTAGAATTAAATTTAGTATCTGCACTAACATTGGTTTATAAGGGATTCAGACTTATTACAAAGATAACACCTTAACTTATCTCCGCCCAATGATTTGCTTGCCACATGGCCAATAAATCTTTCTGTCAATAATTGGGGTAATACTGTATTCAATACAAATCTAGTCTGGTAACACTAACATAGATAAAATACAATTTGTTTTGTATTATATGCTGCCTGAATAAAATTTTGCAAAGAGGGAATTATTTTTGAATTTTGTTATTTTTGTATTTGCTTCTTTCTTGTTCCCTGGTTTTCTCCTTAACAGCCCCCTGGTGTCTATTTTGATCTTTAAGATATCATCGGCGTAATATGTGCTTTTTCTACTGGGTTCATAACCTGTATTTTTGTAGGCTTATGATCAACATCTTAATATGATTCTTGGTGATGTCGAAGAAGTTGTTACTACTGTGGAAATCGATGATGAAACATATGAAGAAATTGTGAGGGTAAGTTGTAATCAGCAAATATCTTTTTTTCTAAATGGTAGAACTGTGAATGGTTGCTGGAAAGTTTGAACGTTGTCGATTATTTTGCTGTTAATAAGCAATATATAGTGTGCAGCATTCATCATTACTTACCTACTGCCATTTAAGAAGAGGTGTTTATACTTTATAAGGTATCTTGAAAGAGAAACTTTGTTTGAACTTGAATGAAGTTTGATTGTAGAACCATCTCTTGAGTGCTAAGCCTAGATGTGGTGCTTATCCATGAGCAATATGGGTTGTAATAGCTAGACAATTCTGCGTATCTTTAAGATTAGAATATAGATTATTGCCCCCACCCACTTGGTTAGTCTTGTTATTTTAGAAATTGCATGTTAACAAGTGTGTAGAGAGCTATTAGCTTGACTCATTATCTGTTGGTGTCTTGGTGAAAAGAGACATGCAGTCCTGAAAAGAAAAAGAACATCTTTGGGATTTTGTTTCATATCTGGGCAATACTGGATGTATATTTCTAGTTTCAAATCTGCATCAACCGTCAATCTGCTCTTATCTAATGCAACTAATGCAAGCTTCATTTATTATGAAAATAAGATAATATCCCTTGAATAATTTGTTTTATTTATGGTTTTCAGACTACAAAGCGAACAGTTCCTTTCCTGTTTGTTAGAGGAGATGGAGTGATATTGGTTTCCCCACCACTGAGGACTGCATAACATGGACAGACAAACTATGTAATCGTTTCAATGACAAGGAACTATTATTGATGAATTTGTATAACTTCTAAAATAGTTATCATTGCCTATGATTAGATTAGTTCCTGAATTTACATGTCTTCTAGTGATTTCTGTTAAAAAAAGTCAGTTTGCAATTTTCTTGAGCATGAGAATCATAGAAAGTACAAGACAAGGCTTTTAGTTGCAGTGTGTTACTAGTATTAATGCCCCCATAAGGGCAAGCTTTGCTTGTTGATTTGATGTATTTTCTTTACTTCCTTTTCACTTTTGGTTACAAAAGGAGATATCTGTGCTGAGAGACTGAGAGGGATAGGTAACTTGGTGTCATTCTGTTAATGCTTGCTATGTTACCAAGATTGCTATCCATGGTTTGAAGGATATGTTAAACTGAAATTACAAGTCATAGTGGAACTATTAAATTTGAGATGTGTTGAAATTGCAATAGGATACCTAAGTGCAACCTTTTAATTTGGCTGCTTATTCTTTATTCAAAAAATGTGTCAGGCCTGTATCGGGTATGGTAATTTGGACTTGATTATGCAAGCAATCTTAAGTTCATAGCTATCAATGCCACAAGAAACAATGTTCATCAGGAAAAATATGTGGAATGCTATTGACCATCGAGTAAAGTGTTTATCATGAGATATGGTATTTTTATCCATATAAAATGATAACTAGTATGCCACAATACCTATCGAATTTAACTTATAAACAAGTAGAGGGAAAACATGCTTGGATATACGAGAAGAGGAAAAAGTATGTTGTTTTCCTTCCTAAAGAACAATAACAAGTTCTCTGAACATATACATGACCAGATGATTGTTTAATAATTGAGGAACACAAGGACGGTTTACAGGTTCATTCCTGTTTAGCTTCAGCAGCATAAAGAGTTTTAATTTCCTCAACATCATCATAGCTACCAAGGAATATTGGTGACCGTTCATGCAACTTTGTTGGAATCAAATCAAGTGCCTGTCAACACACAACATTTATCAGTTATTTGGCAATGGTTCCACGGTCACAACAAGTAGTAATTTACATTTGCAAGAGAACATATAGAGGTCAATGCTAAAAAAATGGGAGAAAAATAGTAATAATAATGGACTATATGTTTTGTACAATTGCGTTGGACACTTAGTATGGATACTCTATGTGGATGAATGTGTGTATCAAAATATGTCATATTTCAAGGTCCAGTAAATGGGGTGTCCAAATCAATATAAAGTTTGTCATTAAAGTGAGCAAGATCATATTTCCCATCAAGTATATAAGGCTTTCAGCTCATATATAATCTTAATTGTAATTTACATTAGGTTAGAATTCTTTGTCAAATTTATTTGTAGAAGTAATGAAATCATTACTCCAATGCTGTTGGTCTTGCTCAAGAGTTAGTGGCATGCATGGAATCCGCAAGGCATAGACTAGGAGTGAAAGGGAGAGTTTATAGTGTTATCTATAAACTTTAACCATTTGTGCCAACCAAGATGGAGAATGCTAATTTCTTGAAACAAACTGAAGAAATGAAATTGGTAGGAACTGTATTTTATGAAATCTTTAGTAAATTACCCGTTCCTTGCCAGTGAAAGATTGTCCTCCTGCTTGTTCCATCAAGAATGACATTGGGAAAACCTCATAGAGTACACTAAACAAATAATGTCACCAATTTTTTTATAAAGAAAATCATTCATTATTAAATGAATGTAGAAGGATGTGCTTAGAAAAAATAATGCATGGGTTGAACATGACATACCGAAGTTTTCCATTAGGACTCTTTTTATCAGCAGGGTACAAAAAGATCCCTCCATAAAGCAATGTACGATGAACATCAGCTACCATACTGTTAATGTACAGCTATGTCATAAAATGGGAAAAAATATTGAAGCATAAATGTAACATTTTTTATCTATTAGATTCTTCAGAACACCTTGTTTTTTTATTGAACAAACAAATTGAATTATCAATTTAACAAAAGCATTGATTGATTATGTTACATTTTTTTGGTCTTCTATTATACCATTCATCTCCTATGTAGAAATAAATCAAGAAGAGCAAGAGAATATGCATGGCTTGTTCACAAGAATTAATTTCATGGTGGTGGCAATTGACATGATGAGATATATGAAGAGGAATGAAGCAAGTGCAGTAAAGCAAATTACAGTCCCTCAAGGATTGGAAATTCATGATACCTTCCAATGTATCTTAGAGACTTTGGGGATGAACCATCTTTTGGAAACTTGCATTTCTCCACATAGCTGAACATAAGTGTAAGAGGAATTACAAGATTTCCAAAAATTACACTAAAGTTCTTAAAAATGTTATAACGTTACTGAATTCATACATACGTGGCAGTAGGACTATCCCAGTTTTTGGCATTTCCTTCATTCGCTGAATAAATATTGCCTTTCTTTGGGATCTACATAGAAAACCACACATAACATGTGTGCATTAAGTTAGGCACATGTGGAGATATAAAGATGGATCATGTCCTTATTTACTCACTATGGATTAATACACTTAAGCCAGTGAGATTATTAATTAATGGTTTGTATGCGAGTTGATTTTTAGAAGGGAATGAAAAGATTTGGAAATCATAAAATACACTTATGAGATAATTCTCAAGTCTTCATTTTTCCTTAATTTCCATTTAAAAATCAACTTACAAACAAACCTTAATAGTCAAGCTTATTTAAACATATTTTGCATAACATATGGATGTGGCAATGGATTACTTTGTACAAAGGGTATTTGCTAAACGTGATGGGTTCTGTAAGCCCAATATATTTTATGAATAGAAAAGAACATAGCATGAGGTTAATAAAAAGTGAAACATATTGGTTATACTACATGGATGTAGCCGAAGAGAATAGAACAAAACATCCTGCATTCTAGTTCCATTCTGTTATCTCCACATTCAGAATGTTAAGATATTTAAGACTTGTTATATAAAGAATTAAAGGAAAACAAAACCTACATTAATAACAAATAGATCTTATCTACTAGATGGTGTGCCGCAAATGCACACCACAAAACCCATAATTAATAGGCCCAATATTTATTACAGGTCTACATGATAATTATGTTATTTTTTTTATTTTTTGAAATTTGTTTGTTATAATTATCATTGTTTTATATTAGTATAACATTGATGCATGGTTAAATTAAGAGTCTAAATTACATATAGAAAAGTATAAGACAGTTTATCACACAATAAGAAGATGATCCCAAAAAAAATATTGGATTTAAGTATCTAATAAGTAAGAATAATCAAGTCAAAAAGAAAGTATATTCATGATTCGTATCGAACTTCTTTTGATCAAATTTTATTATAAAAATATTATTTAATTCAATTCTTTTGATATACAATGAATAAAAATATTTCATTATTACAATTTTTATAAGCCCTCAAAAACTTTGACATACAACCTTTATATACTTAAATTAGATACTTAAATGTTTTTCTCTAGGATCTACAAAAATGTAAGGAAATGCAATAAATAGAACCATTAAAGAAGGGTTGTGGTTGAGCTATCATCTTAACTACAATGAAAATAAATTAAGAAAGATAATATGGCCTGGTAATTAATAAATTGAGAAATATGCAGTAAATGCTTTTTGTAAAAGCTGAGCAGTGAGGCACATTACAAAACAGAAGAATGATTTAATTTATTGCAGTGATCCATAAGTGAGTAGAAGAGTAGTACCTTAATGTCAGGGTGAGTTAGGATGAACTCACCAAGAGATGGGTCCAGAGTGAAACCATTAACACCACTTCCAGTACTTAACACAAGCTGCGAAATCAATTCATCCCACACAAATAAAAAATCTGAACAAAAATTGATACTGAGAACAATACAATATCATTAATTTAAATTTATCAGGAATAGAGGGCCAAAGATAAATAAGAATAAGGGGTTTAATATTATACCGTGCAAGAACTTCCATACATGCAATAACCAGCTGCTACCATGTTCTTCCCAGGTTGCAGAACATCTTCTATAGTTGGTTCATGGTTATCTTTCAACGCATAAATACCAAAAATCTACAACATTCTCAATTCACAACCAGAATATCCAGAATTAATCCCTCTATACACAAGTAAAATAAAATAATATTGTAATATCTATGCAAATGTATAAAAATTTATACATAGTCATATAACATTCGCTCTTTATTTTTATTACTTTTTTTGAAGATTAAATGACACTCAAACATGAATGAATGATGCTATTATGGTTCATACATTTTTTTCCTCATAAAATAATGTTTTCACTTATGTTTGCATATAATACATTTATTCCAATTGTATATAAAGTATAAGACAATATCTAATCTTATATTGGAAAAAAAATCTGGGTGTATAGAAAACATTATATTATAATAAAATAAAGAAGTTAGAGGAACATGCCGTGCCAATGGAAACACCACAATCGATGTTAGAAGAACCATCCAGTGGGTCAAATACAACAGCGTACCTGGATCATTATTTAAATAAACAAATAAATCATACTAATTGATAATAATATCAGAATCAATGAATGAAATACTAGTTAGCAACAGAGATAGAGAACAACTTTCCACGCTTAGAAGGCTCCACAAATATTGCATCCTCATCTTCTTCAGACACCAATATGCACTGTTTAAATTAAAGCCAATAGTCATAAACCTAATACTTTATAATAATAATAATTATTATTTCAATATTAATATTTGGTATTTTTAGGAGGATATAAGAGATTCCAAAGATATACAGTTCGGCCACTGCTTATCAAAGCCTTGACAAAGACTTCATTGGAAAGTACATCCAGTTTCTTCTGTTCTTCACCCTTCATTCCAAATAATAAAACTAATTAATAAAAATGGACACCATATTACACATGCAAGAATATTAAGACATGCAGTGTGCCTCGGCTAAAGACCCCACTAAGAGAGAGCCTCGGCCGCCTCATATTTATGATTGAAGGTGTTACCTGAACATTGGTCTCTCCAGCAAGTCCAATGAGCTTAGCAAGACCAGCCTGCATGATAATATTCATAATCAAACAACTTTCCTTTTATATATATTGTATATTGGGGCCATTGTATGGGGAGTGATAGTATATATACCTTGTTGACAGCAGAACAGACGAACTTGCAACCGAGGACAATGTGACTGAGCAAGATGGAGAAATCGCCGCGTGATTCAGGGTGCTTAGATTGCTCGTTAAGCACGAACCGTGTAATGGTCATCAAATCAGTGCGGAATGCATCTGCACTGTGGTCCATTTTCACTATCAAGAAGAAGAAACTAAACCCAAAAAACAATTCAACTGAACTAGTTACTTGTGAATTTATATATAAGAATATTTATATATATTGAATAAAGAGGGAGAGGGACCACAAAGATTAAGAAGGATATGTGGTGCTTGGTTCGAGGTTTGGGTGATGAGGGAAGAAGGAGAATGAGATGGGGCTATCTACTGATATTTCTGACACGTGTCTACCACTCAGTGAAGTTCATTTAGTGGTTGGTTATTGCGGCGGATAATGCTTTTCCATATTTTTTCTTAACCCAACGTTCATTCATAATGTCTATTTTAATCTTCTATACTAATAAACACTAATAAAAAAACTTGATTGGGGACAATCCAAACATTTTATATTTACATACATCTAAATATAAAATGGTAAATTATTAAATTGTGAGTTGATTCAGATTTTTTCCTTCTTTTTCTCTCATTGTTGTATTTCTCGTTACTCTCTCATAATATCATATTTAATGATTTAGTGGACTATGACTATAATTTAATGATTTATCAATTTATAATTGGGTATATGTAAATATGAGGTGTTGGGGTTATTTTCAACCAAGTTTTTCTCTATATTACAGTATTCAGGAAAAAAATGAATGTATTCATTACTACAAAACATGTATAGGAACGTATGTATATAGAGATAACAAATTAAATTTTAATAATATATTAAAAATTTGATTCTATTTAAAATATAGTCATAAATGATAACGCCAAAAATATATAAATACATTTGTCTTCCAATATGATGTGTTGCATATATCTTTACACAAGTTTTTCTCTTTACCATTTATGTTTAATCATCATTGATTCTTCAAAAAATTTAATTCAAATGAATTATAAATGATATACTAATTGTATATAAATATTTACACTAATATTACATAGATATTATACTATATAATAAATAGAGTAAATTACACTAATATCTTATGTTTTTTAGTATAATTATACAAATCTCTTCTCATTTTTTTTTGCACCTACACAAACTATCTTCAACTAATATACATACATTACAATATTATCATTACAGTGATATGAGTGTAATCTTTTAAACAAAAAGTATAATGAATGTAACTAAGTTAAACTTCAAGTGAGTTTTGATGTAATTTATTATTAATTAATTATATATTATCTAGGATAAATTATTTCTTTATTTGTAAATTTGCATATAGAATTTGATTAGGAAACTAAATCAAACTTATCTTTTGTTTTGTGTATTTAAGCTATAACTCCTTATAATTATTTCGTTTCTTCGCTATAGCTATTGTCATTCATGAATATATTTGTTTGTACAATAAATGATGATTCATGAGTACTTAGAAACTCAAACTCAAACTTAATATTAATATACTTTGTTTTATCCCTAAAATAAAGTCCAAGAAATGATTTTAATGAAATAATAGTGCATAAATCATCATTTTATTATCATTGTTTTAAGACTTATTTGATATGACTAAATATAAGATAGATAAGTCGAAATCAAATAAAAATTCATATTTTATATAAAAAGTTGATAATATTGTAAAGAGTAAATTATACTAACACTCATTTAATTTTAGTGAAATTACACAAATTAATATTCTATTTTCTTATCTATACATACCACTCTTATTTTTATACATATATTATACTAACTATTCATGTACAATAAATATGTGATCTTTTAAACCAAAAAATTTGATGAGTGTATTTTAGTTAAATAAAATATGATATATTCTCGACACAAGCCCAAATAGTATAAAAGTCAATGTCTCTTCAATATTTTTAATTTGTTACAACATGCATCAATAATGTTAAGGATATATTGTGTAAATCTCTCTTATATACTTACTATAATGAACCAAAAATAATGAAAAGTTATTAGTTCGTATACTATTTGAATTTGTGTTCACAATATATCATATTTTGTTTAACTTCATTACACTTATTACTATTTTTTGTTTAAAATTATACATCTATTTCTTTTATAGGAGTAGTGAGTGTAATGTGTATACATAAATTAGGTAGATTTATGTATGTGTAGAAAATGAATAGGTGATTTATAATAAATGTCATTACGAGAATTGCATGTGTAATAATTATTACTCTATATACTAGTATGAGAACTAATTCACTTATTTTCATGTTGAATCGACCGATACGACACGATTTTGATAACCGTTTAAAGGAAATGAAGAATGCTAGATTCTGTAATAAAAAGAAAATAATGAATTGAAGTCGTAAAATATATTTCTTACATGTTTTTCATCTTCTTCATTTTCTTATAAAAACCAATTCACAACTAAATCCTTTTACAAAAATATCTTACAATGAGTTGATGATGATTTAGGAAAATTCATATGATTATATATATTTTATGAAATATAAATATCAAAGTATTTATCCGATATATGTACGGAAACCCATAAATTAACATAAATAACTATTATACATACCGAAATTTTTCCTCAATGGAGTGACCGCTTATATTAGATTCGACATGCATTTATCTCTTAGTTATTAAACTTACTTTTTAATTAAGAATTACATACATGGTTTGATTTGTCATTTCAGGTTACGTCAACCATTTAAGATGAACCATTGTGAGTTACTAGTTTTTCGAGTTGGATTGGATTAGAATAAAAAAAATTAAGGTTATAATCTCCCTGCCCTTCTCAACATGTAAGGGGAAATGGGCCAAACGACTGAGTCATTGGTTTTTGTTTTAAAAAAAACATCAAACTATGTATTTATCACATTCATATTCACATGTCTATGTCATACTCTGATTTTTTTAGAAATGTACAAAAACATAAGAGAAATGAAGCACAATTCAAAAGATAAAAAAGTTTATATCTTAATCCAAATAAATATAAATAAAAATATACTATGAACATTTTTTAAAAAATTCAACCAACGGTTAGCCTACCTTGCAACGAACCCATGTTAGGTTAATAAATTATCAAGTTGGTCTAGGTTAGTCCAAAACAGTCTAGGCTATAATTTTCCAAGGCTCACACGAAGCATTTGTTGATTTAAATGATCAAACCCATTGAACATGTTCCATTTTGACACCTTTAGTTTTAATACTAGATTCTTCCCAATCAGTTAAGAATCATTTCTTAGAATCAATTCTTAGAAATTTTGTGGAATAAATTGGGTACAAGTGCATAAAATACAAGTGTGTGAGATTCATTAGAGAAATGAAGTAAATATCAGCCATGTTGCTTAAATTACAAGAAAGTAAAAAATCGAAAGATGTCCATGACTTATTAAGAAAATGTAATGTGGTTAATAGTTGTAAATGCTCTTGGCATCAAATTGTAAGGGATATGAAAATAGGATTACATTTCCATGTTCTAAGTATGAGATTCTAATATATGATCTTCTGCATTTGATTATAATAGATAGTTTTTGTGGTGTGTTTTCCTAAAGTTCTTATTAATTGATATAAGTTTTTTCGCTACGCTGCACCAAGTGATCGACATGAATAGTGATGTAGATATTAGAATTCACTAAAACTAGTCAAAGGGCTAGAATACTTTCATATCCCGTGGGCTCAAAGGCTATGGAGCATGGTGGGATGATTGGAAGTGTGAGATTTATCATGTCTGTCCTCTATTAGAACATGTCACTTTATATATTATGAGTTGCAATTAATTAAAAAAAATTATAAATAATTAAAATTTTAACTTAAATATATTTTTTAACTAATTATTATTGAAAGTCTGAAAATAACACATATTGTTAGATGGAAGATTTGCCCAGTGTTCTAATAAGTAGCTTTGTGATGTAGAACGTTCTAACAAGTTAATGTAATCAATATATTAGTCAAAAAAGAATCTAAAATAAGTTCGATAGCTAAAAAGTGATCGACCACAATGAAAATGAACTAATGGCATTGCAATGTCAATCTTGAGGGTGCCAAGGCTGCACCACGTGGTGAGATATTAGGATTTAATCAAAGCCTTAAATGTATGAGACTTAAGTTCCATTGTTCCAAGCCCAAATTAGAGTGACAATGGACCGGTTCCATATCTTAGCTCAAGGTCTAGACTCTAGAGTCCATATCAATTTACAATCAAATTCAACAAGATAAAAGCTATATATATAAGACTATAACATTTAAATATTTCAAAATTCTTATGATTATCATTTATAATTTCATATAATCAATGATAGAATAAAGTATATACAAACATTGAGTAAATATTTATAATTTTTAATAAATCTAAACTAAACATAATAGCTATTTAGTTTTACTTCTCATAATTACTAAGGAGTAAATTTCCCCTTTTCATTTAAATGAGATAAAAATTGTTAAGTTGAAAAGTAAATCTCATATTGTATATATATCTTCATGAAATTGCTTATTTAAAAAAGCTTGAGTCCGAGGTAAGTTCATTTAATTGCCATCAAATTGTGATTCCTTATGATAATTGTTTTGGGTACTACCAAATGTATTCTTCACTTTTTTGGAACTAATTCTTTCGAAGTGTGTAATTATCCCTGTTAACAAGTATTCCTCACAATAATCGAACTCTTAATCTTTTGATTGGGGATCTAATAAGGACTCACACCGCTAAACTAACGCGTTGTTAGTATTCCTTCTCATAATTGTGTAACAATTGTAGGAACCATAACAAAATATTCACCGGGAGGTGGCGCTTCAATGGAATGCACAATATATGTTTTTGTACTTGATTTTAGTGGTAAAAATGTAATTTTATTATATTCAAAAGGATAAATGTGTCATTGAAAATTATATTTCTCTTTGTTTTTTGAAGCACTTATCTCTCTATTAATGGAAAATATCCTAACTCCACATAGCAATTCTTTGTTCTTGTAATCCTTTTTAGAGGATTTGTTTTTCAAAAAATAAATAGGAAATTCTAGATGATTTGTCTTTTTTAGTTCTTTATAAAACGGGGTATACACGTTATATTTTATGAGTTACGTGAAAGAATAATAATAACAATGTAACCGATCGATGAAAACGGTTTCCTAAAAAAGTAGCAATACACGTTATTGGGCCTCAAGTTGATTAAAAAGTTTCTTGGATTTACTAAAAAATCCAAATAATCTTGAATATGAAGTCTAATAGGATCCCAATGAGAGTAAAAGCTGAAAAGTAAATAAATCCGATTTGGCCTGTCTCTTTTTATATGATACTAGTATCAGTGGCGGATCTTGAACAAAATTTTAGAGGGGGCAATAATATTTAATTACAATTAATTAAATAAATAGAAAAAATTTCAAACTTAAATGGCTAACGATTTCATCAAGTGTAAAATCATTATGAAGTCATATTATTATGAGCAGCCACCAACATCTAAACATGCAAGAGAACTTGATTCATTATATATAATTTTTTGAGTGACTACACAAGTTGCACAATATTTATTTATCTAGCCACAAATTAAAGAAATATATGAGCTCCCACTAGTATCTCGATAAAGACATCATTTGGGTGTAGGTAAAAAAAGTATATCTGCTCCAAAAAGTTTGTATTTCTATGTGTCACATTCTATAATTTGAAAGTTTAATAATGAAATATCTTTTTGACCAAACGTACTAAATGACATATGAAATAAACACATTCTGTAGGACAATAAATATGTTTCAGTAGAGTAAAAAGTAAAAAAAACATTTTAAGAAAAATAAATAAAAAATCCAGGGGGGGCAACTGCCCCCACCTGTCCCTTCCATGCTCCGCCCTTGAGTAGGATACCCGTGCATTTGTACGAGTGAAGTGTTTTATTGTTGGCATGGGTTTAAAAAATTGAATTTAAATATTGTATATTAGAAGGGAAATAACTATTGTGTATGTTAAATATCAGAGTGTAACCTTGGAGGTTGTTATTTTATATTTAACCTCATGAATTTGAAATAAAAGACTAATCAGATTTATGGAAAATAACAATTTAGTATATGAATGTTGAAGTAGATGTAGAATAAATGTTACAGGTTTTGGAACACTTACTTGTAAACCACATTTGTTGTTGATATTGGAGTTTTACCATTCTTATCAAAATTTAGAATCAAAAGTTCTTCTGGAATATCTATTTCAACACAACCATCATTCGACTCAAATAATTTCCCATCCTCCTACTGTAAAATCCAATCTGAAAATTTTGCAATTTCCTTTGCATTTGAATTATTTTGTAAACACATGTTTTTTGTGAGAGTTAATATTTTACAATTATACCAAAGATATGATGCATTAATTGTGGTATGTATAATATCTGAACGACCTCCTTTTGGAATAACTAGTAAAATTTGTCGGAAATCCCCTCCAAAAACTACAACCTTACCTCCACAAACAATTGAATCATTCTCTGTAGTACCCATTATATCTCCAAGACTTTTATCAAGTGCCTCAAAGCAGTATTTATGTGTCATCAGAGCTTCATCCCATATAATTAACTTTGTTTGTTTCAGTATTTCTGCCAGTTCAGACCCATATTGAATGTTACAAACAGAGTTATCAAGAGTTGGTATAGGTATCTTGAATTTTGAGTGTGTTGTTCTACCTCCTGATAACAACAAAGAAGCTATACTACTGGAAGCTACAATTAGTACTATATGCATCTGAGACCTCCATGCATATGTAAAGGTTCGTCACATACGAGACTTTCCGGTTCCCTCATAACCATATAAGAAGTACATGCATCCTTTATTGTGGTTAACTACTTCCATAATTGTTTTAAAAATATTTATTTGCTCATATGTATTAGTTTATATATAAAATTAGAATTAGATCTTATTTTTATTTTTAAGATTACCAAAAATTATTTGGTCATTCATAAAAATGTGAGTAAGTTATAGTACCTGTAAGAGAATTGAAAAGAAGATTGAAGTTATGTTTTAAGTCCACTATTGCCTAATCGACTTGTTATATATCTGTTTGGGTATGACATTGATAGATAGTCTCTCAAACTTTTTCGGTTGGCTTGTAGTAATTTTTCAATGTCTAATAATGTTAGATTTTGTAGTTCTTCATCCGTAAGTACCAACTCTTGAAAACACAATATGTTAAGATTTATATAATATTTTTTGGTAATTTTAATATAAATAATAATAAGATTCTCATAATTGAGTTTTTATTTGTATATATTCCTAATAAAAATAATTATATTTCTCATGAATATATCTACAATTGTTATCCTTTAATTAAATAATTTGAGAATAATAATTGTTATTATTGTTTTAATATTGTAATAGTAACACTGCAATATTAGAATTTAAAAGCAAGCACTAAACCCCAAACAAAATATATCTACAGCAAATGTTGTTTGAAAGTAAAGAATAAAAATTAATTCAAACAAAATATAAATCAAATATGTGTTTAAATGATACAAATTTGTATATATTATAATTGTTCTTAATAAAATAGAGGTAGAAGAATCAATTACATAATAAAAAAATCAAATGAAGGACATATTTTTTCGAGTAACAATATTAATAAAAATAAAACTATTATTATATTAATTTCAAATTGTGGCTCATTATGTTTTATAGTATTCGATTTGTATACAAACTCTTGATTTTATAATTGATCTTATGTGTACTTTTATTAATTTTTAGTTTTAAATATACTAATTATGTTTCAAATCATTAAGTATTAATTTTAATACTATTGTTATATCTTAGTTTGTCATACTGAAAGATTCGATGACCTATTTAAATAGGATAATGTTTCTAATCTATTTGAAAAACAGAATATATTAGGATTTGATAGGATTTTGTTTTCTTGATAATTTTAATCAAAATAGTAGAAAGACTCTCATATTTGAGTAATTATTTTTATATATTCCTAATAAAAGGACTTATATTCTTCTGTGTTATCTTTTAGTTAAATAAAATAATGATATTAGCATATACATAAAAAATAATTCACATAAAATATAAATCAAATATACGTTATAATGAAGATAATTTGATACTTCCTAATTTGATTCAAAATATTAAATAAAATTAATGAAATTTTTTAATTGAAATATCCTTAATGAAAGAAGCATGAGTATTTCCTTCAATCATTATTTCAATAACTAAAAGATAATTATTAGAGTTACAATTTTTTAATAAATTAGAAGTTCATTATATTCTCTTTTACTCATAAAATATAAATTCTTAAAATAAAGTAAATTAATTCTAGACCTTAATATTTGAAGACTTATTATGTGATTGGAATACATATTGCATATATCTTATGATTGTTTATAATAAAATAGAGTTAGAAGAATCATTTACATGACCACAATAAAATTAAATCAAAGACATATTGTTTGAAATTAATTTTAATAAGAATAACATTATTATTATTTTAAATTTATATTGTGAGTCATTATGTTTTATTCTATTGGATTTATACACAAATTCTTGATTTTATAATTGACCTTATATGCAATTATATCAATTTTTATTTTGAATTATACGTTTCAAATCATTGAGTATTAATTTTAATACTCTTGTTTTATGTTATTATAGTCAATGATTTGATGAACTATTAGGATGGAACAATGTTTCTAATCTATTTAAAAAACACATTATGTTAGGATTTGACGCAATATTTTTTGGTAATTTTAATCAAAATAGTAAGAAGATTTTCATAATTGAGTTTTTATTTTTATATATTCCTAATAAAAATAATTATATGCCCCTCTGATTATATCTACCATTGTTATCTTTTAATTAAAATATTTTATGATAGTAATTGTTATTATTGTTTTAATATTGTAATAGTAACATTACAATATTAGAAGCAAACACTAAACCCCAAACAAAATATATATATAGTGAACGTTGCCTGAAAGTAAATATTAAAAAATAATTCAAACAAAATATAAATCAAATATGTGTTTTAATGCATACAAATTTGTATATATTATAATTGTTCTTAATAAAATAGAGGCAGAAAAATCAAGAACATAATCTAAATAAAATCAAATCAATGACATATTTTTTATAATAATTTTAATAAAAATAAGACTATTATTATATTAATTTCAGATTGTCGCTCATTATGTTTTATAGTATTCGATTTATATACAAATTCTTGATTTTATAGTTTATTTTATGTGTAGCTGTATTAATTTGTAGTTTCAAATATACTAATTATGTTTCAAATCCTTGAGTATTAATTATAATACTATTTTTATATCTTATTTTGTCATATTGAATGATTTGATGAAATATTCAGATGAGATAATGTTTTTAATCTATTTGGAAAACATATTATATTATGAGTTAATGAGATTTTTTTAATTAGATAACATAATGATAGTAACGTATAAATAAAAAATAATTCACAAAAAATATAAATCAAACATACGTTATATTATAATGAGTATAATTGGATACTTCCTACTTTGATTCAAAACATGGAATAGTCTCAATGAAATATGTTATTTGAAATATAATATAGCCTTAATATTTGAATGCCTATGATCGAACTGTATATTGTGAATTTTGAATAAAGACATACAAAATAAATAGTCAAGTACATTTTGAATTTTTATAATTGTAATGTTGATTTTTGTTGTTGAATGTGTGGATTTGTATTCCTTAGTCTTGTACACTTATATAGAAATTGCAAATCATACCTCAACAAATGAAAATTTGAAAGAGTGTACAAATAAAAAATTGAAATAATATAAAATATATTTAACAACAAAGACAATAATTAAAAGAATAGAAAACAAATACCTTGAATGAGTTAGAAAGTTAAAGATGGTAGATTTGTTGAATAAAACATGTGAAATTTATATGATGAATAAATGATATCTATCACAAATGAAGAAAAAATTGAAAGACAAAAAAAATAAAATCATACATAAGATTTAGTTTGAGATTTCATGATGTCATTAATGTCATGCTCTTGATTCTCATAAGAATTAATAGTAAAATTATTATGAGAATTACAATTATGGTTATTAATGCTAATAATAATCTCCTTAATAATTTCAAAAAATTAAATAGACTTAAGATGATAAGAAGGAAGGCTGTTACTTTGTTATTATAGCAATACAACCAATACTTATTCACATATTCATGTGATTCTTGATACCCTGACCTTCAGTAATTCCTTTCTATATGTCAAATTTCATTTCTAGAAATTTTAACTTTCATAATTTTATACTCTACCATTTGACATAAGATAATAATTAAAAAGACACCCAATTTCCAATTCTCTAAGAACATCACGAAATTCAAAATAATTTTGGGACATAATATGTGTTATTATAGAAGATTTGTTACGGCCTACCAAATTGTTGTACCCTCACAAAGCTCACCAAAAAAGGAAAAGTTATATGGGAGCTACATATAAAACTTGAAGAGATCTATGAGCATGGAACAATTTTTTTCTTTATCCTTGCACTATAAGCAATTATATCTGAGTCAGAAATATCCACAGGTATGCGAGCCTAACTCTCTCAGTGCGGATATTTTTTCTATTTACTAGACTGGAATATGAGGGATGGAGCAGTCTTGGACACATTATTGAATTTCCTTGAATGATGTTTTTATTTGTATCAAAAATCATAGTCATAAACTTGTGAAATTTAGTCTTTGGGTTTTGCTGTTATTTTGGTAAATATAATCTTTTTCGATTTGCGAATAGAGCGGCCATTATTCATGCAGGGGTATACGAAATTCATGGATATATATAAGCTAATTGTCTTTTTCATTCTCATAATAACAAAGTTCTCCCATCTTCTCATAATAACCTCCTTAGTAATTTCAAAATATTTATAGATATGTAAAAGACCTAAGTTGTTAGTTAAATAGAGACATGTATTAGTTTAATAATACAATATAAATATTGAAGTTGTATTTTGTATGAGTTAAAACAACAAATATTCAAGTAAGTCAAAATAATTATAATATAAAAACAAAAAATAGATGTGAACGAACAATTTAAAGTGATAAATCTTAATGACATAACTAACATTGTTCATGTTGAATCGGAATAAATTAAACTTCAGATCAAAATCTGTGTTTCTACATAATTGTTTGTAATTCATTACATGTGAGGACTTTGGATAATAAACAGATTAGTGTGAAAGTTTCCAGCAACCTACAAATGTGAAAAACAACAAAATTCAAGGAAGTGCAAAGAATTTACAATATACATAACAACAAAATCTATAAAATCTACCATGAATTTGTAAATCTTGATGACAAATTAGTTGTTGTATTTTGGATTCTAGACTCTACTACACCATCATTACATTTCAAGATGTACATCTATGTGATTTTTTATATGGGTGAATAGTTTTATATGAGTCAATTAACTTTGTGGAGGGAAATGCGGAGAATTTGGAAAAGTACTTGAAGGAAGTTATTTTGTGTGAAGAAACTTATTTTATAATATATCATTATGCATTAAAATCTTTTTGAAAATAATTAAAGGAAGTTATTATGTCTGAAAAATCTTATATGATCTTAAAACTATTAAAATAACGCTTTCAAACACCAATATCTTAAGCCTATGTGTCATACTTGTTTTCTTTTTTCACGAGTACCATTTTAGTTCCAAATATTATTGAATAACTTTACGTGATTATTTAATGGCCTAAAATATAATGATGTTACCTTGTTAGTGGAAACTTGGAAGGTGATTTATTCTCCTTAATATGATAATGATTTAATGTAGTCCAGATCGTTACAATTGGTAAATATAAGACTGCTCCATCCCTCATGTTCGAGTTTTGTGAATGGAAAAAATACCCGCGTTGGGAGAATTAGCCCCACATACCTGTAGATGTTCCCAACTCGGACAGAATTACCTATAGTGGAAGGACAGGGAAAAAATTGTTCCATGCTCATAGATCTCTTCAAGTTTTATATGTAGCTCCCATATAACTTTTCCTTTTTTGGTGAGCTTTGTGAGGGTACAACAATTTGATAGTCAGTAACAAATCTTCTATAATAACACATATTATGCCCCAAAATTATTTTGAATTTCGTAATGTTCCTAGAGAATTGGAAATTGGGTGTCTTTTTAATTATTATCTTATGTCAAATGGTAGAGTATAAAATTATGAAAGTTAAAATTTCTAGAAATGAAATTTGACATATAGAAAGGAATTACTGAAGGCCAGGGTATCAAGAATCACATGAATATGTGAATAAGTATTGGCTGTATTGCTATAATAACAAAGTAACAGCCCTTTCAACGGTCCATCAGAAATAACAATACATGTTTCCTTTACCCTCCAATTAATCCAAAAGAATATTTGGTTAGTTAAGAAATCCAAATAATCTTTATGTACGAAATCTATTAAACTCCAAATAATCTTGTTTACAAAATCTAATAGGACTCTAATGAGAGGTAAAGCTGAATAGTAAAAGAACTGGTTTTGGGTTACATTTTATCTTTGATCCATGGGAGAACTTTGTTATGAGAATGAAAAAAAAAAGACAAATTGCTTATATGCATAAAATTGTATACCCCCATGCATGAATAATGGCTGGCATATTTGAAAAAGCAAAAATGATCACTACCAAAGAACTAAGAGCTACATGGCCCAACTAAATAACAAGTTTATGAGCTATGTAAATCAAATATAGTCTGGGTAGGCCATTACAAATCTTGAATAAGCAACTAATATGCCAAAAAATATTCTGAACTTAAATTAGAAATGGACATCACTTTTATTTTTCCTCTTCCATTACAAGGACAAAATAGTTTTTGTTATCTTTGAATTAGACTGCAATTTTCTATATATTTTAACATCATAGTTCACTTCAATATGACTATATCTCAACCTACCTTACAAATGAAAACTTTTACCAAATATCATTCATAGGGAGCACTATACATATACAAATTACAAAAGACTTTAAAACACCTTACCCCTTTTTATGTCAATTGCCAATACAACTTTCTTCAACTAATGTCTCACACCTTATCATTTCTAGCAAAAAGAAAAGATAAGAGGCTTGAAGAAGATAAGGGACACAAAGTATAGATATAGTTCCATGGTCTTTTTATTTTATACACAAACACTTTCTTTTAAGGAAAAATAAAAGTGAACTCTTTCTGGGTTTGAACTGATATAATTCCATAGTTGGCAAGACCTACTTGCAAAACACACTTCACAAACCACTTGACCCAATCAACTTGGTTAGACCAAAAGTAATGGCCATGGCTAACCAACCACCAACCAAAACCCTAAGAGCAGACCTTAAAACTGGAGCCTTACCCAACACTGCCCCTAACCAACCAAAGATCACTAAAGCAAAGGTCACTGCAGCCACAACCACACCAAGCCTCAAATTATATTCCCTTATAAAAGATGCTGCAAGCAATGGCACAATTGCACCAACAGAAAAGGCCAAAGCTGATGCTGCTGCTGCTTGCAAAGGATTTGGCAAACTTTCCTTCTCTTCAATATTTTCATTTCCTCTCCCACTTTCATTGTTTCTCTTCATTTGAGCAACTTCTATGTCCAACTGTGAGTACACAGACACAAATTCACCTATGGCCATGCTACAAGCACCAGCCACCAATCCTGCAAAACCAGTTAAAATCATGGCCTTGATGTCTTGCTTCACTGCTCCAACACCCATCATAAGAGATGCTGTTGAAACCAATCCATCATTGGCTCCTAACACCGCGGCGCGCAGCCATTGAGATCTTCTTGAGTAGTCAAAGTCCTTGGTTTCAATCTCTAGGGTTGTTCCTTGTTGCTCAAGGTCATTGTTTGGAAGGACAAATTTGGTTTGGTTAAGGGTTGTCTCAGTGGGTGCCATGAGAAAGAGTAATAAGACAACTAGAGGAAAGGGTAATCAATATATGAAAGAAAGGTATGAAGAAGAAGGGTGTGATGAAAGTGTGGGTGACACACGCTACCCAGAAGCGTATATAAGGATAAATTTGCCTATGTTGGAAGCAAAAGTGGGGTTACCCCACCACTAAATATATAAAAGAAAGAGATTCACAAACTGTTGAAAAAGATATTTGTAATGGGATGTTAAAGTAATACTTTACAAAATAAATGTTGCAATGAAAAGGAAAGGAATGATTGAAGGGTGTTTATACAAATTGTAACATGGTAAAAGATGTATGAAGGAGCAAATTTAGTTTGAGATTACTCTCTTCAACTAAGCTTTGTGCTTTGAAATTTGTTGAGCTTATGGGCATGAAGAATCTATATAAACATTCTGTTAATCTTGCTATACACTCTATTAAAAAGGTGTGCAATTTATTGGAGGAAAAATATTAACACAGCTAAGCAATAGTGTAATAGAAAAGAAAACAGCTACTTTTCAGAATCAAAATCATATGAAAAGTTGGAAAAGAAAACAAGATGATTTTTTGGTAATTTTTTTAGAACAGTCCTAACTATAGTTAATAAAGAAGATCTTAAGAAACGGTATATTAAGCAGACAATTCTTCGAATCATGATAGAAAAATATTCATAAAAAAGAAACATCATTGTTTTTTTCTCATAAAAAGGGAAAACACCTCTTTTGTAAAGTTTCAAATCATATATATGGGAGACTGTTGATTAGATAAAAAGCTTCCCCAATCAATAGTACATAAATGGAATACGGTGTCATAGAAGAAACAAATTCAAGGATAAGGGTATTGATTAAGATGAGAGATGAAGAAAAGAAGGTAAAGGTTGAAGTAAAGGAAGCCAAAATTTCAATGTATAGTAAGCACATATATTTTGGTTGGTATATTATAAGTGAAAAAAATATATTCATGGTACTATTCATTTTTTATGATTATTAAATCTTAAAAAATAATAATACAAATGAATGGTAGTATGAAACATTATAAATTAAAAGTATATTTGATGTGAATGCAGCTCATGAGTCATAAATATGGCATGACTCAAACAATGACAAATCACAAAAGTATCAATAACTCATATGTAACGGTTTTTTATTTTCATGCAAAAATAATGGGAGAAAGTATATTATATTGAGGCATATTTTGTTCCCATCCTTTACAATAAAGGGCTGACATAGAGAGTCTCGTGTTGCATTTGGAAACATATAGGAATTTCATGTGATTCTGAGTTTAAGGACTGTTTTTGCTTTAACTAGATTGTGTGTCTAGGTTGATAACTCTAAATCATAAGCACACATAAAATTGGGAGTGTAACATCCTTTCTATATAATATATATAGCGTGTAATTTAGTTAATAGTTTCCGGGTTAAAATAAAAAAGTAAGCATAAAGCATAAAAATGTGAAGATGGTGATCAATGAATAATTGGGTGTTGATAATGATATAATTGCTACTTAGGTTATTAGGGAATGTGATGCATGTTGTATGGGCCTACATATAATCTATTATGAGATTTCATGTGTTAAACTTTGCTAAAACCATACATTTCAATGTTAATAACTGTAGCTCAAAACCAAGCATTATGGTTTCTTAAAAATTGAGAAATAATGAATTTATAGAATTTAAAATAATGAAACTACATACTGTTTATGCTGACCATTAAATTATATAATAGCTGCATTCCCTGAAATGAATCACATCAAAAGAAAAAAAAAGTATTAATTAAAGGTCTACAACACTCCAATTTGATTGTGAGGACACATTAATTGATAGACCATTCTATGATGAGACCAACAAGTTTAAAAATAATTTGTCATAAATTTATAAAAATAATTTGATCGACTTTAGATATTTAATAAAGACCAATATGAAATCTTTAATAATAAAATTAAATGACAAATCAATATAAGTGAATAGTTTCAGTGATGTGTTAACTCAATCATCCCCAACTACAGTTTCATCCATAGGTTGTCCGCATTTCAGGAACATTTCACATTAAACCTAATAATAATTTGAATGGATATCATCAGTGTAACTAAGCATTTGTGCTTCAATCAGCTCAACACTAAACCATTATCCATAATCAAGCATGAACGCCCATTAGGTGGCAGTCTATTTAGTAGTAAAAAAGAAATGTAAAAAAAGAATAGTAATTTTGCAAATATAAAAATGAGTAACTACTTAGCGGACAAACACTACATTAAAATATATTTTAGTATTTTGGGTTAATATTGTAATGAACTAGTAATTAGTTTAAACTCACTAATCTTTTGTATAATTAAGTAGAGTTAAATTTCTTATATTTTCTATATAATATGTTAATTAATTTTTTTGTGATTCAACTTATTCAAATCATTCATTTAATAAATGAAACACACATATTTTTTTTTGTTTTTTATTTCTAATACAATATTCAAAAGTACTAATGAGTAATTATTATTCAACTTGGTCTTTCATAAACATATATGATTATATGGTTACCTCTCTTTCATCTATCACTACTTGTGAATAGTTAAAGATATTATATGGACACCCGAAATATATATTGTTAGCTAAATCGAAGTCAAATTTTAAACTGATAACCACTTCAATTTTTATTAAATGGTTTGATTACTTTTATTGCAATCATAACCTAACTTAACTTGCGAATCAAAACCATGTAAAGGGAAAAAAGAAGGGCATAAGAGTGAAGTAAGCTAGAATGGATTGCTGAAGAGGAAAGCACAAGCACTAGTGGTGTGAGAAAAAAAGAAAGTGGGAAAAGTGGATAATATAAATAATGGAGGAGTGCATGTGTATCCCACACGACTATATCTCCTTTAATCATAGATAGAATGCAGAGTTTTCATTCTGTTTTTTGCACTACAACGTACTACCATTATTTTCATCACCAACTTGCTTCGTGGACAACAAGGTCCACGGGCTGGGATCCTCTCCAGTACAGAATAGTCCAGTACTGGAATGTGAGGCGCATAATGATTTGATAACTTAAAAAAAACTTTAATTCAAAACTATTTAAAATTTATACTATTGAATATTTTTAAATGTCACATGTCACAATCTCTGTCAGTATTGGAGAGAGAATCCAGATTCAAGGTCCACATACTGTCTCATTAAATTAAACCCATTAATATTATAAATTATTAAAGGTCTGTTCCTAAGTTGAGTATATTTCATGACCTTGAGGATTTTTCTTTCTATTTATTCTCATAAAAAATCTAATTCGCAAATAGATTCTACTCATTTACTAGTTGATTTTGGGGAACAATAAACATAAATGAAAAACTATAGTAAAAATGGCTTTAAAGTAGGGGTGAGCAAGATTCGACTCGATCCATAGATTCGTCTCAAGCCGATGACTTAGGGACGAGTTTGACCCGTACAAATAAATAAAAAATGACATACCCAATTAAAAGGGACAGACCCGTCGTCAAAAGAGGACGGGTTCGATCTATGTCTAGGTCACCCGATCTGTCCCTTATAGTTATATATCAAGAATAGTTATATATCAAGATGAGCACGCAACCATGAATATTGATTGATAGAAAATCATTTAATTTTTAGTTTTTGTGTACTCTGTGTGAACTTCAATTTAAATTTCATTTCAGTTCTCATTTGTTTTTTTTTTACCATTTACAGGAACACTTCATCTTATATTGATATTTGGCAGTTTAAATTGTTCTAAAATTTTCAATATCTTATATAATTTTCAGTCACGTGATTGTGATAGTTTTTAGTTTGAAGGATACAATTTACGGTTTGTAGTTTATATACTGATGTATGTGGGATGTAGGTTTTAGTTGAGTTTATATACAAATTGTGATAATTTTGATTGTGCATGCTTAAAGATTTGAGAAAAAAATTTATGTTTGTCATTTTTTCATCTCGGACCCATCTTATTTTGGACACATCCCTCGCGGATCACATCCTAATTAGAGATGGGTTCGAGTTCAAAAATCGATCCGATCAATATTTAGGGACGAGTGAGGGACATGCTTAACCTGTCTCATGCTCGCCCCTACATTTTAAAGTTTGTCCTTTTCTTTTATTCCTCTAAAGACTCAACATACAAACATATACTAAAATAATTATAGTACTAGAGGTGGACCGAAGTAGTACAGAATAAGAGCATCTTCAATGACAAACAACTTTATCATTTTTATATGGGTTTCACACATTATTTTATAATTTATTACAAATCCCCATAAAATAAGAACAACATTCACTTTTTTCCTCACAATAACAAACATCATTCTTATTCTTGTTTAAGTCTTACATCATTTACCTTTTTCCCACAACATTTACCTCTCTTTCCTTTGGTTAAGAACAACAAGTTGTTCTTATTTAAGAACAAAAGTCAAAAAATAAGAACCACACAGTGAAAAACAGAGTAAGAATATTTTTATTCCGTTAAGAACAACCACTGTGGTTGGTCTAATGATATCCAATGACAATAGTGGGGCTATGAGCTTGACTTAGAGGCCAACAGGCCCAATACCTCAAATCAAATTGAAAGGCTCACCTTGGTTAGGGGCAAGCCTAGCTAGTAGCTAGTAGACAAGCCCAAAAGTATCCTAAGGAGTCGACCAACATATTACACATGTATCATTCTACTCATACATCCATCTAGAATATATTTTACCCCAATCTATTGTATCTAAGGTTTTAGATTTGGGTATGTGATAATGGCATATATATTAAGGTTTTACTAGTTGTTGAAACTGTATCTTATTGCAATTGTTACATAGTCCAGCCCAAGAACATGTATCCAGCAGACCAGTACACATGCCACGAAGGCCAAACCAGTAGGGTCAACAGGCATCTCATGCACCATGATGCACATCACAGAGGCCATAAAGCACACATGTGCCACAAGCAAGCTAAGTCACACATGGGCTAAGGCCACGAGTCGAATACCAACAACAAGGCAACACTGTGAATATTGCATCAGTGCTGAGCTTATGTGCCATTGTATATTTATGAAGCTTAGGCAACACATTTTTCTTATATGGATTGATAGTTAGTTTCCAGTCACTTTTTGTATAAGGAAGTTAGTTACTAGTTAATTATTTTCTTTCCTTTCTTTTGGAGTTATATATATATATATATGTGTGTATTTTTGTAAGTAATACATCCAATGAATAAATCCAACTCTTCTTTTCCAATATTTTCTTCTTCAATCTTAGAGAGTAGTTGAGGTCATATCAATCACATTTGTCTAAAATTAATTGCAACATTAAGGTTTTGAGAATCAGTGAAACCACGACTACTATTTAAAACATTTCCTAGAAAACCACGTGGACGAGTATATCACCTCTATGATGTTTTTGGGTAGTATTATCATGTGAAGACAAGTATATCACCTTTATAACGAGTATATCACCTTTATTCTTGCCTACGCCTTTGCGGTCATTTAGTCATTGGGAAGATCTAATGACACAGTTTCTGTATCATTTCACCACTTGCAAGGCCTAACCTAAGCTCAATCATGTCTTTTCTCTAGTTAGAAAACATGAAGAATTTTCAAAAACTACACATTTATATTTATGACAAGGATATCGTTTATAACCTAAAGTAGTTATATAAGGTTCGATAGTATTCATTTCCCATGTCCATCCATCATTTGAGTCATACAAGGACATTAATGGTACGATGTTGATGCATTGTTTGGACATTTAACTCCATAGAAAGAAACATTGGTAATTGATCAAGGTTCCAACATCCGTTTCAACAAAGATCACACATTTGTAAAGAATTCGAAATATGGACATTGTTAATATGATTATAAATTTTGCAAGCATGTCGAATAATCATACAAAATTGAAGAGTTCCCATAGTTGACTTTAAAATCATTTTTAAGCACCTAACCTTAAAGTGCTCTAAAGATACTATTCATAACAAAAGAAGCGTCAGAACTAACACCACTGAAAATTGAATATTGTTTAAAATACTATTATAATAGAAATCTAGTCAAAGCTTACTATGATCATGTAAAAAAGACCAAATTAACTTCCCAAGAGAGCAAGATTTGACTTTGTACTTTAACATCAAGACCACCTATATATTTATATGCATAGGAACTAACCTTCACTTCATGAGTTTAAATCTTCTGTTTTCATTATTTTTAAGCACAAATGAAATTTTTGGTCATCTTATCAATCTTATTGCATACACTCTAGGGGACCATGCTATTTACATATTATAAGTTGGAAGGGGTGCAACTACCAATTTTGCTAGACAAAGCTTCCCCATTTTTTAACAATTTTTTGCTCCATAATTCTTTTCAATAATATCATTAAAAGGATTGGGTACTAACATTAAATATTCAAATTGGTTATTAAATCAAATTGCCATCCTTATGATAAAGTAGTTTAACTAATATTTGAGTAACAACTTCAATTTTATAACTTTGATGATAAATTTGATCAAAATGTGGCTTAAAAAATAATCCATTTCATTATTGGCCATTGCCATCAAAACTAATAATCTATTCATACTCTCAATAATGTGTTATATCCCACCCTCTACTCCAAAGACACATCCCTCAACTTTTGGTATCTAAAGTCAAATTGATTGTTTGTTGTTGGACACTTGTCTGTTCTGTAACTCACACAACAACCACCCACCTGAAATACTTTTTGTTCCTTACCCTCTTCACTTTCTTCTCTCACTCCTCCACCAACCACCACAACTATCACTATAACCCCCCACCACATAAACTCACAGCTCATAAAAAATTCAACTTCTTTTTTGTTTTTTATATGTAGATGGACCTGAACTGCATCGGAAAGGTTCCGGCGACGGTGGACATAGATAGGATGCCGGAGCGTGGGTCCCACCACCGGAGGTCCCACTCCGATACCAGCTTCCGTGTAGCCACCAACTTCGACGACCTCCTTCTTTTCGACCCTTCCGACTTCGACATCTCCACCTTCCCCCTCCCATCCCCAACCACCTCCGGCGGCGGCGTCGCCGGTGCCTGCGCCTCCGTCCCGATGACTATCGACTCGGACGAGTCGAGCGGCCAGAGTTCACGACCGAGGCCGGTGGATGCCCCAGGTGGCGGCCACCTCCGGAGCTTGTCCGTAGACTCCGATTTCTTTGATAGCCTTGGGTTCGCCGGCGGCGGCGACGAGAAATTTGGCGGGAGAAGGGTGGGGCATCACCGCAGTAACTCGATGGATGGGTCTCCAACGACGTCGTTTGAGGAGTGTGTGAAGAAGGCCATGGCACCTGATAAGCTCGCTGAGCTTGCTCGTATTGATCCCAAGAGAGCTAAGAGGTTCTTCATCATGCAACTTCAATTTTTATTTTTCATAAAAAGTGAACAAACTAAATTTTTTGATTCATTTTGACTTAAATATTGTCATAAATTCGATTTACTATGTATGCGGAAAAAAAATTAATGGATAATTTTAAAACTCGTTTTTTGTGCTGTTATATAGTTATTTTGTATAACGGTATGTTGTTATTGGTAGAAACTCTAATGAAGAGAATAGTAGATCACATAGTTATAGGTGGAGGAAGACAAAAAAAATTATACGCGAGTCATTTAGAAGAATTCAGATATAACAAATCAAATACTTTATAGATATGGTTTAGGATATGATACTATGACTTTCATTCGATTTATGTAGCTGAATACCTCATATTGGTTTAGGATATGTTACTATGATTTTTGTTTGATTCATGTAGCTGAATACCTCATATTGGTTTTGTGCAGTAATATTGGTTTTGAATGTTGTGGTTGTAGGGTTCTTGCTAACAGGCAATCGGCTGCTCGATCAAAGGAAAGGAAAGTTCGTTATACGAGTGAGCTGGAGAAGAGGGTGCAGACGCTTCAGACAGAAGCAACTAACCTCTCTGCACAGCTTACCATGCTTCAGGTATGTCCTTTTCCTTAGATTGTTTTAGATAAACATAAACATGGTAACTTAATCTTGTCAGTGTAACAATTATGTAGATTTATTCTGTGCTGATTGTGAGTTGTGGTCACAACAAGTTATCGAACCCTCAAAATATAAATGTTTTTTTCTTTCTTAAAAAAAGTGAAAAGATTTAACGATCTTAGTGCTAGTGAAAGAGAGTTATTTTAAAGAATTCCATGGTTTGGTGATGATTACATTAAATTACTCTCCATCACAGTATCTTGTTCTTATTATTCACATATCCCTTATATTTCGAGAATTTGCACCTAGTTCCCTTGAACGAACGAAGAACCAATATCACCCTCTTCTGAACTTTTATATAAGTTTCCACTTGATTGGATGCTGTGAACCAGTATAAACACGAATTGACTCTTGATCATATGTTTCCCTCATAATTCAACAGTAGGTGTTGTAAAATGAACTTCAGAAGGTATTCAAAGGTTTAAAACTGGTTCTTGCAAAAGATACCAGGTATAACTTGAAGCCTTTTGACCCTGTTTATCTATCTCTACATGTTCTTTACTTGTTGCGCGGTAGTGAAAGTGAAACCCCCTGTGTGCCCAATGTATATAACATTGAATCGTAACAGATCTGGTACAGTTCAAAGTAAAAAAGAATATGGTCACCTAAACATACGCGTAGCATTAAGACAAAAAGAAATTGGTCTTGAAATCATTTATATAGCTTTTTAAGAAAGAAGAATTTTGGGACCAAAGAAAATTGAGGAATGGATCAATGGAAGACTGATAGTTATGCAGCACTGTAATTTTTTCTACTCTGGGAAGATTTGTGGCAAATTATTTGTTTTAAGAACTCTTGATATCAATTGACAAAAGTTTGTGTAATGTGGATGCATGCAACATATTTTTAAAATCTGATACACCACAATCATATGGCATGTGGATCAAGTATGTAATATGAATGCAATTTTGATTGTATCATTTAACAAAGGAGTTGCAAGGCATGTGGATCAATTATGCATTCTGAATGTTATAGAGATCATATCATTTAACAAAATCCTCGGAGAATGTATTTATTGAATACTGTAAGTATAAGTGTAAACTTATATCACATTATGTGGGTGAAATGGAAGTGTAGATGAGATGACATTTTTAGCAGGTAACATCTGTGAAAAAATCAACTTGAGCTTTTTGCGCAAGTGGTAAGAGTGAGATGGGTTATGCATGATTATGGAATCAGATTCCGTCGTTACATCCTATGTCTTTACTTTTCTCATGTTTTACTGTCAGTCTGTCGGCATTAAACACCTGGCCTTCTTTCTACAAGATTTTAATGATTTTGCTCTAAACAAACATGTCTGTCCTATTTTGCCAAACTTTACTATAGCTGGTCCATTTAACTAACTCTGCCTTCCTTCTAACTGTCTTATAAGTTATAACCACTTGGCTGCAAAATAATTAACCTCAGCTTTACTCTCTAACAGTTATTACTGTTATTTCTGTTAGTGACACATACAGTTTGACTAAAATTTGGTGCGGTCTATCTCTGCTGGAGTAGGATTTATTTTTGGCTCTTACTCTCTAATCCTTATGCTATGCTATGCTCAAATTTGTAACAAATATTGAGGGAGATTGGCATGCATTGCTCATTCGCAGTGGTTTTTTCTTTCATTTTTCTATAATTGGATATCTTATCCTTGTCTCTTATGAATTTCTTCTCATAATTTTTTTTTGCCAATGGCATGTGCTTAATAATACCATAGCACAAAAAGAAAGTAACTTGAAATGTACTAAAATGATGACTGAAATAGAAGTGGTAATTATCTAGGAATCTAACACTACAAGGTCCCCTTAATTCTATAGCCTTTTTCAACATTCCAAGTTTGTTTAACATGCAAGACTCGGGCAAGAGATTGAAGATTCAAAACTTAATTGGTGTTTTATGCTTTTGACTTGATCATCATTGACTCTTAAAAAAAGTAATACAAATGGATAATGTACTAAATATGTATAAATCTTTACTAAATAGCCTATAACCTTTCCTATTATTATTGGCTCTTAGATAGATGAGTGGTCCCCTACACTCTAACTTATCCAATAACCACACTTGAATCTTGAAAAGTTCTTGGTCAAATCTGTCGAAAATTTCTAGTTGTAATATAACTCTTTTTTATTTTCTTACATTCAATTTATGTACACGTACATAATGAGAAAAGGAAGATTAAAGCAATAAACTTATTGATATCTCATACGATGTAGAGAGACACTACCGACTTGGCTGCTCATAATAAGGAGCTAAAATTGAAATTGGAGGCTTTGGAACAAGAAGCACAGCTTAGAGAAGGTATGTATGGTTTCATATTGGTTTATGGCTAAAATTGTGGACATGTGCATTCACTTTTATCATATCATATTGAATTGGATAAATAATAAGGCTTCATCATTTCACTATTCTTTTAATAGTATTTCATGAACTTGTGTATCAATTTTACTACTTTCCAAAATTATGCTCTAAAGAATTGGTGATTCCTAATGTATATTTTTTTCAAGTATATTCAGGTCCAGCATTATAGCATATCTATGTATCTGACTCACCTAGTATGATGAATGCGTAGTTGTCGTTGTGTTATATTCAGGTTCAGGAAGCTAAATAATTGTTGCTTGATGAATATTAACATCTCTACCTGTGTGCTTGCAGATCTCAATGCGGCATTGAAAGAAGAGCTGCAGCGACTTAGGGAGCAAAATATCCGTCTCAGTGCTATTTCTGGTAACACTTCTTTTGTTGGAATGTTCAACCAATTGGCATCTCAACTAGCAATGCAACAGTTGACTAATCCTCCACCCCAGCAGCCACAGCCTAGGATGCCCCCTCCTCCCTCCGATCAGCCATTTAACGAGCAGCGCGGTCCTAACTTCACGGACTTCAACAAGCAGAAGTAACTCATAATAGCAGCAGTAAATAAGTGGTTAAAGGGAATATTCACAAGTAACATCTTGTATGTATGTATATATATTCATATCTATGAAAGTATAATAATAAGTGAGGCTTGTAAGGGGTATCTTTGTGCAGTTCTGTGTCCTCAGTCCTGTGTTGTTATTTATATTCTACAGTTGTAGGATAGAACCATGTCCTATTATACTTTCTGTACTTTTAATTTAGAACCTTAGCCTTTGAAATATATGTTCTACAGTTCTTAGGTGGAATCACACTTAACATAAAGTTTGGAAGGACTAGTTTACTATACATAATGAATGAATTTTGAGCAAGAGGCTTTTGGAATCACATTTACCATATTGATTAAGGATAAGGATTAAGTTGAAGATGAGTGAAATTCAAATCTTCAGGTGGAGTATGGAATAAATATTTGTTTGTTGTGTCACTAAATTTATAGTATCCTATGTTATGTTTTTATGGATATCATTTTATGGACAAACAATTTTTTCTTTTTTTATGGGGAAGTGAGACAAAACTTACTTAGGAGGATTTGAACTTGGGTGTTCATACTTTATGTCTTGTAATTCTAGCAACTAAGCTTAGCTTTACCTCATGAGCTCTAAACTCACTCTTATGGTCTTTTTTAAGGATAGTATCTTGTGTTCTTATATGTTACCTTTCACCATAACATTAACCGTGTGAGCCTAGTTCATGACGTGATATATATTAGTGCACATTTGATCTAGCATGTCATTAGAGTTTGGAATTAAAATTGAATATTTGGAAATTTAATTATCATATTTGAAAATATAATGAGAGTTGAAATCACAATTTTAGTGACTAATTTCTTAGAATTATAATATAACTAACTTAATTATTCTCATCTAAAAAAAGTTTGTGAAATTATATAAAAACTAAGTTGGTAGCCATGACTGTCAATAACAAACTCAACCAATAACATATGTAGTATTATATATTGTTTAACATTTCCAAGTTGGAGAGTATATGTTGATTACTCAGCATGAAGAAAAGATTCTTAGTACAACATTGATCCATGAGGAAGAGGAAGAAAAAGATTAAGCCAAAGCCAAGAGAAAAATAATACTTCTTGATAGATTTCATTGATGAAGAAGAACGGGCTATATATACAATGAAAGAGGGAAAACTAACCTAACATAAATAATTGAATTACCTAACCTGGAGGAGTAAAAAATAGAAAGAGGGAAAAACCAAAAAAGCCATTACAATAAACCAAAAATCCTAAACTACCCTTAACCCAGAAAACAGAGGTTGAAGAGTGCAAGCTTCAACCATGGAGGAACCAAAATATATAACTAACAGCCCCCCTCAAGGTGGACGATGTAGATCATAAAGACCCAGCTTGAAAACGAAATCCTTGAAGGCGGAAGCATGTAGAGGTTTTGTAAAAGCATCGGCTAGCTGAGCAGCGGTTTTTATAGGGAGAAGGTGAATCAATTTTTGCTGGTTTTTTTCTCTAACAATGTGGCAATCAATCTCAATATGTTTGGTGCGTACGTGGAAGACTGGATTATGAGCCAAGTATATTGCTGATTTATTGTCACAATAAACCGAAATTGGAGAAGGGTTGCAGATATGAAGGTCATTGAGGAGATATTGCAGCCATTGCAATTCACGGACCAAGGTGTCCATGACTCTGTATTCTGCTTCAGTGGAGGATCTATTGACTGTCCTTTGCTTCTTTGACTTCCAAGAGATCAAGTTTGAGCCCATGAAAATGCAAAATCTTGTTATGGATTTCCTGGAATGAAGGCAACAAGCCCAGTCAGAATCATAAAAAGCAGAAAAAGTAATAGGAGAATTAAAGGAAAAGAAAAGTCCCTAAGATGGAGCTCCTTTGAGATAGTGTAAGATCGAATTGCAGCCTTATAGTGAGAGTCATGAGGATTATCCATGAAAAGGCTGAGTTGTTGGACAACATAACAAATGTCAGGTCTCGAGATTGTTAGGTAGAGTAGTATTCCTACCAATCTTCTATAGGATGAAGGATTTGAGAGAGGAGTGCCTTTGTGAAGTTGCAGCTTTATGGCAGAATGAAAAGGTGTTGAAACAGGTTTAGAAGATAGGGATCCTGCATCTTCTAACAAGGATAATGTATATCTTCTTTGATTCATATGTATACCTGACTTGGATCGGGCTATTTCTAGTCCTAAAAAGTACATTAGATTGCCTAAGTTTTTGATATTGAAGGATTTGTCTAGAATAGTTTTAACAAGGTTTATTTCTTGTATGTTATTACCAGTAAGAACCATATCATCAACATAGACTGATATCAGTGAAAGTAGTGGGGGTTTTCTTAGTAAACAAGGCTTGGTCAGCATTGGAATGGTTATAGCCTAAATTGATCAATTTGGAGGACATAATGGTGTGTCATTCACGACTTGCTTGTTTGAGGCCATAAATGGATTTGTTTAACTTGCAAACCAAGGTGTTAGGAGTAATAAGAAGACTAGGGGGTGTGGTCATATAAACTTCTTCATGTAAGTCCCCATGAAGGAAATCATTCTTAACATCTAATTGTTCTAAAAACCAATTGTTGCAGGCATCTAAGGCTAGAATTAAACGAACAGTAGTTACTTTTACAACAGGGGAAAAGGTATCAAAGAAATCTACTCCCTCTAATTATGTGTAGCCTTTGGCAACCAGCCTGACTTTGTGTCTTTCCAATGTGCCATCAGCCCTATATTTAGTCTTATAAACCCATTTGCATCCAATTAGGGTCTTATTAGGATGTAAAGGCATAAGGGGCCATGTGTTATTATCTTGAAGAGCCTGAAATTCTAATTGTATAGCATTCTGTCAGTGAGGGAACATAGATGCCTGTTTGAAAGTAGATGGTTCAATGGTAGTGGTAACATTCAAGCAAAAGGCTTTATATGAGGGGGAGCACTTATCATAAGTGAGGACAAATGATACAATACTTTGGTAGAGGCAATGTGAGTTTGATGCTGAGTATGGGCTAATTGGCAATAATAATCTCGAAGGTGGGAAAGATGGCCTCTAATTCTTGAGGATTGTCTAGTAGGAAGAGTTGTATTGGTGATAGGGATGTCTGATATATGATCAGGTGGAGTTGGGATTGGGGTAGGTGTAGGGTCATCTAAGGCAGGGAAAAAGGAATTGTATGGTATACAAGGAGGTTGGTCTTAGGTAATATTTGGTTGAAGAGCTAGGAAGGGGAAATGATTTTCATAGAAGTGTACATTTCTTGAAACAATGATATTGTGAGAGTTCAAATCATAAAGTATATAACCTTTCGTGCCTTCTTTGTAACCAATAAAGGAACACTTCCTAGCTCTAGGTAAGGATTTTGTTCTGTTAGCTGATATGATGCTTCCATAGGCAAGACATCCAAAAACTTTGAGATGATCAAAGGAAGGGATTTTGTTGTATAACAGTTGATAAGGTGATTTTTGTTTTAGTAATGGAGTTGGAAGTCTATTAATGAGGTGTATGGCATGTTGGATGGCAAAATTCCATAATGTTTTGGTAGATGAGATTGAAAGTATAGGGCACGAGCTATGTTTAGAATGTGTTGGTGTTTTCATTCCACCACAACATTTTGTTGGGGGGTTTCTATGCATGAGGTCTGGTGGAGTATGCCTTTTGAAGACCATAATTTGTGCATAAGAAATTCGACAGCATTGTCACTTCTTATGGTTTTTAATCTAGTGCCAAAATGAGTTTCAATGAAGGATATAAAATTGATAAAGTGTTGTCTAGTTTTAGCCTTGCTAGTTAGCATAATAACCCATGTAAATCTACTATAATCATCAACTAGAGTCAGGAAAAATTTGTGTCCAAACATAGAAGGAGTAGAATAAGGCCCCCAAATATCAGCATTTCGTAAATCAAAAGGTTTAGTAGTGTAAGTTTGACTGATATTAAAGGGAAATTTATTTTGTTTAGCAAGATGACAAGAATCACAAGGGAGAAGGAAATGTTACAAGGGGAAACTGAAGATATCTGTTTGGCAATTAAATTCAAAACATTAGTAGAAATGCGTCCAAGTCTTAAATGCCATAATGTGTGAGAATGTTGTGATTGTGCAGAATGACAATGACACATTTGTCTTGTGTGAAAATTAAGTGACATTTAAGAGTATGAATTAATTTGTTTACAGAAATGAGGTTAACTTGGAATTCAAGTACATAAAGAACATTGAAAAGAGTAAGGGTATGAGATAATATGATTGTGCCAGATAGGGTGGTGAACACCTTTTCACCAGTAGGCAATGTGATTAGGATAGGGGAAATATTTCTGGTTGTGGAAAAGAATTGTAAATTGTAACTGATGTGATCAGTAGCACCAGTGTAAAGAAGCCAAGATGAATGAGAAATACCTGTATTAGCAGAGTCAATGTTGGTTATCATTGCTGAATTAGTTGTGTGATTGTTGTCTTGTCTGTTTTGATTGTGCAGGTACATGATGCCTTGGTATTGCTCCTCAGTAAATCCTTTATAGATGTAGTATCATGTGATTGTTGGATGGGTTGGTCTGATGGAATGTTGTATAAAGGGAAGCCTGTGGCATGGTTAACCATTCTGGTTCTATTTGTTTGGTATCCAGGAGGGTAACCATGCTTTAGGAAGCAAGTTTCTATGGTATGGTTTGTTCTATCATAGTGAGTGCAATATCTATTTGGTTGTCTGCCTTGACCATTATATCTACCAACCCTACCTCTATAGAATTGGTTATTCCTACCTCTATTGCTTTGAGAATTTGAGGTTGTGGTGATATTTCTGCTAGTTTCAGTATTGAAATGCAAGGCTTTAGGATCAAGATCTAAGAGATGGGTTGTAGTGGTGGTTACTTGCCTTTCTTGTTGAATAAGTAAAGATAAGACCTTTGAAATATTTGGGAGGGGTTCCATTAGTATTATCTAGGCACGCACTGGAGCATACTGATCATTAAGACCTTTTAAGAATCTTATTACATAATCTTGTTCTTTGTAAGTTCCACAAGAGCAGGGTGTTGCACATTGACATTTTCTAGTAGGTCTAAATGTTTCTACTTCTTCCCAAATAGTCTTCAACTTAGTAAAGAACTCAGAGATGGTGAGGTTACCTTGATGTACGTGATAGATTTCTTTTTGGAGTTCTGTAATGCAAAAGATATCACCTTGTGAAAATCTATCCTTGAGGTATTTCCAAACTTCTGCAGCAGTTTCAAACCAGAGAATTGATTTGACTATGGATTCTTCTATAGATCGTTGGAACCAAGATAGAATCGTATTGTTGCATCTTCTCCATGGACCATAGAGGACATCTTATGGAAGATGTTGTGGTATGCTTCTATTAAGGAAACTAATTTTGTTCTTGGATTCTAGAATCATTCTCATTGCTCTAGCCCAAGAATAGTAATTTTTACCATTTAATAAGGGTGTAACTAACACCAAAGTTGAATTTTCATTGGAATGGAGAAAGAATGAGTTGGAAGGATTTGTGTTGAAATCCAAATAAGTCCGATTCACCATTTTTAAGAGAATGGGACAGAGTTCAACACAAGAAAAATTGATGAAGAGGAGAAAGGAAGAAAAGGGAGAAGGTTTTGTGTTGAAGACGAACCATCTTAGTACATCATTGATCTATGAGGAAGAGGAAGATTAAGTCAAAACCAAGAGAAAAATAATACTTCTTGATAGATTTCATTGATGAAGAAGATCCGGCTATATATACAATGAAAGAGGGAAAACTAACCTAACAAAAATAACTGAATTACCTAACCTGAAAGAGTAAAAAATAGAAAGAGGGAAAAACCAAAAAAGCCATTACAATAAATCAAAAATCCTAAACTACCCTTAACCCAGAAAACAGAGGTTGAAGAATGCAAGCTTAAACCATGGAGGAACCGAAATATATAACTAACAAAGATGTGTGAAAGGGAGTGAATTCAATGCCTTATGCTTGAAAGGGGACAAATTCAATGACTTAGTTTGGGTATTTGTAGGTCGATCATCGAAAGAAATATGAAGTGGATGAGAAATTTGAGTGAAGAATTCAAAAACAATTTGACAATCAATATTTTACTGGTTCATTCCTTGAATGCTGAATCAACTTATGATTATCGCAATATAATATTGTTGGATTGAGGAGGAGAACTGAGAACTCTTAGGGTTAGTTTGAGAGTTGAATTTTGAAGGGGAAAGAAAGGAAAGACTTGGGAGCCATGAAATACACTTGTGAGATAATTCTCAAACCTTCCCTTTCCATTTATCTCCCTTGTTTGGGAGTATGAAATTTAGATGAAGGAGAGTAAACTAATGATAAAGTAAGAATATTTTTTATTTTCTCTTAAATATGTAATCAACAATGAGAAATTGACAATAATATGTAATTATATATTATTACTAAACATATTTAGCTATTTTGATATTTTATCTCAAAAAACCCCCAAATTATGGGAACTTTAAAAATAGACACATGAAGGATTTTGGAGGGACCCTCCAAAACATTTCACTCTTCTTCATCTAACTCTCAAACAATGCGAAAGCTTTCCAAAGTCATCCATTCCCTTCCCCTTCAAAACCCCACTCACAAACAAGGCCTAAGAGATATGAAATAGCTAGTAATAAACTTGTGAGTATCAAACCAAATTATCCAATCAGAATCACTAAATGCCTTTAATGGAAGATTGAGACTAAATGATAAAATAGCCCTCTATGATACCTTATGATGCAAATATCAAGTTGACATTAAGTAAAAATGGGAGTTGACATAAAATGACTAAGTTGTTGCAATGAAAAACATATATAAGGTTGAGTATTTGTAAGTAAATGAGTTTACCAAGAAGCTTACTATATGGAACAAGATCATAATAGGGACTAGAATCTTGGAGACAATTTGTTGGTGAAAACTAGAAGCATGAGAACTAGCTTAGAAGCAAGAGATTTAAACCAAAAAAATGTCCAAAGTTTATTTTCTTTGGCAAATAAAAATGCCAAGCATAGAGTAAAATATTGGAGAGCACCAAGCTCTTTAATTTTAAATTTGAAAATGACTTTTGCACTACCTATGTTTTTTTTGGCATGGAATGAAAAATATTTCATTACCTAATAAGAAAAGAGAGATAGATGTATATATTAACCGCGTAACAATTTTTTTATATTATTATTATATCATTAATTATTAATTTTTATTCATCATTAATTTTTGAAAGTAGTATAAATAAATAATAGATCATGTATCGAAATATATAAATTTTTACATTGCATAGATATTATAAAAAATATAGGAGATAGCATGCCTTAAAAGAAAATATTGGGTCCCACCGTTGCTCCAGTTATCCCCCGCAAATAAATAACAAGTCACCAACATATTAAAACCCGAATTTAAACAAATTAGCCCCAGACCCCAGATCCAAAAGCACACGAACAAAGTAAATACTTCAAATTAAGAACAAAATTAAATGCAAAATAGCTAAGCATGGACAAACATAGATATGTTACATTATCTTATAATAATATTAGTAGTGTACTTGTCCTAGGTTGGGATTAACTTGCCTATTGGGCTTTGGCCCAGGATAGATATGTTACATTATCTTATTAGACTGTGATTGATTTTTATATTTTTTACTTAAAAAGTTGAACCTATCATATAATTATCACTTAGCTCCATATTAGTTAAAGTTACTGTATTATCCACCATTTATTTTTAATTATTATTAAATTTTTAAATAAAAATAAAAATAATTCATATGTAAAGTAAATAATATACCGAATGTGTATAAATCTTTACAATAATATTACACTTTAATAATAGAGTGATGAGTTGAGGAACACTAATTAAGTAATTATTCGGTTTTGAATATTAGAATGTTCTATTATGGTATGGGCTTAATAATGAAGGCCCATGAAATGTGAAAATTTCGAGGACACAACTCATATATATTTCAAGTTCTCAAGAACAACGTCCTTGTTCTTCAACTACCAAAAGCTACTCTGTAAGAAACAGAAGAGAAATTTCTTGACTTTGTGTTCTGTGAAATTTGCAGCAATGGAACTTAAACGTCTCAGAAGGTATGTGCAAATTTAACAATTAATATTTTAATGTAATGTTTGTAGTGTAATATTTGATTCATGATTTGATCCATTGATCTTTTTCGTTTTCATGATCATGTTGTTGTGATTGACCTAAATTCCTGATTCAAATATTTTCATCGTTACTTTCCTATTTTATTTGTATATCCATAACATGCAACTATTATCAAGATATTTGATAGATATGAACAATATGTGAGAGATTAAAGTCATGTTTGTGTGTATACACATTAGTTAAACCATTTCACTCTGGTTCTATAATGGTTGTGCATATCTCCACATTGATCGGTGTGTATCTTTCCCAATTAAATTTAATTGATAATCATTACCCATTTTAGAGAGAATCCACTTACTTTGGGACTAAGTTAAAAAAACGTATAGCACATCTTAGTCGTTCATTGTATGAAAATCTAATGGTTCAGATCTACTGACTAATTCAAATCACGTGAACCATTAGATTTTCATATAATCAATGACTAAGATGTGAAATATGTTTTTTTAACTTACTCCTCCTGGATTAAGTGGATCCTCTCTCTTACCATCTTATGGTCATTTTTTGTGTGTTCTAAAAAATGGAAGAGAAGAATATAGGAAATGAGAGTTATATGAAAAATTAAATAAAAGATATTTGAATTCAATTTTCGTAACCTTATTTAAGAGCGTGCCAAACTAGCTTTTAAGGTGAACTCACGAGATATTACAATTTCTTGTAATCATAAAACCCAGATCATATGTTGACGTAGTGAAGGAACCAAGGCACCAGTTTCGAAACAGAATTATCGGGAAAGTCTGAAACTGCTTCAGTTTGACAACTCATTTTTTGTTGCATGTTACATATATCGACGTAGTTTCCCCTGAGATATTGATAAAATAATGACTGTAGCCGTTGGATTTATTGAAAAAATTTAAACAAAAATCCACTAGAGGAAAATGGCCAAATGAGTAACAATCCCTTGAATATGCGACTAAAGTTATTAAAGACACCATCTTACTCTTTTTGTAAAATGTTTACTCTTCTTCACATTGTTGAATACGTGGATTGTGCATTAATCATCATTAATATGTCTGACTATTTATTTGTTTGATTATATTTCTTTGTGTGGGTACCATGTCTATTAGTCTTTCCACTTTTTGTGTGTTTATTTATTTGTCTGTTTATCGATATTTGTGTCTGTGCCAAATTGGTTGTTGGGACTAATTTTTGGATGATAAGATTTCCCGTACTTGTGAAATCCAAACCGGGTGTTAATGTAGCGGAAGAGACCTGGTCACATATTTGACAATTGAATGGCGTAGCAATATGAAAGATGGTTTATTTTTGTTTTCTTTGTCTTTCTCTTTGCGTCTTTATATGCTTTTAATGTGAATGTTCTAGTTTAAGCATTGCTTCCATTAAAAACCTATGTAGGCAATGTAGTGTTCATCGACGGGGGAATAAGTATTAACCCAACCTACGGTGTTCCGAACGAAAAAATTGTTACACATATACATTCATTAATTTTATGAATTAATTAATTATTAAAAATATGAATTAATTTTATAATAAAATGAGTTATTACATTTATCTGCAACTGGTAAATAAATCTTGTTTTGTTGCACTAATTTTGATATTGGTTTGGAATGTTGTTGTGTGTATGCAGGATTCTTGCTAGCAGGAATGCTGCTGCAAAATCAAGGGAAAGGAAAATTCGTTTTGCGAAATTTCGTTATGAAAAAGAGTTGAAGACTAGGGTGAAGAAGCTTCAGGATATGACTAATGACATTGATGAAAAGCTTGCTGAGTGTAAGGTATGTCCTTCCTTCCGTTTCATTTTGCGCTGATATAGTATTTGATAAATATTTGGTAATATTAGTGTTTGACAAAGGCCTCCCATTTTTAACAATGATGTAGACCTCTTTTTTACTGTTTGTGAGTTGTGGTCATGACAATTTATCGAATTGACAAAATAAATACCAAGAGACTTTTATTTAAAGGAAAATATTGAAATTTGTAAGCATTTTAATTTTAGAAAAGAAGTGAAAATTTTAAAACACTTCTAAGTTATAATGAAAGGAAATTATAAAAAATTCCCATATTTTGGTGATGGTTTTAAATTACCCTCTATTCACATTCCTTATAATATTTTATATTCAACAAACATCCCATGTATTGTGAGTTCAGACCTAGCTCACATGAAAGATAAAAGAACCTACACCATCCTCCTCTCAACATTTGTATAAATATTTACCAACCATTTTCCTCAAAGAATGTGCATGCAAATTTACTAATTAGGTAGGAGGTTTATGTAATTTATCCTTTGAAATTTTCCTCTTGTTATACCAATATGATAAAAGACCAAATAAAAGCATTGTTAAACTTAATACTATACAGCCAACGTTTGATCTCTATATAAAAATATCATGGCAAACTATTCGTCATATAGTTTTAAGCCTCTATTTTGTCTTATTCTTCATAAACACTTAAAATCCTCAAATTGAACATGATATCATCAATGTGGTACATCCTTCGTGACTTACCCAATCTCAATCTCTTGTTGATCTTCCAACAATTGAAACTCCAATTAGTCATCTTGCTATTCTTTACCCTATTCTGGAACCTTTATTGCCACCTTTTTCTCCGTTCGTGGTTGATAATTGTCGTTCACCATCATCAATAGGTTTCCACCTCATCATAGTTGCCATCAACTTCATTGTGCTCCTACAGGCCATCCCATAAATTTGCACTACCATGACCTTTCACACGCTCAAACTCATTTTCACAAATATATTGCTTGCCCCACATGTTGTCACTCTAACCACGTATGTTCGTTCATCTAAAGATTCCTTTAAGATTTCAGCTACTAGTTGTCCTCCTAAACTCGTATAGGTCTTCGCGATTTTGATATGTCCTCATCTTGTCTTATCGTTCACTAGTATGCTTTGTGTCTTTTCTCAAAGGGTTTCACATGTATTAGGGTTTATTTATGGACATTACATTCTTACCCATGGTTGTTTCAACCGTTTCCATGTTTCTGGACAGACCCAACCTTGGTCCCCTATGTTCACCATACTAACATGTCTATTTGGTCTCTTAGGTCGTGTTTTGCTATTTTTTTATGCTTAAATCTCTTTAATTTGTTGTTTGGCTCTTTTTCCATCATAGATCAACATTAAGGAGAAATTGAATAATAAAGTCCCAACTTATACTTTAAAGCCAACATTTGTCATGCTATTTTCTCACTAATGGGCCATAAAAATGAGTTCTCTTTCCATCTACGACCATTGTTGTTGTGATTCGTCTTCCATAGATGAACCATTCTAGTGGTGAATTTTTTTCATTAATGGTCATTCTTATATTGTGACTTCTATTGGTTATTACCAACACTAGCCAAACTTTTTAGAGATGCTCTAGCTTTGATTCCTCTTCCATATGCTTTAGTTGTTAAGTATTCCAAGTGTGAGTTAGATGTGGTTGAGAAATCCTATATCGGTTAAGTATGGGTAATTTGAAAGCTTTATAAATAGATGGATTCGTAGACCTAGTATCTTAAGATTTTAGGTCCAAATATGGTGCTCGATCCACTTATTGTAGTTTTTTTTTATTCTTTGGCCCATTGTTTTCAGACCTCCCGGGATTTTGGGCTCCCTAAATCCTAACAAGTGGTGTCCGACTCAATGGTTCGGCTAAGGCATGTGTTGTTGACAGTGATTATTTACATGTTTGAGGTCCTTGAATTGCAAGTTTTCATAGTGGTATATGGAGGCTAGGTGACATGCTTTAATGGAGATGATGGACAAAGCGATACAAGATTTAAGAAGAGCACCTGCAACCTGATTAGAGGTGTGAGCTTTGGCTGACCAGGCTCCTAGGAGTGTCAATATGATTTAACTCTTGGTGATTCAATCAAATACTTGAAGGTTTCTACATGAGGGGGAGTAATTATATGTTAATGACTCAAACTTTAAGGGAAGATTGTTAGGAAATTCGAAGTGTGAGATGTGGTTGGTAAGTGTCACGTCAATTAAGTATGGCTAATTTGAAATATTTATGGGTGGATGAACTCAAAGACCCGATTTCTTAAGGTTTTGAGTCTAGATATGGTGTTCATGATTAGCTTATTATGGTTCTTCTTCATTCTTAGGCGCATTATTATTTGCATATCTCCCCATATTTTGGGATCCCCCAATCCTATCACTAGTCTTGTCATTCTCCGAAATATTCAAATGTGATTATGAGAAGTAAGAAGATTCTATGCCTAATTGCTTCCCATGAAATACATGTCAAGTTGATGGCCATTCTAGTCATCCTAATTACTTATCTTCCAGTTCTAACATCTCTACCATCCCTAACTTGCCTTCAAAACAATAGTATTTGGGATCTCGAGTTTTAATTTTGTTACCTTTCTTTTTTAAAGGCTTTTAATTCATAACAAGCTTAATGCTTAGTACCAATGATTTAGTTCGAGGAATGGTGTTAGAATATCAAAAATATTTGATAACATCATTATTGTCCATTTAATATTCCAGAGTATCTTAGACAATCACTTAGTAGTTATTTCTCATTAATCATTTCATGATTTGTTTGCTTAATTAGGAATACAAATCTTTTATTAGAATGAATAAGACTATTGAAATTTTCTGTTGTAATCATGTTGTTAGGTGAAGTATTTATCACTACAAACGAAAGCTTGAGCTGTTAAACACTCAGGCTAATATATGAATTGAAGCAAATGTATTATTCTTTATTTATGCTTAGGCTTTAACTTGTTAAATTTAACAAGCCATACAACCTATTAGAAGCTATCCCCAAGAAAAGAAACCAATAGACCATGTGAAGTCCACCAAATTTCCAAGAAAAAGAAAGAATAAGATGAGAAACTAGGAAGAATAAAGAATACAGTGAGAAGATCAGAATAGCCTGAACTCACAGAGCAGAGCAAACCACAAACAAAATAATAGCAATAGCACAAGAAAGGCAATGTAGAAAACTTCAAAACATGATCTCAATTCCATCAACCATCTTCAAATAACCTTATTATATAGTTGTAATTATGTTAGAGTGCTAACACAATTAATAAATGCCCAAGTCCACAAACAAGTAATAACTTAGTGAACCTAATATTTTATATTATCAGAGAAGAACATATAATTTAACTAAATCCCAGGACAATATATTTATTGAATACTGTTGTATTGGATGGCAATTTTCCTGTTAACATTTGTGGAAGGAAATTCCACTTGAGTTTTTTCATCTGTGGTAAGAGTAGTATACATGAGCTATGGTGATTACATAATCAAACTCCCTTGTTGCATACCATATCTTTAGTTTTTTCATCTACTACTATCATTAATATATTTTTGCGATTCAGTTCATATAAACTTGCACAGTGAGTGAAAGAGAAAAGCAACTTATCAATATTTCACATGATGCAGAGAAAAACTGCGGAAAGAGCTGCTTTCAATAACAGGCTGAGAATGATAATAGAGGTTATGAGGCAAGAATTGCAGCCTAAAATAGGTACACATGATTTCATACTTGTCAATGCATGAAAATGTGGACTTAACATTGAATTGGATATATTTTAGAAGGCCCGATCAACATTAACTGAGTATAGTATCTCATGAATCTTCATATGTATGAATTTTACTACATTCCAAAATTATGCACCAAAGAATTGTTGGGAAATTCTAATTTGTATATATATTTTTATAAGTATTTTCAAGCTCATGGAAATAATTATTGCTTGAAAATTGGCAAAAATTTTAAATTTAGTACGCAAACATTAACATCGATTTCTATTTGCTTGCAGAATTACGTCAGGCAATGTGGAAAGAACTTCAGCAACTCAAGGCAAATAATATCCTTTTGGCCCTTGAGATCGGCAACCATGAGGCACTCAAATATGTTAATGCTCGATTTTTTCCCCAGCAGCCACTGCTTGGGCTGCCTCCTTCTCCTCCCTCTGATGATGATGAGTCTTCTGATGATGAGGAGGACTAGCCTGATTTCATTCAGAAGAAGTAGCTCATGATAGTAGCCATAAATGAGTGGTTAGAATAAATGTGACCCGTGAAAGGTAACTTTATGAACTTTCAGTGTCCAAAATAATGTCTTGTTGTTTATCTTCTACAGTTGTTTGATAAAACAATGTGCTATTATGTACTTCCTTTGGTTTCAATTCTTCTGAGAGAGGCGGGTGCCTTTGTTTATGGTAACATAAGATATTATGAACCATAAGTTTATCGTTGTTGAATAAAGTTTATCGAATAAATTTATGTTAAACATTAAAATATCTAAATTTACACAGCAGGTTTGTATGTGGGAAGTACCCTCTCGGTATGAGTTGTGTGGAGTTGTGTTTAGGGTGAAGAAAATAAAGTTGTCAAATAGTTCTTGATAATAAAGTCATCACTAACTCATTTCTTAAGCTTGTTCTCTTGTGATAAAGCTTACTCAGTTTAGCTCTAAAGAATATATCATTTTACCGAGTGATTAAGCTAAATTACAAAGAAAAAAACTTCGATAGCATTAATTAATTCTTATATGATCTTTAATTGAATAACATGTGAAAAATACGGACGCGAATGGAAATGGAGAGGATTAAAATTCACATGATCAAGTATTGGGTCATGTTTTGTATTTATTGTATTTAATGCGTGTTATTACCTTTGGATTCCCTGCAATTTCCTTGGACATTATAGAACTTATTACTCTTTAGGTACGTTTTGGAGTTTTAGGAATTGGAATGAAAGGGAAAAGTTTCTCATTTCATTGGTTCTATCCTGAATTGAAGGGGAAATAATTTTGAGAATATAAAAGGAAAATCCCATTCAATTTCATTGATATAATAATATTGTGAAACCCATGCCGGATATCAAGTAGGAGGAAGTCCCTTATTAGGTTCAGTCAGTTTAAACGATTAAACTTTCCGGTTGGATCAAATGATTTCATATATATAATTAATAATTTATATCTATAAATATATAATTATATATAAATATAAAATTTTAGTATAATTAATAGTTATGTATAATTATATTGAAGTAATATATTTCAATCTTTTTTTGGACATGAGTAAAACAAAATATTAGATTAGTGTTACATTTTTTTAATTTTAAGTGAATCGTCTGACTCACTTCCCGGGTTATTCCAGTTTAATTGGGTTTAACACAATCGGATTGGAATTTTCCTGATTCAAAGTGATCCTACTCTTCATTCGTTTAAGACCACAAATCAGAACCGCTTTAAAGTCTGGTCAGTGATTAGACTGGATGGCCGATCCGGTTAGATTATCACACCACTGGATATAACAACTTCCAAACAATGGAATACCATTCAATGATTCAAATGTACTATTAGAGACTATTGAGGATGTAGGTTATTTTGGCATTCTATGCCACCATTTACGTCCCAACTAAGTCTGCATAATTATAATCTAAAATTACACTTTACTGTTATTTGTCTTTAGATTTATACGAAATAATAAATACTTTTTTGAGGACAAATAATAAATCCTTGTGAATTATGAAACCTAATGCCCAAAGGATCTATGAATGTTGTAAATATGAGACTGGCCTGTATTGGATGCACGAAAAATAAAATTGAATAGTGGGTCTGCAAAACCATATACACAAGATTTGAGTTTGGATTCACCACTTTGAACAGGACTTTTATTTGCATATCGCCCATAATTGCATGAAAAATTACATGGCATAAAAAGAAGTTTAGTTCAGGGTATTTTGATTTCCATATCATCTTAATCACTCATATTTTTCCTTTAAATTTCTCTTAACACAGCTAAACTTAAAGTGTGGAGTCCAGCCGTAGTATGGTAGAAACCATATTGTTAAAGTAGGCAAAACTGCAAAAGTCATGAGGCCTGGCATTTAATGCAACACAGTAACGTTGGTTGATAATAGGAAAAACAGGGTCAGTGGTGCAAAACTTTTACTGGCTTTGTTGGCTGAAATTTTGCATGCTTTTATTCTGCTTAAGACTTCTATATATAGAGGGAGCATCATTCATCCGAAGCAGAGCATACGCAAAAGTAGGAAGCAAAACTTATTATAAGTCTTTGTGAGTGAAAGCCTCTAGTAGTAAATGAAAGATAGAGTGTCAGGAAATCTGAAGGAGTGAGGTGTGGGAAATATGCACTGGTTAATTTTGGATATCATCTTTATTACTTCCTGGTACGACTAGTTGTAATATTTAAATGGGAGATAATTTCACACTATATTTACACCTCATGTGTGAGAAGAGTGTTGAGAAAATATTGTAACTGTCCCACACACATTAGATATTTTACAAAAATTGTCCCATGGTTTTTCCCTCGGTATTAGATATTTTACAAAGATTGCCCCATGGTTTTATATTACATAACAATTTATAGGAATGTTATAAAGCATGATCATTGTGTAAAAATGCAGAAAGTTGGGGAAAATGCAATCTAACTAAGATAGAGACAAGAAATGGTGAGGGAAGTAAAAGATAGAGTGAATGATTTGTTATACAAATCTCTAGGTACCAATAGCGGAGAAACAAATGGTATGCTTGCAATGGGTATGAAAAGAAAAATGAGATTTCGACCAAGTGAAATACATTAAAGATGGAGATGAAAAAGTCTTGGGGAATTAAACATATTAAGGAAAGATGAATGAATTATTTTTCACAAGCTTCTCAATGATGAACATGATTCCTTGCTTTATGATAGACTAAACACCTAATAGGAGGATCAAACTTATATATTGTATCGTATGGTTCAAGAGTTAGTAGTGAAAGAAACTTTTGAAAAGATGGAGAATGACAAAGCGATTAGACCATATAATATACCTATTGAGGTATGGAAGGTTATAGGTGATCAGTGTATTAGTTGGCTCACAAGGTTATTTAATGAGATCATTAGGGCTAAGATGTCAGACAATGTAGAAGCATTTTAATCCTTTTTTATAAGAACATCATTGACATATTATGAGTTATGGGAGAAGATAATTGACCTGGCATAGAAAAAAAAATTAATTTGGTTTTATGCCATGAGGTCAATCATGGAGGCTATATACTTGCTACGACGATTGATGAAGATATATCGAATTAACCATAGGGACTTGCATGTTTTTTATTGATTTGAAGAAGACATATGATAAGGTGTCTAGAGAGGTATTGCAAAAAGCTTTAGAGAAAAAGATGAGAACACAAGATGAGCTCTCAAAAGATAGGGTTAAGATAAGATTGTCTATATTCAAACAATCAAAGATATGTATGATTGGTCAAGAGTAGCGTGAGAACACAAAATTAGGTCACAAATGATTTTCTTATTGCTTTAGGATTACACTAATGGTCAATATTGAATCTCTATTTGTTCATATTGGTCATGGAAGTGCTTACCAACATATCTGAGAATCGGTATCAAAATGGATTCGGGCTAGCACGCATATGACTCGGGGTAAATCAGGCTGTATGCATGTCAAATTACAGTTTAAACTTGCCCTAAGTGGACTACAGGTTGTGGCTGGCCAATCCAATAACATTAATGAAAGTTATTTAATTTTTAACTGTTTTTAAACTTAAAAAAATATATTAGTCGATATTAATGTATAATTCTTCTTTAGCACATTTACTCTATTAGGTCATCTTTTACTATAGAAGTATTAAAAAAGTGTATTGCTAATATTATATGTTTAACACGTTTATTATCAAGCCAAAAATCTATAAAAAGGAATAGAAGAATAAAAATTGGGTAGCCAGCCCCAAACCCTGTTTTATAGTAGCCTAACCGGTTCAGGTAAAAAGTATGCTTTCAATGAAAGATATCTAATAAGGTACCTGAACCCTATGAATTTCCAAGTTTTGGTGGGGATCCGACCCATTTTGTTAGGTCTAATTTATGGCTTTTGCAGATGCTAGTATCATAGTTGTAGACTCGATAGAGGAATTAAATGAGAAGGTAGAAATGTAAGGACAAACTTTAGAAATACATGATTTTCGTTTAATTTGAAGTAAGACAATATATGGAGTGTAAGTTTAGCAAGAGGTGGACAAACCCTATTTAGAGGTAAAAAAGGAGATCATACCATATCACAATTCACTAAATTTAAGCATCTTGTGTCAATCATATAACCCAGGTGTAATTTATGATAGAAATGATCATTCGAGCTTAAGGATAAGTTTTACCACAAAGCTCAGACCTACAATGTTTTATTGTATTGAAAGTTGAGCGATAAAATGTGAATAAGAGAATAAACTCCACATAACATAGATGAGAATGTTGTGTTAGATGAGTGAAGTAGCTCATAATGAAGAACAGATGGTAGAATCATACCTTAGCTGATTTGAACAGGTGTGAAGGGGACCGTTAGAAGTCCTATTAAGAATAGTAGATCAAATGAAGGTTAGCTCGATTTCTAGAGGAAGAAGGAGCCTAAAATAATCATAGGAGAAATGATTAGGAAAAAGTTAGAGATCATTGTTTTCTTAATGAACATAATTTATGATAGAGCATTATGACAACATTCGACCTTCCCATATATTATTCGAGGTATCATGGAAAGCTCTAAGAAGAAAGGAGTTTGAATTGCCTACATTAGAGTAATCAAGGATATTCATGATGAGATCAAAACTAGTGCGAGAACACAAGATTGAGTCTTAGAAGATTTTCCTATTGCCATACGACGGACATCAAAAGTCAACATTGAGCCCCTACTTGTTTACATTGGTCTTGAATATGCTTACTTATCTTATCCAAAAATCGATGCCACAATGCATGTTTTTTACGAATGATATTGTCTTACTTGGAGACTCGAGAGGGGGAATTAAATGAGAAACTAGAAAGATGTAGACAAGTTTTAGAAGCACATAACTTTCGTATATATTGAAGTAATATATAGTATATGAAGTGTAAGCTTAGCTAGAGGCGGACAAACCCGACTCTAAGGTAAATTTTGAAGATCAACTATACTACAAATTACTATATTTAAGTATCTTTGGTTAAGCAAACAACAAGGTGAGAAAATTGACGGAGCTGTAAACCATATGAATGAAGCGAAGGGGATGAAATGGCAGAGCTTTAGTTGTCATATGTGATAGAAATGTGTGGCTGAAACTTTATGGAAAGTTTTTCCGCACAATCATAAGACTAGTAATGTTATATGGGACTTGTTGAACTTACAGGGTTTAAGTATGGAAAGAGTAAAATGAATGCTCAACATAGTAAATTGTATTGATTCTAGTGTGAATGATGATTGTTTATAACATGATGTAAAAGACATAATGCTAACCTCTATTTATGCTAGAATCCTAATTAAATAACAAAAAAAGATCATAAAAGATTAGGTAATCAATATCTTAAGAGATCTTTTAAGATACTCTAAATAAATCTAAAGATATAATTGATGATATGAGATATTATCTCGATATCTAATTATCCTCTAAATATTTTCTATAATATATTTTAACACTCCCTATAAGTTAAAGCTTACGAAGCTTTAAGCTTGTCACATAGAAAATAGAATTGTTTTTTCTTCTTAGCGGCACCTGAAATCTCTGAAGTTGTGGCTATCCTTTGCTTTATAGATAAAGATGGGCCAATGCATATGGGACAAAGCTGGGACCAGTACATCTCTAACAAAGTTGTGGCCAATGCATCTGGCGGAAAGATGGGGCCAATGCATGTGGTAAAAAGTCGGGGCCATGGTATATGGGGTAAAGTCGGAGCAAGGTCATATGGAACAAAGCCAATGTCACAGCATATGGGCCAAAGCCAATGTCACTGCATATGGGACAAAGCCGACGCTAGTTCTTCTAGGACAAAGCCGACGCTAGTTCTTCTAGGACAAAACCGACGCTAGTTCTTTTAGGACAAAGCCGATGTCAGTTCATCTGGGACAACTCTCGGACCAGTGCATATAGGACAAATCTGGGCCAATGCATTTGTAACAAAGCCGGAGCCGTAGCATCTGGGTAAAGATGAGGCGACTGTTTCTCGGACAAAGTTGAAGCCAATGCATCTAGGACAAAGTCGAGCCAAGTGCATTTGAGAGGATGAAGGTGAATCAGAGGCAATATTATCACATAATGCATCAGAGAGAACCTTATGTGTGTTCTTTTCGAACCGTGATTCAAAGGTAAGCAAGAAGGATTCGAGATTGTGAAGTGTTGGAGGATCTGGTTGGCTTTCCACAAAAGTTACAATCGGTTGATATTCCTCGTTTAATCCATCCAAGATATAGTCAACATGTTATGAAGTAGAAATTGGTGAACCAATGAAGATTAAGGCATCGACCAAACCTTTGATTTTTGAGAGAAATTCTGAAATGGAACTCGAGCCCTGTGAAATGGAGCGAAGTTGAGACCTTAGTTGCCGGCTACGAGCTTTAGTCTGAGAGTTACATAAGGAGTCAAGTTCCTCCCATAACTGCCATGAGTGAATGCATCCAACCACGAGGTTGAAGATTTTTAGATAAGGAGTTCAAAATCTATGAAAAAACCGATTGATCCACTTCTTCCCAGCGCAGGTAAGATGGATTGACACGATTGATCAACCTATCATCGTCACATGGAAAAGGATGAGGTATTTCTGTTCCTAACACAAAATGATTTGCGCGGTTGGAGGTTAAGGTTGCCAACATGAAATACCTCCAAACGAGATAGTTTTTCTCCATCAATTTCATCGACAGTTGCGAAAGAACTAACGACGATAAAATCGCCTGAATCGGAGAAGAAGTGGCGGAAGGAGAAAGCGTTGGTGAAGTCGGAGCGGTCCCGGTATTGGTGTTGGTTGTGGGAACTACCATGGCTCTGATACCATGTAAAGAGAGAAGATGAAGGGGGAAGAAGAAAGAAGAAAGTTCTAGAGAGAAGACAGAGAGAGAAAGTGAAATCAGAAAATGAAAGTTGTATTGAAATGAGTATATACTATTTACAAATATCTAAGTACTAGTTAAACAAACTAACAGAAAGAGAACTAACTAACAGTATTAGTTAGTAATATAATAACAACACAATATTCAAATAATAGTAGGAGACTCAAAAGAGGATTTAAATTTAATCTAGAAATGTGGAGACAAGCTTGGGAAGCACGTGAATTTTATATAAGTCGAAGTAAGACAAAGTATATGGAGTGTAAGTTTTGCAAGACGCGAACAAATCCTACTTTAGAGGTAAAAATTATGTATCATACCATGAATCACTAGGTTTAAGCAGATCAGATGAAATGGCGGAGTGCTCCTGATGTCATATGTGATAAAAAAAACAACTCAAGCTTAAGGGAAAGTTTTACTACACGACTATAAGACCTGCAATTATGAAACTCACCTTTAACTTCAAGGGAGTGTACTACAGTAAATTGAAGCCTTTGGCTTCAATTATGGAAAGTCTGTTGTAAAGCCAGTTGTGTTGTATGAGTGAGCCTTCTGTAGTTGTTAGAGTTAGCTTTTCAGTTAGTTAGAGCTAGCCTTGCAGCTAGCCACGGAAATTAGTAATCAGGACTATATGTCTATAAATAGAGATACTCTATCATTGTATGGTTAAGCTTTCCATAATAAGAAAACTGTTATGGTCAAATTAATGCATACATGGTGTGTTTGTGTCATATAGAAACTTGTGATTTGTATGAGATACAAAGTTGGTAATAAATTTTTCAGGATATAAAATTAAGAAGGGTTGGTCAATGAACCTAGATGTTGTTTCTATACACCATGGTCCAGAAGTTTTCCCAGATCCTGAAAAGTTTGATCTCTCTGGATTTGATGTATGTTCTTCTCTAACAAGAAACTCACAAATACCTTTTGTATTTCTAATTCTATTGATCCTAAAATTTAGTAATACTGTCAATTGTAGGAACTCATAAGGCCTTTCAGCTTTCTTGGATTTGGTACCGGACCACATGTGTCTGGAATGAACCTTGCCAAGGTTGAAATGTATCTTCATACAACATCTTGTCACCAGATACAAGATTACTAATAATGGATAACTACAATACTAAATTTGAAAAATGAAAGTTTTATAGGTTTGATGCACAGATAACACTTCTCTTATTTCTGCTTTGTTCTCTCTTTTATTCATTTTTCATGTTTTAACTCAATTATTCCATTTGTGTGATAAAAGTTAATGTCACTGGTGGAAACCTCTCTGACAAAGAAAATTCTGTCCAACCAGCAGCACTTGTAAGGATGCCAAAGAACAAGTATCCTATTATAGTGGAGTCACTATAAAATAATTGCTCCAGGAACTATAAGCAAACATTTCAAGGCAAAATAGCAAAGCAAAATCATCAAGAATGGTTGTTATATCTGGAACAATATTGCAGTTATTTGTAGCTTAAGTTGATCCAGTTCAAGTTGATCACTATGGTTAAGTTGGTTATGATTTAGTTTTATTTTATAGTCAGTTACAGCTTAACACTTCAAGCTGGACTATATATGTAATCATTCATTGCTAGTTCAATAACATGCTCAATTTCAAAAGTTTATTATCATAATAATATGGTACGTTATTTGTCTTTGTGACCAATATGTATTGTCTTTTGCTTCTTCATCATATTGCTGACATTTGGAATTCTGAGAGGTTTCAGCAGAAGAATGAACCTAAGATTTTCCAATTGTAGGAAGAGTTAATGAGTTTGTCTGAACATAATATTTCTGTTAAGGCAATATTTTACAATGAATTTAGTGTTAGAAGAATTGTGCAATATAAGCCTCTTCATATTAAATCAGCATTTTGGGATGGTTAACCAAAATGGCACAGGGTAAGTCGACATGGACAAAGATCTCCTATCCCAAAATAATCGTGTCTTCATGTTTCTAAGTAGGGATGTCAAAACGGGCCGCCTGACCCCGCAAATGCCCGCAATAATTTAAGCGGGCCGGGCATGCCCGCAATCGGTTAACGGACAAAAAGTCATGTCATGCCCGTTTTAAAATGGGCTAATGGGCTAATGGACGGCCCGCCGACATTTTCCTGTTTACATTAAAAAAGCAACAATGGTGAATGCTAAGTTATCAAATGTCAATTCAAATTTCCTATGTAGAGTACATTAGGCAGTAAATCAATAGATTTTACATAACCACATTATATAATAATTAAAAGTCCCTATAATAATAATTCAAAACATGTCTCTCTAACCATATTAGATAATAATTCTGTCTAACAAGTCAACAATAATAATTATAAAATAATCAAATAATAGTCTGTAATGCCTGCGGGCAGCCCATGAAGCCCGTTTAAAATGCCCGCTAATAAAACGGACAAACGGGTCGAACAATATGGGCTAATAGGCAAAAATATCATGTCCTGCCCGCGGGCAATGCCCATATTGACACCCCTATTTCTAAGTAATCAAACTTTATAAAATAATATAAAAATATTAGTTTTTATTTTTATAATTTATTTTTTTAATTAAATAATAATTATTAATTGTATTTAGATAGAAAGTAGAACAAGAATAAAATATGTTATCTCGATTTAAGTGGATACAAGCTTGCAAACTTGTGTGCTACATGTTTCTCCTCTATTCTCAGCCTTGTCCAAAATTAATATTTTGTTCAGCATTTCCTTGGCCTTTTTGAGGTCCAACAATTCAAAAACTATGAAATATTCAAGATCGTTGAAACACTTCAAACTCATGTGAGAGCTCAAATTAACATGAAGAAAGAAATTAATAAAATCATTGCTGATAAGCTTTTGTACTAAAAAATGACTGAAATAAAGGCATGCAAGGTACCTTGTAATCAAAATATGCTTGAATAATCAATTTTAGTGAAGTTCAATCGTGGTAAGTGGAAGATAACTATAATCACAAACTAGCTAAATAAGTAAATGTTGAGAATATGAACATACCATATCAGAGGAACATTATTATTACCAATCAAAACAAACATACTATTCAAGAATTGTGACATTTAAATTGTTTTTGAAAGAGATTTTCTTACACTGCATGTCTCAATAAAAAAAAACTCTCACTTTCCTTCTTCTCATTCCCATTGTTCCAATCTTTTTCATTTACCCTTTTTCGAAAGTGAAGACCAAAAAGGGCCGATGTTGAAATTGGAGACAGAAGACGATGATCATTTTGGTTCTGCCCCCAAACTTCGTTAATTTTTACATGTTATCTCTCTAATATTAGATTTATCACAAACTTTGTTAATGTTATCTTTAAAAAAACATATTTCTCTACATCTATGAGAACTGAAGTCCGCATACTGAATTCAAAGATGATTGAAATCATATTTTGTTTTTCCCTTCTTACTTCTTTTGCAAGTAATCTCTCACTCTCTATGATTGCATTGCATGCTTTTGCTTCAAACTTTCTTTCTCTATAAAAAATTCTTTTGTACATTAATGACGTAGATCAGTTGTTTTTTCTTTAAACTTCGCTACCTTTTTTTTCAAGATAAACAATGATGATAAAGAGAGTCCTAACGATACTCAAACTATAACAAAAGGGCTATAGCTTATACTAATAATACAATATATTCTCAATCTGTAAAAGAAACACCAATATTTCCTACACATTAAACCCTGACAGAAAAATGTATGCACTACTACTATCAGCTTTATATATTATTCCTGCATCATTTATCATTAAGCGCTAATATAAGTAAATAGTGGATGTACTAACTGTGTATAAATATTTATATTAATAATGCATAAATATGACACTCTTAAACTATTGTATAAGACACACCTTTCATTACATACATCACATGAAAAACCCCATTGTTCAAAATTATAGCAATATGAACCAACCATGAAGATAAAGTGAAGTGACCATAACACATATCATCACGCCCACAAATTTTTAAGAAAAAGACAAAAATATCAGAAAATTTTCTAGCACCTTTTGCTTTTATTAACAATATATATATGATATTGGCCAATTTGCAATGGTGATATTGACTAATGGTTAAATATGATATTGGCCAATTGGCAATGCTTTTATTAAAAAAACATTTTAAACTAATATGATAAATTGAGACCCATTTGTTCTAACGACAAATGAAGGAGATGCATTTTTGGATTATATGTTTCTGTTTCAAAATTTCTCTATTGGCTCTGGCCTCATTTAAATTCTTATATGCATCTTAATTTAATTAATTGTTGAATATTAGATCGACTAACTTTGCCTTATCAATTTAACCAATTTAAAGTTATTTTAAGTATTTATCATTTATGCCAATCTAAATCCGTATAATCATATTTGATACAACTTGCCAAGTTAGTCTTAATATCATAATAAAAAATTAATTGCTATCACTGACAATTCAAATGAGTTAAACATGCAAAATTATCTCATGTTCTCATTATGAAGAGTATTTGTTTGTTAGATAATCCAAATTATTTTTTATATTAACCTTTACCTAAATATTTGATGATAAAAAATGAATGCATTAACACGGTTAGAGTTTTATATATTGTCATTCCATTATTTGTCAAGTCATTTTAAATTATATTTGACTCTTAAAAAAGTAATACAAATAAATAATAAATATGTATAAATATATAAAAACTAAACTCATTTCATTTAAACATTTTTAAAGTATTTCTACAAATAAATAGATAGAAATTCTTTTACAGAATCTCTCTATTTATGAAACTGGATCTCTTTACAAACGTGCTTCATTGTCTCAACCTTACGGTCATGGCGGACGAAATTACCCTCCAAATTTCCTTCAATTCACGTAACCGTTTTTCTCTCCTTTCACTCCCACTCAGATTCTAAATTCCAAGTCAAAGATTCTCTCTCTCACTTCACTTTCTTGCGCTTTCTCTTTCTTATTCTCATGAATCATGGAGAGAGTGTTGGATGTCGTTGAAGGCGTCGGAGAGAGCTCGCCGCCGCCGCGAAGCTTCACCGGTGTTAGCAACTACGACATGAGCATTGATGTGTACAATCGTTTACTTGAAATCGGTCACGATCAAGCGATTTCGAATCCCGATTTTAAGGAACAGTTGGAGGCTCACTTCAATCGCTTGCCTCCAAGGTACAAACGATTTCATCGGTGGATGAAATTTGAAAATCCTTTTGTTTTTTTATGTATTTTAAGTTTACTATTTTTAGAGAATTTAGCTTGATTATCTTTAAAAGATACACTCCGAGGTTAGTGTGATTATTTTTCTTACTAATTTTGGATAACAAATTTGGATTTTAGTTCTTAGCTTTTTATTAATTTATTTATATTTTGGTCTTCGCTTGCATTCGTGTGTGTGCTTCAGTATTTGATTAATGTTTTGAGTTCACAGCAGATTATTGCTTGATTGTAATATCTACACGGTCCTGAAATTATTATTTTTTGAAGAGTAATTGATTATGAAATATAAAATATAATGTTGAATGATGTCGATATAAAACTCATGAACTGATGCGTACTTATTTTTTTGTCTTATTGTTTTGCATCATGTGTATCTCTCACTTCCATGACATGAAACGACACATATGAGGATTTAATTTGAATACTTCGGCAACTTTTAATATTTTCAATATTAGGTTTCTGTAGATCTTGGTTATGGCAAATTGAGGATCCAAATTTGAAAAAACAGAACGTGGTGAATATTGAAGTAGCTCTTGTTGAAAGTAATCTGGTTTTAATGGGAAAATTTGTGTTAGCTTTTGCTCAAACCAGGCCAAAAATTGTTAATGTCCATAAAAGGGAGAAAAAGAGAGTTTGGTTGGAATACAATAACCAACTTTCCTATTATACCCTTAGGTAGTTAGGAATTTAAGCTTTTATAAATAGAAAGCTGTTAGGGGGAGTTAGTTACTTTTTGGGAGGGAATTCCAACTGATTGTGGAATTAGTGAGGGTGTTATGATCGTGGGATCCTCTGTAACATTTCCTTCTTCTTCTTCTACCTATATTCAATAAAACTCTTCTTAGAACCCTAGCAGAATCCAATTGATTCTGGTTTAGGGGCAATTTCATTCTATTTCTTCATTCTTTCATTCAACTTAGATACCAGTGACTATCACTAGTATTAGAGCACCGTTGGAACTCAGCGAAGCACGCACCAAGAAAGCTGAAGAACTGTTGGAAGCTATAGCCTCAAAACTAGGGATTTCAAATGGAAATCAATCCGTAGGGAGGGGTAGTGAAAATGAGGAAGAAGTAGAAAGCCATAAACCTCATCCAAGTCACGATAAGTGGAGAAACCTCAAGATTCCAGTCTTTGGAGATGATGCACACGGTTGGGTGCAAAAATTGAAAGGATATTTCACCATCAAGGCCATCATAGAGGAGGAGAGGATGCAAGCCACCATGGTTGCCCTCGAGGGAAAGGTACTTAGCTGGTTCCAGTGGTGGGAATGTTGCAACCCCTCACCCACATGGATTAGCTTCAAGATAGTTGTGGTAAGACGTTTCCAACCAACTATGATACAAAATCCCTTTGAATTATTGTTGTCCTTAAAATAGGAGGGTAGTGTAGAGGCATATATAGAGGAATTTGAGAAGTATGTTGGGGCTTTACAAGAAATCAACCAGGATTTTGTGAGGGGAATATTTCTAAATGGGTTGAAGGAGGAGGTGAGGGTGGAGGTGAGGCTGTATGAGCTGGATGCATTGCCTAAGGTGATACGAAAAGCCATCCTCATTGAGCAGAAGAATGTAGTGATGAATAGGAGACCTGGTGGGAGTTATGCTAAGTCTGGGGTTCCATATAAGAGCCAAACTTACAGCAGGGTAGTGTCCATGGATCCATCTAATGCTAGTAGTAACAGGAGAGAAGGGTCATCAGTTGGTAGTGTTGTTGGCAGTACTAGAACTATCCAAGAAGTTGATAGTTCCAAGAACAGGGGGGAGTATAGGAGGCTCACCGGTATTGAGATGAAGGAGAAGAGGGAGAAGGGCCTTTGCTTCAGGTGTGATGAACTCTTCACCAAGGATCACATTTGTAAGAATAGGCAACTAAGGATGATTTTCTTGCTGAGGAGGAAGGGTCAGAAGGGAAGTTAGAGGTGGGACAAGAGCAGGAAGCTTTCAATTCTCTGCAACTGTCCCTCTACTCTATGAAGGGGCTCACTTCCACTAAATCTTGTAAGATTAAGGGAACCCTGGATAGTAGACCAGTGGTAGTAATGATTGATTGTGGAACTTCCCACAACTTCATTGCCAAGGAAGTGGTGGAAGGTATGAAATTGAAGTGCAACCGACTAAGGCATGTGGTAGAAGTTGGGGATTGACACAAGGTGAAATGTCAAGGAAGCTAGGTAGTCAATTGCGGATAGTGGAGCATAGTGGTCGAACCCAAAAACACTATAACGGGATAGCGGAATGACCGCTACAACTAAGGAAAAAATATAAGTAATGATGTAAACCCTCCTAGGGCAACCTTTGAATCTAAGGGCAAGAGAGGTCATGAAGGTCCTATAACTAGGATCAAAGCCAAATTTGGACCATCCAAGGTCATAAAAGACTCATTTGACCGTAGATATTACATGGAGGAAGGACATTTATGTCCTTAGGTATTTACATATCTTAGTTTATTTTATTTGCATAAGTTCTAAATAAATGAGAATTTATTCTCATGTAGTCGTAGGATTTATTTTTAGGAGTTTATTTTATTTGATGTCAAGCATGTTAGTATTTAATTCATGTAATATAGGGTTGAGAATTAATTTATTTAATTCTTTGTAAGATGATCCAATAGTGGCCAAGTGTCTTTGTTTAGGCATAGTATGGTTAAGACAAGATATTTCTAGGTTAGGACATGAGTTTTTCGAATTGGCATGATCAAGGAAGACAAGAATGCACAGCTAGAGCTTTTGAATTTCAAAGGTAGCATGGCGCCAAGCATCTAAACTTGGGTGCTAGGCACCTCATCTAGGGCGCCAAGCATGAGGCACATGTGCTAGGCGTGTTTCTTTCAAAATTGGCACAAAGAGAAAATTCAAATGAAGTTGTTGAAGATAAGGAAGATGCGTGTTCAAACCCTTGAAGATAGCACACGATTTCACCATGGGAAGCTTGAAGATAAATAGAAGATAACGTTGAGGTTAAAAGGCCTAAATTCGGCAAGCTTGAATTAAGGGATTCAACTACTAGAGATTGAGTTGTTTTGGCCATCCCAAAATTCGGTTAACACAAGTCTTTTTAGACTTGACCACCTTTAGCATTTGAAGACTCAACAACCCGTGGCATTATTTGTGGAAGGCCAAGTCTTTCAACTCCTACATGGATGGCATTTCGGTTCAAGGCTTTAAGGGGGTTCAACTTTACATTGACTCAATTTAAGCAAGATCAACTCTTGTGAAATAATCTTCTAACCAACTCGGCTCAACAACTCAAAGGGCCAACCACTTTTATCTCCCAACGTTTGAGCCAAGATTCAAACTTTGTTAGTTCAACTTTCAAGGAACAAATTCGGCTCACATTTTTACCTTAGTTTATGAGGATTTCTTATCCTCCTCCTTTTTTACTATTCTCTTCTCTCTCTTAAATATATTCTTTTATCCACAAAGAAAACAATGATCAACCTTTTAAATATATGCTTTTGTAAAGTGGGTAATGAAATTTATATTTGATAACTTCAGGTGACAATGGAATCTCTACCAGTTAATTTTACCTTATCATTGCTTTTGTTTACATTATTTATAAATTTGCTAGGACTTCTATGCTTCCAGGATTTAAATTTAAAGATGGGATACAATGCTATGTTTCTCATTTAGGTTATGCTAATCCACAATTCTCTTCACTGTGTAGATCTTTTAGTAAATTATTGTATTATTTAATGCAGGCAGGTGCATCATAAAAATGTTGTTGGTTTCATTGGGGCATGTACAAAGTCTCCACATCTGTGCATAGTAACTGGTATAGCTCTTCTGTTTTTCTATCAATGACCCTTTGGCACATGTAGATATATAGTTTATGTTACCTAATTTATTGTATTTTTGATAGGCAATTCTTTACTGTACATCCCCCCATGAGTTCCTCAATCTTCCTTGTAAAGTGATTCACTATTTTTTTCCTCTTCATTTAGCTGAGGAATTGATTTCTAAAGCTGTGTACTTTGTAATGGTCTCTCAAATGTCCTTGTTAGCTATTCGTACCCCACAGAGAATCTGCTCCTTAATGCGAGGGTGAGGAACTTAGAATTTTTCTTCCTGTATGCACTGCATGGGTGTTGCTAGTGTAATGTCCATCATGCCTTGATTCTATCAGTTCACATCATGGGCATTGTTCATCAACTAGTGAAGTCAATCAAGCTGTTAGCTAATGGCCTGGGATTCTCTGTGCCTACCCTCCCCCTGCCAGTCGACATTGTGGTGACCATGAGGTCACGAGTTCAAATTCTGAAAATCCATTTGGGGTCCTCGTGCACTAGGCTACCCATTTTTGTGTTCACTTACATCTCATACGATTGAGTCATCTATACATCACCATATGTCTTTATTCATTTGTGCAACAAATTATTTGAGGGCATACACCTAAATAACTTTTGGTTTGACTGTCAGTAATTAGATTCTTATAAATTCAGATAGATCACCAATTACTTTAAAAACTGTCTCTCATATCTTCTTCTTCTTCTTCTTCTTCTTCTTCTTTGTTATTGATTTGTCTTTCTTCTTGTTTTTTAAAATTAATCTGTCTAAACACATTTTTTATTTCTATTCTTACTTGCAGAGTATATGACTGGAGGAAGTCTGTATGATTACTTGCACAAAAATCAAAATGTCTTGGAGCTGTCTCAGTTACTAAAGTTTGTGATTGATGTTTGCAAGGGTATTGAGCATTTGCACAAAAACAACATAGCTCATAGGGATCTGAAGACAGCCAAGCTGTCTCAGTTACTTTGTTTTTCCTCCTGTTAAACTGTAAACAATTAACTTGTAGCTTCAATGTGTCAATCATCAAATTTGGTTTAAGAATTGTCTCTCCAGAAATAAGTATATGCTATAACTCAACAAGTGCATGGTTATGGTATAGCATATGTGCAGTAAAAGTTGAGGCTGGACCTGTGCATTTATGTTTCTTAGAGTTTTTGTATTGCAGTTACTGTGTTCAATCTGGAGTGCCTACTTTGTGGGTGACCCAAAAGTGATCTTTTACATCTTTTCAGGGTCTGCGTCCAGAACTCCAAAGCATGGGCATCCTGAACTATTAGATTTGATGCAAAGATGTTGGGAAGGAGTTCCAAACAACTGGCCATCCTTCCATGAGATAACTGTTGAACTTGAGAATCTTCTGCAAGAAGTTGAGGTTAAACTATATAAGAAAACAATATTAGCTTTGTATTCTTTGATAAATATGTACTCTGGTTGTCTGATTATAGTTTGGTTTTTCAAATTGCAGAGCGGTCTAGATTCACAAGCTAATGGCGCTTGACATGTTCTGGATATAATATTAGATTCCAGTTATTCTCAGGCAATTGGGTGAGGATCTCACTTTTTCTCTTTTCCCTGTTCTTTGGCTTTTCAAATAGCTAGAGTTATTCGGTTCCCCCTTTTTGCACCAAGGGAAAAAGTTGTTCACAGAAGCTCACCTATACGAAGTGTGAAATTGTACAGAGACATACTAATTTTATAGTTGATACTACTTCTGATATAGTATACCCACGTTGTATATTGTTTTTTATACAAGAAATATGTTTCACTGTTATTGAAAAGAATTCTCTGGTAAAAAAGTTCAATGACTGTAATATCGAGCGTAATTCAGTTCAGGGTTGATGATTTGGGTTCTTTATTCTCCCCCTATTATTATTTTTTCACTACAAATCGGTTGTGTAATATATATATACTATCACTATAAAGATTTATGCACAGTTTGTATATCATCCACCATAATTTGTAGTATTTTTTTTAAAGAGTAAATGATGATTAATTATAAATGGTAAATAATACAGTGGCAGAATAAAACTCTTACATTATTATTGTATACATTTTTTTAGTCTTCCAATCTTGAGCTAGAGGTTTTCAGGTAATTCTTTGCTAAAGATTGTCAGCACCGGTTAAGTTACTTTTTTTATTTATTTTAGTGAAGGAAATCCTTGTTAAACTAAACTTGGGAGTTGGGGGCCCCGACCCACCACATCCACAGTCAAATAATGTACAATTTCGGCAAGCTTACTGGTTTGATTTGCATTAGCACAATAGATCTTGGAATAAAAAACATGGTAGAATCACTCCTTTAGTTATTTAGGTATGTATTGAGGAGGTTGTTAGAAGTTTCATTAAGTAGAGTAGATAAAGTGAATGTTATTTTAATTTCTAAAAATAGTGAGGCTAAGAAAAATCACAGGTGAAATAAGAAATTATGGTGTTGTGGAACTAAAACTTGATTATTTTTGCTTATTATTTTTTATTGTTGTTGACTATTATTGAATGTTGTGTTGTTGATTATTGTTAAATGTTGAGTAGAAAAATAATGCCAAGGGACCTTTCCCTTCTCTGAACACTATTTTAATGATAGCATTGACAACTTTACACATTTGACAAAAATTCATGCAGAACAGCAGAAGTGTCCACCAGATCAAGTAACTGATTATTTGGACGTTTGTTTCAACAATGTTGATTGCTACTGCTGATAACTGTGAAAGTAAGTTAATAACCAATATTATAAGGGAATGAAGTATCTCCTGGTATAAGGAGATAAGTTATCTCCTTCTGTCAGTGAAATTATGACATGTGTCATGTTTCATCATTTTCTATAAAAATATTTTTAAAAATAAACAAAATAACACATATGTCACGTTTTTATTGGATAGAGGAGATAAGTTATCTCCTGATACGAGGAGATACATTATTCTCATATTACAATGATGATTGACTTGGACAATATATTTATGTCCCTATTTCTACATGAGAATAACATATCTCTTGGTGTGAGGAGATAACTCTCATCCTTAAACCAGTTAAATAATAACATGTGTCCCTATTTTTAATACTTTTTATTTTATTTCTCATTTTTTATATTCTATTTTTTGTGAACTTCTTCCCATAAGAAAAAAGTGCAACTTCACTTCTCATTCATTCATCGCTTCTCACCTCTCCTTCATTTCTCATTCCTTCGTCATCAATTGATGGCTCATAATCACAATCTTCACGAATATTATAATGATGATTGATTTTGACAATATATTTATGTCCCTATTTCTATATGAGAATAACATGTATCCTCGTGTGAGGAGATAACTCCCCTCCTTAAACCAGTTAGATAATGACATGTGTCCCTCTTTTTAATACTTTTATTTTCATTTTTTCTTTTCTTCCTGCCAGGAGAAAAACCCACATTCCCTTTATTTCTCAATATTATCCATTAAACCCCGTCCTTTTTTTCCGCATGCAGAACTGAATTAGTCACCTTCAGCTTCAATATTGGATCCAATTAGGCCATTTTTTAATGCAATCGTTTAGCCTAGAGCATTCAATAGTTCCTTTTTTGAAGAATGAGAGTAACAATAGTACATTATTTGAGAAAAAGAAGAGACGGTATGAAGATTGTGATTATGAGCCATCAATTGATTACGAAGGAATGAGAAATGAAGGAGAGATGAGAAACGATGAATGAATGAGAAGTGAAGTTGCTCTTTTTTCTGATGGGGAAGAAGTTCACAAAAAATACAATATAAAAATGAGAAATAAAATAAAAAGTATTAAAAATAGGGACACATGTTATTATCTAACTAGTTTAAGGAGAAGAGTTATCTCTTCACACCAAGAGATATGTTATTCTCTATTAGATATTAACTTATTTAACTAACAAAAAGACACCTTAACTCATACTCAAGTATTTCATATCAGCACATAATCTTACATATTAACCAACACTAACTTAATTTATCATTTTCTAGGGACATAGTCCTTACATCTTTAGAAGTATTGAGTGACTATCAATCTTATTATATTATTAGAAAATAAAGATTACAAATTCTAGTATATTTTTGGGCTCAATGTCATTTGATGTTTCTAATTGGTGCATGTTACTAATAGCCTAACTCTCCATTACTATGAAGTCTTTTAATATTATTGAAGCTCTACACCAAAATTCACCAACAAATTTTCTCTTTATTTTTTATCCACCACACACTTTACATTAATGCTAATTAATGTATGTGTCACACTCGTGGATCCATGTCAATGCTCATGTCACATCTAACTTATCTATTGATGCCCATCTAAAATAATGCATCAAAGCTAATGTATGTGTTACATTGTACATCAAAATTAGCTTGTGTCATGTGCTATTGTGGACATGCTATAAATTAACATCCTTCTCAGTGATATCGGGGAAACACCATAAGGGTATATTATTTCCCATTTTAAATAAGACTATCCTCTTCGACAATTAGAGATATTGCAGGCACATGTCTCAAAACATGATGCTCCACTTGGGTCTCTATCTTTACTTGTGTCTCAATCCAATACATGGACTTCTAGGGTTCTAGTCCAACATGACGATCCCCACTATGATCTCACTATCTTCCCTTCTTCTTCAACTCATCTAGTTTATCTCAGTAGAATGCCTTCGATAGACATTGTCTATCCAATACGTCTTTTCACTGTCCTTTGCCACAACCAATAGTTATTAGTACTATCAAACTTTTCCACCATAATTTTGGTGCCTGAATTAAAAGTCATCTACCAATTGACTCTAATATCAATTGTTAATATAATGGAAATAACTGCTACATGTCATAGATACAAGCAATCAAATAAATGGAGTGTAATAAATAGAAGACAAGATAATTTGTTATTGGAGTTTGACCAATTATATCTATGTCTCCAAATATATTATTAAATAATAAAAATTACACATAAGAACGGGTATTATTCTACAGCCTATAAATATTTCAAAGGGAATAGAGCAAAAGTACATTGGGTTAAACCACTCTCGGAGTCTCGGGTATATTCAATATACCCAAGCAAAGCTTGATAACATGGCTGGCAATTGGACAACGTTTGTTTACACAGGACAGAAAGTCCAAACTATGACAGAGGATCATCATGACCTTTTCTTGAGTTGGATGATTCCCTTAAAATGATATTTCACTCCTAGTTTAATGTGTAACTGGGATTTATTAGCAATACAACGTGCATTTCTTGCAAAAAAAAGTAATATTCTTTACTATTCGTTAAATGCCAAACGCTAAACAAGACATATAAGCCTTCTATTTAATATAGCTACTAAAAACAGATTATATAGTATGTTTTAATTCTATATGATTTTGATGTTTCGTTTTGTTTGATTCCCATGTCCAAAGCTACCTTAACGATGGAAATTTTTCTTAAAACTTCTCTTCAACTCTTGACATCTTGCTTGAAAATTTTAGCTATATGTTAATTGTGGCGAGTAGTGTTGGTTTAACAACATTACCATAGTAACTTACTACAATATCATTATCATATTAATATTCAAGTACAAAGAATAAAATAAATTTGGTACACCAGTCTTAATTATATTAAATACATAATCTAATATTATAATACTCATTTACCAAGAAATTATAAGTAATTAATTATAATCAATGTTATTAAACTTGGACCGGTCAATGACTTGGTCAGGGTACTGGCTCAATGAGTCATTAGTTCAACTAGTGAGTTAATAGTTGGTCTGGTTAACTCGATTTGTATAAAAAATTCTAAAAAAATTATAATATTACATAACAATATTCAATAATGATATACTCAAAATTTAAAAACATTATCATGTCTAATTAAGCAACAACAAAAAGAACACTTTGCTACTATAAAATGATACAAGTAAGTTGATAACATGATGAAACAAAATATGAACTATTTTAATTACAACAAAAACATACAATAAATTTAAAATCTAATTAAACAATGAAAATTTTGTTATAATGTAAACTAAGAAATGACAAATATAACTACAAATAAGTTAAAACTACATGTTTTTTACTTAAAAATGATATCAATTTGGTTGTTTTTAAAAATAAAAAAATTGATTGACTCGGCTGGTTCAACCGGTCCGACCACCCGAGTCACTAGTTTTAGGCTTAAACTGATCAAATCAACCCGATTTGATACAAAACCGGTTAGATGAGAGGTTCGGACTGGTTAAATATCTGATTCATGGTTGAACTGATCAAACCGGTCAGTTTGAGCCGAGTTTTATAACACCGATTATAATTATCTTTAATGTTTTCTTTTATGATACTAAGATATTCCATATGCATAAAGTACGGACAAATTTGTCTCTACTTGGGCATTTCCATTTGACTCCTTCATTTTCTCATTCATTATTCGTTCTTCTTCGTGCCCACATACTTTAAATGGAACAATTTTAAACGTGGACCAATTCAAAATACGAATAGATATACAGAAAGTGAGAGACAAAATATTTATATTTATTTATTATATGAATGGCTTTCCAACCCCTTGCAAAAGCAGCAGGTAGTGAACCATAATGCATGTATTAATCAATGACAATAGAGCAACGCAGTGCCTCACAACTATCTGAAATACAAATACACAATCTTAATCATGAACAAAGCAAACAAAGGAAATTGAAACCTATACTTATATAGAAAGTTATGTGACACTTCTTTTTAATTTAAAGGACAAAACGCGGAAACTTTGTTGCCGGCTTCTTCTTGTGTAGTTGCGAAGTGCTTCTTTATGCTTTCCATCACTTTCTTTATTTCCACATATTCCTCAAATACTACAAAAATACAAACACATAAGTTTAGTACTACTTAATCACTCCATTATTAGTTAGTTCCTCAACATATCAATAAATCAGATAATAAATATTAATGCACTTTAAGTGCTATTATTAGGACACACATATATATATAATTAAACCCTTGAAAACGTGAGGCTAACATATTTTTGGAAACATGCATAAAACAATTTGAATCTCTTCTTAGCTAGTTAGTATCTTACGATTTACGGTTAAAAGAAATATATATAAGGGGTAAAGCTTGTATTGCAAAACTAATTGGATTAGGAAAGGATTAATGTAACACGCAAATCAATCATCATCCGTTGGGATTCACAAATTAAAGTGCCTCTGATTTTTATATATTTTTATTTCATTTTCAATAATACTAATTAAGTTATATTGAAAATGTTTATTTTCATTATGATTCATATCTTACTCATTCATTCTAAGAAAATCCAATGATTTAAATTAACAACTAAATTTGAACCATTAAATTTTCCTAAAATGAATGGTTAAGATCTGGAGGAAGATTTTTAAATTTACTTTTGAAATGAATACTCTCCCCTATAGTAAAAAAAATCTTATGCTACATTTCTTAAACCATAGTTTACTTGTATATCTCAATTTCCACAATTTCTCTTATAACAATTTAAGATATTTTTATCTTTCCTTTTTTTATCCATGCACGCATCTTAAAGTTGCAATTCATCCTAAAACAAATGGACAACTAAAAATTGTTACAACTTCATTGTAAAAATAAAATTATTTTATTAAAATTAAACAAAAACTCATACAGTGAGTGAATATATATGTTCTTCTCAAATTTTATTGCAAAGGAACAGAAAACTGAAAATGTATTACAAATTTGTAATTACTATAATAAAATTGTGTCAATATGAGTCCATCAAATATAAAAAACGTTCTAAAATTTAAAAATCTCAGTATGAAAATAATTTCAGAAGCGTGAATGAAAAAAGTTACTGTAGGTTTTCTCAGCCTAAACTACGTACTTTGAGAGATATCTGTGAAATTTCGATGATTATATTTCTATATAAAGACTAAGGATAAGTATTAGACAGAGTCTAAGTTTATTTTAGCATGTAACTATGTATCAAATCTCATTACTGTTTCGATAACGTATATTTTTTTTAATAACGTAGATTGTATGAAGAATCTTACCAACATGGTTGCTCAGCTAAACTGTCTAGTAGTGAGGGGGAGGAGGTGAGGCATAGATGTAATGTGGTGGAGGTGGGGAATGGACAGGTGGAGGAGGTGATGCATAGACGTAATGTGGTGGTGGTGGTGAGTGAACAGGTGGAGGAGGAGACTTATACTTGTAAACTGGTGGCGGTGGTGATGAGTACTTGTAAGGCTTCTTTGGTGGTGGTGGAGGAGATGAGTACTTGTAGGGTGGTGGTGGAGGAGATGAGTACTTGTAGGGTGGTGGTGGTGGAGATGAATACTTGTAGGGAGGTGGTGGTGGAGATGAGTACTTGTAAGGTGGTGGTGGAGGAGATGAGTACTTGTAGGGTGGTGGTGGTGGAGATGAGTACTTGTAGGGTGGTGGTGGAGGAGATGAGTACTTGTAGGGTGGTGGTGGTGGAGATGAGTACTTGTAGGGTGGTGGTGGAGGAGATGAGTACTTGTAGGGTGGTGGTGGTGGAGATGAATACTTGTAGGGTGGTGGTGGAGGAGATGAATACTTGTAGGGTGGTGGTGGTGAATGGACAGGAGGAGGAGGAGACTTATACTTATAAACTGGTGGTGGTGGAGATGTATACTTGTAAGGCTTCTTTGGTGGTGGTGGTGGAGACTTATACTTGTATGGTGGTGGTGGTGGAGATGAGTATTTGTATGGAGGAGGAGGTGAATGGGCAGGAGGAGGAGGAGACTTATATTTGTAAACTGGTGGTGGGGGAGATGAGTACTTATAGGGCTTCTTTGGTGGTGGTGGTGGAGACTTATACTTGTAGGGTGGTGGTGGTGGAGATGAGTACTTATATGGAGGAGGAGGTGAGTGGACAGGAGGAGGAGGAGACTTATATTTGTAAATTGGTGGTGGTGGAGATGAGTACTTGTAATGCTTCTTTGGTGGTGGTGGAGATGAGTACTTGTAATGCTTCTTTGGTGGTGGTGGAGATGAGTACTTGTAATGCTTCTTTGGTGGTGGTGGAGATGAGTATTTGTAATGCTTCTTTGGTGGTGGTGGAGGAGACTTGTATTTGTAAACTGGTGGAGGAGGAGATGAATACTTATATGACTTCTTTGGTGGAGGTGGTGGTGATGAATACTTGTAGGGAGGAGGAGGTGAATGGACAGGGGGAGGGGGTGACTTATACTTGTAAACTGGAGGTGGAGGAGACTTGTACTTGTAAACGGGTGGTGGTGGAGATGGGTACTTGTAGGGTGGTGGGGGAGGTGATGGGTATTTGTATGGAGGAGGTGGTGAATAAACAGGTGGAGGAGGTGACTTGTACTTATAAACTGGTGGTGGTGGAGATGAGTATTTGTATGGTTTCTTATGTGGTGGTGGGGGTGATGAATACTTGTATGGAGGAGGAGGAGAATGCACCGGTGGTGGTGGTGAATGGTAGTAGTATGGTGGAGGAGGAGAATGCACCGGTGGAGGTGGAGATGAATAGATGTAGCCGTTGGCTGAAATTTGAGATGGCAAGGTTAGAGAGATTATTACAAATACAAGAGTGAGAGTGGTGGAGGCCACTAGAGACCCCATATTTTCCGAACTTCACTTAGTGGGTTTTGGTAATGCCTTAGAGAAGATAATGCAACCCTTTATATAGTTTCATCTTTACCCATTTACCACCAACTATTCATCTTGGTTGGTGTATATTTTTTGTTTTGATTCTAATTCACCTTCCTGGAAAGTCTGAAAATAAAGGACTATGTTTAAACAACTACGACATTTCCATTTGAGTTTTCTATATCAATTTTTATCAACTAATGACTCATGTAAATTTGTGATATTAAATATTAGGTAATATTAAATATTTTATAGATTAAAACTCACAGTGATGTAAAAAAAGAAGGAGACAATATTTACCATTTTTAAATAAGTTATTGATTATTTTTGGAGTGTTGCGATCAAAGTGGGCTTTGTAACATGGAAATGGATTTGATATTAGCTGATAATGTTGACAAAGCCTGCGTTTTCTTTATATAGAAGATGCCAACCGTGTTATTTTATTATTTATCCTTTGTATGTATTTTTTCGAATAAAATGAAAAAATACAAAGTCTTTAACTCTTTATTATGTTATCAGGTCTTTCTGTAATTTGTCATTTCTCTCCTCATTTATTAATTTGAGAGTAATGTTATACCTCTTAATTTTATTAGCCTCGAAGTTCTAATATTACATGTGTGATATGAAACTAATACATACTAATTTCATGTGGGTTGAAATTTAGACATGTTATTTTTTATAATCAACAGAATTTGTAGACTAATTCTTTTTATCTGCGTTCAGAAGTTAAGAGGAAAATGGAATGAGAGAAATTTAGGAGCAAGAAGGTGGAAGAATAGAAGGAGAAATGAAGAAAAATGAATCATTATAAATACAATAATCTTGTTTTACCATCCTTTAAAAAATTAATTAAGAATAAAAAATGTAATTATAAAATTTTAGTAAGAAAATTTAGATACTTTAACATGTTTTTCTCTATAAAAACTTAGATTGAGAGGATCATAAATGTATGCATGGGAAGCATGGGAAGGGTTTGAAAACCTTCAAAACATTTTCCTCTATTTTGCTCAACTCTAAAATAAGGAGAAACTTTATAAAGTTATTTATTCTCATTTCTCTTCCTCCCAAACAAGACTATGGAACACAACTTTAGTTATTATTTAATTTTTAGATGTTTTTTTTTTGTTATCCAAAGATGAAAAAGTATGTAGGACCATGGCATCCTCAATAATTTTATTTTTTTCAACTATCTTTCTCTCTCTAGAAACTGCTTGTTCATGGGAGGCTACAACGACTATACATATTGCATGAGTCTGGATCCTCTCCTGTACAGCATAGGCCAGTACCAACCTAAGATGATGACACGTGGCAACTCTAATTTTAATGGCTAAGATTTAATTTGTATTACATCAACATCTTCACCACCATTCTCATTATTTTCCCAATTTCTCATTACTTTTTCACGAAAGGGCAATTTTGCAACCAGATCTATATAAAGTTTATGGTTGTTAAATATGGATTTCTCTCAGAAACCATAAGTGGAAGAATCATTGGTAACAAAAAATGGGTCATCCATGGAATTGCTTTAAGAGCACCCTTGAAGCCAATATACACAATCCTTGTGGAGAAAGAGAAAGGAGAATGTGAAAGAATACGAGTTTTCAAGACGAAAGGCCAACGGGTGAAGAAACAATGGTTCAAAAGTTCAAAAAGTTGAACGTCACCGTCTTTAATGTTTTTCAATAAGCGTTAGAAAGCAAGGTTTTACAAGGAACAAGAGTTCCAGCCATGTTGAGAAATTGGGAAAAAAATGGTAATGGTGGTGAAGGTGTTGAGGTAGTACAAATTATCTTAGGTTGGTACTGGCCTCTCCAGTACAGGAGAGGATCCATACTCATATTGCATGGCCTTGCTTGGTTGTCATTGGGGAGAGATATAAATATACTACTTTTACTTTTCTGCTTTTGAGCATTTTATTTTACTATTATATATAATAAAGCAAATGCATTTTATTACCCACAAAAAACACAAATGAGGATGAAAAATATATGTATGCTCAACTAATTTTTCTTCCCATTGTCAAGTGACTTTAAAAAATTACACATCTGGACCTTATAGCTAGCTACTTCATATATTAAAAGTTTTTTCATTTATTTTTAATTCATCAATCATTAAGTATAAGTTTTTAGCTAATGCCACATTCTAATAATTAGCATATTCCCCCACATATTAATTGTATATTTATTTATCCATTTTTTACGTACGAACATATGCTAAGTCTAATAAATATGCTAAATCACCTTTATATCTATAAATGTATTTTCATTATCTTGATTCTCACAAAACTTAACAGTTTTTTTAGAGAAAAACATCAAGAATCTCAAGCTCCCTGACTTCAATATTTTAAAATGGAGAAAATATAGAGATGTCATGTAGCATTTCATGTTATCTTAAAATTGTAGCATTTTATTTTACTTACTTGTTAATAATTTAAGCAATTAGTGACCCACTAACATGAGAAGCACGTGCACATTCATGTATGAAGGGAACCTTACACCTCTATCTTCAATTTATGGGTTTTCATAAATTTAGTACTTAGGACCGATAATAAGAGACTAAATAATAAGTTGATAAAGCATGTATACGTATTAAAATTTTAAATATTTAATTAGATTGGTGACTTAGATTTTAAAAAATCTTTTTACCATTTTTAAGTATTTATCTTTAGCTTTATGGGCTGAAATTAAAAAAGAACCATATGAATGCAAACATGCATCGAGACCTTGTGCATTATTGTGTATAATAAATTATATAATTTGAACCAACATATGTACATCAAGGATCAGAATTGGCTTTTACGAATATTAAATACAATTTATTTTTTTTTCAGCCAAAACTTGAAAATGAATTTTCTCTAATGGTAATTCACATGAAATTACTTCTACATTTTAGTGGTCTTTATGGTGAATTGATTATTGACATTTTTTTATCTCTTAAATTAATGATATTAATGGAAGCTACCTTTTGTTCCTAATAATCAGTAAACCACGAAGGTAGAAGGGTTTGGTAATCATATAACGTGTTCCATATATCCCAAAACTAGGTCAAATGACTCAAATTTACAGAATATTATTTGACCAACGACAAATTGACTCAAATCTACCCTTGCTTGCTAGCTAGCTAGCCCATAGGTATTAGATAATGACGTTTTATTGGTCATTATATGATTAGTTGGAGAGGTCTAAAATGGTAATATGGGGATTTTTAGGAATCAAATTATTTCATTCAAGAAAATTTTAGGGACTAAACATCTGTTATTTTTTAGGTATCATGATAATATATACATATATTATACATGTTAAATTGTTAAATTACATATTCATAATAATAAGTAATGTTGAAAAATTTTTATCTAAAAAAAGTATGCATTATATTTAATCAAGTCTAAAGCAGGGTTCTGGTTCGAAGGTTGTCCCAACCAATATTTGGACCAGATCAGCTTCGGGTCTAGGATCAGGTCCAAAACCAAAAAAATAATTCTACCAACATTTAGGATTGGGTAAAGGACAAGCCTTATTCAACTAAACGTGGTTCATGCTCATCCCTACTTCTAATGGAGACTTCCCTTGTAAATACCTTACAAACCGAATCCTGGACCACAATGGGTGGATTTGGATGTTGACAATATTATGCTCTTCATATGTTATCCTACTCAGTTGTTCATGTCCACTCCAATATGCCTAGACCCTTGGGTAGGATGAAGACCTAATCGATAATATATGAAGTAAACTTTTTTCTTTTAAAAAATAGTTTTCTTCGTAAACTTGTGCATAACACCCATTACTTTTTATACGCATGTCTGTAATTTCATCGGTACATATAGGACTTGATAATGTTGATCATTTCTAGCTAGAATATACAATATTTGATATTAAGGAACAAGTAAATTCTCCTTGCCTAACAGCAACTTCCGTCCACCAACCCATTTTTATCTTAAATAGCACAACTTATTTTATAATTGTTCATATTTCTTAATAAATTAAATAATTTTTCTAATTTTCATTTCAATGGTGCAACTTATTTTTTATCCTTAAATGGACTCTGTCATCTGTCTACTTTCTATTGCATTTAGTTAAACAAGTGCTGTTAAATTGGTGAAAATATACATGTTATAGTGCGATTTAACGCTATTAAATGTATATTTATACCTTTAACATCGTTCATTTAAGCGAACATTGTTAAATGTCTAATTTATAATTTTTTACAATGCTCACTCAAACAAACAAACGCTGTTAAATGTCTACTTTAAACCGTGCTCGCTCAAACGAGCATGGTCAAATGTGTATTTTTCTACTTTTAATCGCGCTCGCTCAAACGAGCGCGGTTAAATGTGTATTTTCTAATTTTAACAGTGCTCTCAAATGAGTGTTGTTAAATGTTACTTTCTCTTAATCTAAATAAAATAGAATTGTTGCACTTTCTTCCCATTTTCATTATTGGTTAATATCTTTTCCTCTTTCTTTTTCTTCATTTTTTGAATACTTCAAGGAATTTGTAAAAATAAGACTGTGCTCTAATTAGAGAACAATTGTGTATTTACATACAAAAACATCCACTCTCACGAGTACCAAAAATGAACAATTCTTATTTTATTGCTTTCACTTTCATAGGCCACGTTTCACAGCGAATCCTTGCAGCAATACAGCTGTATTTTTTGAATAAATTTACACTAAAGTTAAACTATTCACATGAAATATATTCACCAAAAAAATCACGTGCTTGTAATTTTTAATCAAAACTTAATCTGGTGTGTAATTTATAATGAGAAGAGCCCCTCCAAAACTACCCAAACTTGAATAAATCAATGAATTATTTCAATAATTACTGGTAGTAGTTCATTAGCTCATAATTGAAAACTTTTTATTAAAGGTAAACAAAGAAAAGTGAAGTATTCCAAATTCCATTTCCACCAATAATAAATTGATTTCTCAAGTGGTAAACAGTCTGAAATGGACATTAAATATACTTAGCTTAGAAATATGCTACTCGGATGGAATCCGTCAAAATCATGATACACTTATTTATTTAACGCTTGGTCATATCTTCCATTGAACCAACATACACATAAATAAAAAAGACTAACAAATAATTAACTGATTAAAATTATCGAATATTATTTTTTTATTTTTGAAAGTTGGTAGGGTAGCATGTGAATCTGGACATTCATCATGTTGTCTGGTATAGCTTTGAAATTCTGTATTATTTGAGCATCAAAATATTCATACAATATACATTTATTACCAAATTTTTGTTTTTTGTATGTATACTTTCTAAAAAATAGATGTGAACATTTTTTAGTGTTCACACATATATCATTCTCCATCCTTTAAGTGCCTTTGGCTTTCACATCATAAGGTAAATGAATGGATCTAGTCAATTTCTAGGGCATTGTTCCTATTTTATCTTATATTTGACAAGTTGCGGTACGTTTTTATGTTCACAAGTTATATTAAAAATTAATGTATGTTACATAGTGATTATATAATATATTATTGTCTCTTTGGACAAATCACTTCACTTATTTATTATAATATAATTGATATTGAGGGCGTGTTGATTATAACACATTACGTTTGCAATCCAACATATTGGGTAATTTTAGTTTAATATGAAATTTAAAAAAAATTAATTGACAATTTCCTTTATTGAAGGTATAAAGGAAACTTTGACTTAATTGGAGTAATACATAACAGGTTTGTACCACACACGCATATATAATTGAAAAAAATAATACCAGAGTAATATATCCTTGAAATATTCAGGTATTATTATATTTAAATATTGATATTGTAATATTAATATTTAGATGAATAAAAATATTATATCCCTTAACAAATCAGTCTATGATATGTATAACTTCTAATACACGTGAAATTAAATGTTTCAGTTCAAATGACATATATCATTTATTATGTTAGGAAAAATTTTAAACTTATTTATTATGATGATATAACATTAATCCATTTTTTTTCAATGTCAAAGTTTTGACTAATAATTGCCTGAACAGAATCCACTCAACATACCATTTCTACTTCAACATAGAATATTCATTTTACGTTAACAAATTAACCAGCAAACATTTTTCCAACTTTTACTTAGCTAGCCAGTGTGTTAAGGCGATTACAAATTTAAATGTCATTATCCTTGAGTTGGTACAAATAACAAAATGCCTTTTGAAATTGTGTTAAATCACAATTCGCTGGACAGCATAATAAAACTACTACCAATCTGGAAATTGCGTGTAGCATCTTTATTTCGTTTATTTATTTATTTAATTTCTTCCTATACTTTCAGAATAAGGGGTTGGAACCGTGGCTTAGTGAAACAGTTGAAATTATAGAAAAATATCAGTATGATATTCTCTATTCAAGTACAAGATATTATATAGTCTATGGTCAGAAAGGGAAATAGTAAGCGAAAAGAAAATCTCTAAAAGGAAGGTAAGATTTGGATCCTTTCCTGTGTTTATAGAATAGAAGAGAAGAAAATTTTAAGAAATGGGGTTTCTCTTATCCTCACGCAGCTGCTGAAAAAGATTAATCCCGGAGAGTAAGAAAATTAATATATCCCACACAAGAATAATGTTATATATTCCTACTATATTATTCTACTAATTCTTCTACCCACAATAATATGACACATGTTACTTATAAACCAATTATTAGGAAACAAAGTATCACATTAGTAGGAGAATATATCATTTTCCTTCACACAAATTTTTCTCTCTTCTTATTCATAGCAAAATTATCCATTAATTTCATCCAAATTCATATATTAGAAGTTAATAAATTTAAATTGATATAATCCAGTAAATAATTTTAATCTATTATATTCATTAGATATTCATGAATATATTGATTTGGATAGATATTCAATTTATCCTAAAAGTAAATATTCACAAACAAGATTTATTGCTTTTATATTTAATTCATTATCTCAACTGTTCACTTTCTTTCATGTTGTGTTTCTCACTCTCACTTTGATTTTTATTAAATTAAAATCAATGACATAAAACATGTGAATGTGGTTAATATTAAAAGTGTGTTCTTATATATAACATACATATTATTACCCCAAAAAATATACACACACATAATTATATGTTAACAAATTTACACATAGAACCTTAAATGTTATATGCTTGTAGAATATTGTAAAAATATATACAAAATTAACAAACACTTTTAGAAAAATGATTTTTAAAAGTGATTTTAAAAATAATTTATTGGAATGGTAGTTTTTAAAATGATGTTTTTTCTTTAAAGTGTTTTTGTGACTAATTAATAAAATCCAATAGATTGTTTATTTATTCATCCAATCTATCAATGAATACATATCTGAATTGGATTTCATTCATTAAGTTTGAATATGAATGAATTGAATAATTTAAAATATAATTTAACAAATGTATATGGATTGGTGCATGGATAGCTTTTCATTCATTCATTAGTTACCAAATCCAAATCCAAATTCATTCACTTATACCCATACTCATACACGAATCACATAAAGCTAAGCAAGAGATGTTTTATTCTTGATAATTATAGATGGCAAAATGGGCTAAGCCCGTAGGCCAGCCTGCATAGCCAGCAAATTTTTGCGGGTAGGAAATACAAAATTTTCCTTTTTGCCTGTTTCTCCTGGTCTGTTTGCCCGTCATGCACGCATACATTTCTATTGGGCAATATGGACAACCATCATGCTTGATATAATAATAATAATAAAAAAAATCAAATAAATTATGATATAATGTAATTTAATATTTTTAAAAAGTTGTAATGTAATATGATTTGTTTAACTTCATATAAAATATCAAAGTTTTTTAAAAAAAATTATCTTCAACTACTTTATTGTATTAATATTTTTTTTATATCTTTTATCAATGTTTGTGGGTCGTCCACATGTCTGTTAGCTCGTTTTAAAACGAACATGGTATGTCATTTTGTCCATTAAAACAATGCAAACATACCCCCACCCACTTAAAATATTACGGACATTTATAGGCGCGAGCGAAACGGGCCGTGCAACCCATTTTACCATCCCTTTTAATAACTCTCTTAGGTTTTTATTATTGCATCACCATATTAATATTACTGAGTTCTATAAATTCTCATAACAAACCACATGTCTAAAAAAGATACTATAATCTTAACCAAATTCAAACTTTTATGTGACTATATAAATTTATCCCTCTATGTATAAGCATAATCTAAAGAACTGCAATTCTCTAAAGTATAATAATGTAGAAATTTGTCTGAAAACATTTGAAAACTAACATTATATACAAATCCAATATAATTTAATAATTCTACATCCTATGAATCTAAACACATAATGCAAGAAAACGATAAAAAATATTCGTGTCTCTAAAAATGAAACACTCACATATGATATATAATAATTACTTACATGCAATCAAGACATAGTGGACCAACAACTAGTATATATTGTAATTTTCTTATAATACATATATATTTACGAAAATTTCAACTTTTAGACCTAAGAACTTTCATATTATAATTGAAACATGACTATCCAAAAATATAGCATAAAATGAATGATGTACAAAAACTCTACTATAATCTGCAACATAAAAATACGTAACATCTAAGAAATTATAGTAAAGTATAAGAGTCATAAACTTATGAACCTACAATTTAACACCAAATAAAGCAATCTAAATATTTTAAGCCGATTCTATAATAATTAAGTTTCTTGAGAAAAATAATGATCCAAAATATAAATTAACCACATTTGAATTTCATAATTGTTTTAAAGTAGTGTAAATTATATAATATTAAATTGGAATAAGTTTTCTGATAACCAATTCATATATTTATTTATACTATCTTAGTTACTCCATCACATATGGAGAGAGAAATAGAAGATTATTTCATAACCAACATCATGGTGAAATAACTGTTGATGAAAATCAAATTTGAGTTTAAAAAAAAATGAGAAGCAAAAACCTATGATACAGTGATAAGGAATTGAAAGTGCAAAGTATCAAAGATTGCACTAGCAATGTTTTGATGAAGACAATGTTTTATTAAAGCTTGAAGATGACTCAACAATCAACATGCCTAGAGTTCATTGGTCATATCTAGACTAGAATATATAAATAGAGTCATTATTCTAAGTAGTCTGAGATGTGTGCCTTAGTAAGTGAGTATAGGGGAGGTGAACCTAAGGGCAAGTCTCTCAAGCCATTATAATTGTCATATCACATTCATGAGACATATCATATAGTTAATTGTATGTTCATGTATTAATCATACATATTATATGTGCATATTACGCATAATATAATTGTTAAAACATGTATAGAAGTTAAGCATAACATATGAGTAGCTTACCTTTGAACCACGTGTTTTAATATATTGGTTAATCGATTAACGTGGTGACTTAATCGATTAACGTGGTGACTTAATCGATTAACGTGGTGACTTATTCGATTAACTCAACTGTTTTTCTGTTATATAAGTTTTTCTGTTACAACTGATTTCTGTTTTAATCATGTTGCACTGGTTAATCGATTAACGTGTCACCTTAATCGATTAACAGGTCTGTTTTATGTTATAACTGTTTTCTGTTTTAACTGTTTAACTGTTCGCAACTGTTTGAACTGTCAAAACTGCATTGTATAAGTTTAGGCAATTTCAAGAAAAGTGTAGCATTGCATTCTATTGTATATGACTGATTTAGAGATCATATTTCATGTTTTACATTCTGTATTGCAGAGAGAATTGCATGTGTGAGGAAGAGAGATTAACATACCATATTGAATATTGATTCTTTGTTATTTGCATATTGTTTTTCATATGCTTAGTCTCATCCTTATCTTGCTCACACGTTCATACATTATTGATAAAGATTCTTAGATAGATATCTTGTGATTATTATTTTTCATTTACTCACATGTATATGATGGCTTGATGATGAGCAATATATTACACACTATTTATAATTTTAATTTAGCATGATTGATTATTCTTGGTACCTAATTGACTTTGTTTCACATGGTTTAGTGTTTTAGACTTTATTGGATTAATATTCCTAAAATGAGTTAATTTGAGATTATTTGGCCTGATTAAATCTATTATCATTTTTAGATCACATTTGGCACCAATCGCATTTTGGGCATTATGGAAGTCGAGGATATGTGTTGAAGTGAAGATTGTATTTTTATTTTAGGAGTTATTTTTATTGTAATTTAGCTTTCGGCCCATTGTTTAGGCCCAATTTGGTTTTATGTGTGTTGGAGGGGTTAAATTCGGATTCCCCACTCCAAACACACATACTTCACTTTGCCTCACTTTGAAACATAAACACATTTCCGTTTTCCCTCTTTTTGCTCTGCTAGGGTTTCACCCCTTCTTCATTTTCGTTTTGTTCTTCCATTTCCATGGAAGGCTAAATTTCTGGACTAAGTTCATTTGGTAATGTATCACAACTCTTGAGGTTTTGTTATTATTGCATTTTTGGTTTCTTTATTTTGATTTCTTCTATCTTATTTCTGAATATGAATTGCTTAATTCCATTGCTTAGAAATTGGTTGGTTGAGTTTATCTTCACTTAGTTGATTTACTCTCTCTAGTGCATGAATGCTTAGTTCGTGTGAATTTTTTAATTGTTTCATGCTTATCCTGATTTCGCCTAGTTTTCGGTTTAGGTTCTGGAACTTTGAATTGATTATCGCTTAGTTAATTGATTCTCAACAAATTCGGAAGTTAATTGTTGGATTCTTTTCTTATGAATAGTGTGTAATATATTGCTCATCATTGAGGGGTGTAAACTTACCCGTTTTATTACATTGTTTAACTATTGTTTCTGAATTTGATTTATGTTCATACTATCCAACAATAAAAACCCCCTTGTGTGTGTGAGTATAAGATGTTTGAAGCTTTGCTTGAAAGATAATCCTTGTGAGTATAAGTTTTAATTGTTATATTATTTGTATCGGGTACAGCCTCGATCAAATTTGGCGTCGCTGCTGGGGATTATCGATTCTTGTCAAAGGTTCTTAGTATAGTTTAGTGTGTGTCTTAAAATAACCATTCTGTTTGCTGTCTTGTTTAGTTATTTGCCTGTTGGTTGATTCAGGTGTATGTTGGTTAATATAGTTGTGGTTGGAATTTTTGCATGAAACTTTGTTTCCACACTTCTTTCATCACATATTGAATACTGGATGCATCATAGTCAATCACCTTGCTGCTAGTTGTGAGATACAAACAAGTTGTGATTAGTTTTACTGTTGATTTTCTATTTTTGGCATAACATTGGAATCATTGATCAGAGTTGGACATCTTATATATGCATTTGGGGTAGACTCCTACTAGTGAGCATATCTGTGATTTTCTTAATGATTTTGATTCTATGTCATTGATAGACTCATACACTTGTCATACATGCACTGATTCTGAAATGGGTAATTCTTGTATTGATGAGTTTCTGCATATTTATGTTGATCCAAATGTTGTAGAATCAGATTGCACTAACCCAATTGCTACAGACATCATACAACAATCTGATTTACTTGTCCAGGTGCAAGCTACAAAATCTATGTCTGCTACTTTGGTTCCGTCTGTTTTGCAGGCACCTGTATTGCAGCTTAAACCTTTGCCTGAAAACCTCAAGTATGCTTACTTAGAGGATGATGATAAGATTCATGTTATTGTTTCCACCTCCCTTGATGTTGATCAAGAGGAGAAGTTGTTACAAGTGTTGAAGAAGCATAAGAAGGAAATTGATTGGACCTTAGCTGATATTCCTGATATTAGCCCATCTATGTGCATGCATAAGATACTCTTAGAAGATTGAGCTAAACCAGTGAGACAACCACAAAGGAGACTCAATCCAGTCATCCTTGAGGTTGTGAAGAAAGAGGTCACAAAG
>NC_032015.1:10061429-10062846 GCF_001865875.1 Lupinus angustifolius | reverse complement strand
TTGATGAGAGATGTATGGAGGCATTTGATTGCCTCAAGACAGCCTTGACCACCACTCCTATTATCCAGGCACCTGATTAGACAGTCCCTTTTGAGCTGATGTGTGATGCTTCTAATTATGCATTGGAGGTTGTCCTTACTCAAAAAGTGGACAAACTGCCTAGGTTAATTTATTATGCTTCTAGGACTTTAGATGATGCACAAGCAAATTACACCACAACTAAAAAAGAGCTTTTAGCTATTGTATTTGCTCTGGATAAGTTTAGGTCTTATTTGCTTGGTTCTAGAATTGTTGTTTTCACTGACCATGCAGCTTTGAAGTTCCTATTGAAGAAAGTTGCTTCCAAACCAAGGTTGATTAGATTAGATGGATGCTCTTGCTCCAAGAGTTTGATTTGGAGATCCGTGACAGGAGTGGAGCACAAAATTTGGTGGCTGACCACTTGAGCAGGATTGAAGGAGTTGTTGATATGATGCCTATCACAGATGATTTTCCTGATGAACAACTTTTGAATATTTCTGTTTCTTTCCCCACCCCTTGGTTTGCCAATATTGTAAATTATTTGGTTGCATCTGTTTTTCCTCCACTTGCATCTAGAGCACAAAATGATAAACTTAAGAGTGATGCTAAATATTATGTTTGGGATGATCCCTATTTGTGGAGATTGTGTATTGACCAGATTACTAGAAGATACATTCCAGATCATGAGATTGAGTCAGTCCTTCAGTTTTGTCATTCTTCTGCAGTGGATGGCCATCTTGGTACCCAAAGGACAACACGAAAGGTGCTTGACTCTGGATTTTATTGGCCCACCATCTTCAAAGATGCATGACGATTTGTAGCACTTGTGAGTAGTGTTAGAGAGCAGGTGGTATCCTTTCTTGGAGACAAGAAATTCCTCAACAACCTATGTTGTTTTGCGAGGTGTTTGATATCTGGGGTATTGATTTCATGGGTCCATTTCCTATTTCTTTTGGCTCTGCTAGGGTTTCACTCCTTCTTTTTGCTCTGCTAGGGTTTCACTCCTTCTTCATTTTTCATTTTCGTTTTGTTCTTCCATTGCCATGGAAGGCTAAATTTCTGGACTAAGTTCCTTTGGTAATATATCACAATTCTTGAGGTTTTGTTATTAATGCATTTTCGGTTTCTTTATTGTTAATTTCTTCTATCTTATTTATGAATATGGATTGCTTAATTCCATTGCTTAGAAATTGGGGGGTTGAGTTTATCTTCACTTAGTTGATTTACTCTCTCTAGTGCATAAATGCTTAGTTCGTGTGAATTTGTTAATCGTTTCATGTTTATCCTGATTTCGCCTAGTTTGAGGTTTAGGTTCTGGAACTTTGAATTGATTATCGCTTAGTCAATTGATTCTCAACAAATTCGGAAGTTAATGGTTGGAATCTGAAAATAATCT
>NC_032015.1:10055433-10061329 GCF_001865875.1 Lupinus angustifolius | reverse complement strand
TGAAGCTTTGCTTGAAAGAAAGTGCTTGAGAAACGACCTATGAGTCACTTCCTAGTACTGTAGTTTTAATTGTTATATTATTTGTATCGGGTACCGCCTCGATCACTTGAGTGAATTGTGAGTGGGTTAGTCTTAAGGTCTTTCATTGTTATATTTTAGCATTATTGTGCTTATAATACATTCCTTTTGTAATCTGGTTTTGTGTGTATTGGATTGATCTCTTGGTGTCTTACCACCACATAGAGATAGTGATTCTTCACCAAGACTAGGAGGTCTTGATTTGAGAACAAGAATCTTGGTTGGGGCTGGTTCGTGAGAAATGTTTTCTCAGGCGATAGTTAGAGTCAAATCAAGGGTTAGATGTTCTAGATTTCAAGAAAGAAGCATCCTATGTTTTGTAAATTGAATTGGTGTATGTGATTATACTTGTATTCAATATAATGAAGAAGAAAATCTCCCAAGATTAGAAGGGGAGGCCTGGATGTAGTTTGCAGTGGACCACAAACGAACCAGGATAAAAATCCATTTTTGCATGTTGTTTTCTCTTATATCTTCTTTACATTTCTTGTTGTTGTTATGCGAGTTAGAAGCTGATATTTTGCATAATTGTACACTACCATATACTTGTTAATATTGCTTAAAAATATCTGCTTTATCTCTACTTATCTGGTTATAAATAATTGTGCAATTTGCTGCTCTGATTATTCTGTTTTGTGTGTGTTAATCGATTAAGACCTGTTGTTAATCGATTAACTGAGTTGTTTCCAGCACTGGGTTTTGGTGCGAGAAGCGGTGATTGATAACTGCTACATCTATTCAACCCTCCCTTCTAGGTGTACCTAGGCCACTGATACCTAACAAGTGGTATCAGAGCTAGTACGACGTGCTAGCTCAACCGTATCTGCGTGATCCTTAGGGAATTTAAATGGGTTCCACCAACCCCTTTGGCGGTGATGGCGCATCCATTAAATGCCCTCCCGTATTCAGTGGTGAGAGATACGCCTACTAGTTAGTCTGAATGAAGATTTTTATAGAGGCCATTGATTTGGACATTTGGGAATCTGTGATCAGTGGACCGTTCGTCCCACTTCACTTAGTGGATGGCGAACCGAAAGAAAAGACCAAAAACTTATGGACCGATGAGGAGCGCAAGAAGGTTCAGTACAACCTTCGCGCCAAAAATATAATTACCTCGACCCTATCCTACGATGAATTCTTTCGGGTATCTCCATGCCAAAGTGCCAAGAAAATGTGGGACACTTTACAAGTGATTCACGGGGGCAATAGCAAGGTCAAGCTCGCCAGGCTGAATGCGCTAACACATGAATACGAATTATTTCGTATGTTACCGAGTGAATCAATTGGCGACATGCAAAAGGGATTGACTCATATTATTAATCATCTTATTGCTCTAGATAAAATGTTTACCAGAGGAGAACTCACTAATAAAGTTTCCCACTGTCTTGATAGGAGATGGCAACCTAAAGTGACGGCAATCATGGAGTCCAAGGATCTAGATTCCATGCCTTTGGCAACACTGTTCGGAAAGCTTCAAGAGCACGAGATGGAGCTTGGACGTCTGACCATGCATGAGGAGTCTGACCGGAAAATGAAAGGAATATCTCTTAAAGCTACAACATCACAACCCATTGAAGAGCTAGACAATGATGAATCTGGCTCATATATTGATGAAGAAACGCTAAACCTTCTCGTGCGAAAGTTTGGGAAATTTCTAAAGAAGAAAGGAGGTTTCAAGCGATTTCAAAAGAGAGGGGCGCGAGAATCAACTAAGAAACGCAAGAATAAGGAGCGTTTCACTTGCCATGAATGTGGTAAGCCGGGTCACATGAAGTTCTAGTGTTTCACTTACTTGAAGAAAGTTGATTCAGAAAAGAGCACTCACCGGGACTTCAAATTGAAAAAAGGCATACATTGTTTGGGATGTACTGGAGGAAGAAACGACATCAAGCACCTTGGATGAAGAAGAGACCGCCAAGCTGTGCCTAATGACCATAACAGATTAGGCTTGCGGATCAGGTAGTACAAATGATGCTACTAATGAGGTATATTCAGACACATCTTCTGATGATTCTCCCCCATATGATGTTTTATATGATCCTTATGTCGAGATGCATGAAGAGCTTAAGAAATTTGCAAAAAATAGTGCCGATAGAAAAAGGATAATTTTTCTAAATGATCAGAAAATAATACAACTACAAAAAGAATTGGATGAGCTAAAATTGGAAAATGAAACTTTGGATCTAATTTTTTCTTGTAATTCATGCGACTGCTCTAAAAATAATTTATGTCAAACAACTACTTGTGAGTCTTGCGAGGACTTGAAAAATGAGATTTTTAAACTAAATGAAAAACTCACAAAACTTACAAATAGTCAACAACAATTAGATACCTTTCTAAGTAAAACGAGAAACATTGGTGACCACACTGGATTGGGGTATGTTCCCCCCTCCCATAGAAATAGACCATATAGGAGACCTCTAACTCGTCCAAATAAAAAGTCTAATAAGAAAATTATATTTCCTACATGTTTCTATTGTGGCACACATGGCCATACCTCTTATTCCTGTTACATCAGGAAATATGGGATACCCAATGGTGTTTATACTTGGGTAAGAAAGGGAAATAACTCCCTGGTTACTAACAGAAAAGGACCCAATATAATTTGGGTACCTGAAACTAGTAGGTGATCTATTCTGCAGGTATGTCTACGAACACATGAGCAACATTGGTATCTTGATAGCGGATGTTCGAGACATACGACAGGATACAAGTCAAAATTCCTAGACTTGTCATTGAAAGAAAAAGGTTTCGTCACTTATGGAGACAACAACAAAGGAAGAATCTTAGGCACCGGAAAGATTGGCAACTCAACCCATGCTATAATCGAGAACGTTCTATATGCGACAAAGGTACACTATAAGAAGTTCATTCAAAGGACATGAACCAAATCCAATAAGAAGATGTTGAGCAAACAGTAGAAGAAGAACATCAGGACATGCCTATTGTATGGAAAACCAGAAAGGACCATCCACTCGATAAGGTGTTAGGTGACATATCTACGGGGGTGGTAACCCATAGTTCTTTACGTAATTTTTGTAATTTTGTTGCATTTGTATCTCAAATAGAGCCAAAGGCCATTGGTGAAGCCATCGAGGATGTACACTGGGGTATAGCTATGCAAGAATAACTAAACCAGTTTGAGCGCAATAATGTGTGGGACTTGGTCTCCAAACCAAAAGGGCATCCTGTAATTGGTACCAGATGGGTCATTCGTAACAAGCTAGATGAATCTGGCTTGATAATTAGAAATAAGGCTCGCTTAGTGGCCAAAGGCAACAACCAGGAGGAGGACATCGATTATGATGAGACCTATGCTCTTATAGCCAGACTTGAGGCCATTAAGATGCTCCTGTCCTGCGCATCAATCATGAACTTTAACCTCCTCCAAATGGATGTTAAGAGCGCATTTTTAAATGGCTATATTCAAGAGGAGGTATACGTAGACCAACCACCAGAGTTTTAAAACTTCAAATACCCGAACCATGTGTATAAACTCAAGAAGGCTCTTTATGGCCTAAAACAGACTCCCAGAGCCTGGTACGATAGATTGAGTTCGTTCTTATTAGAAAAAGGGTTCGAAAGAGGTTTAGTCGACACCACTCTCTTTATCCGCAGATTAGATAATCATGTTTTACTTGTTCTAATATATGTTGATGATATTATCTTTGGATCTACTAATGATATCCTTTGTAAGGAATTCTTTGAGATGATGCAGGGCGAGTTTGAGATGTCGATGATGGGTGAGCTGACTTTCTTCCTAGGGCTTCAAATTAAACAAATGAAAAGCGGCATCTTCATTCATAAATCGAAATACTGCAAAGAATTACTAAAGATGTTTGATATGGAGCAATGTAAAGATGCATCCACACCTATGGCGTACGCATGTTATCTTGATAAAGACGAAAATGGAAAAGCTTTTGAGGTAACCAAATATCGTGGGATTATCGGCTCTTTATTGTATTTGACTGCTAGCCGCTATGATATTATGATTAGCGTTTGTATGTGTGCTAGATTTCAAGCTTTTCCAAAAGAATCACATTATATTGCTGTAAAAGGTAGCATGAGATATTTAAAAGGAACAATAAATATGGGATTATGGTATCCTAGGGGTGCCTCTTTATCCTTGGTAGGTTACTCTGATTCTGACTTCGCTAGGTGTAAGTTGGATCGAAAGAGCACTAGTGGGACTTATCACCTATTAGGTAGTTCCTAAGTGGCATTCATAGTAAAAAGCAAGCATGTGTTGCTTTGTCTATCGCTGAAGCGGAATACATTGCCCTTATATATATATATATATGTGTGTGTGTGTGTGTGTGTGTGTGTGACTGCTCAAATATGATTTGTTAAAAAGTTTGAAATCCTTGCATGTTTTTAAAAACATCCAAAACACTATATCTGATGCATTTAATCAATTAAAGGCATAAGTTAATCGATTACCTGGGTGAATTTTTTAAAACCTAGTATTTTTAATTCAGGTTAATCGATTAAGCAAAGCTGTTAATCGATTAATGACACCAGTATAACATAAACAGAAGTAGGGGTGCCTCTTTATCCTTGGTAGGTTACTCTGATTCTGACTTCGCTAGGTGTAAGTTGGATCGAAAGAGCACTAGTGGGACTTATCACCTATTAGGTAGTTCCTAAGTGGCATTCATAGTAAAAAGCAAGCATGTGTTGCTTTGTCTATCGCTGAAGCGGAATACATTGCCCTGGCATGTGTTGCGCTCAAATCCTTTGGATGAAGCAACAACTTAAGGAATTTGGGCTCATATTAGACAAGATTCCTATTAAGTGTGATAACATAAGTGCCATTAACCTTTCCAAGAATCTCGTCTTGCATTCAAGAACCAAGCATATTGAAATAAGATATCATTTTTTGTGTGATCATGTTTAAAAAGGTGATTGTGTGCTAGAATTTGTTGAAACATATAAGCAATTAGCAGATATTTTTATTTTAATTCAGGTTAATCGATTAAGCAAAGCTGTTAATCGATTAATGACACCAGTATAACATAAACAGAAGTGTTTCTGGGCATTTTTCAAAACCTCCATCATCCCCTTTTCTCTCAAATCTCAGAGGAACAAGTTCAACATCATCCATAAACTCCAACTTAGCCCAAACCAAATAACCCCACTCCATTTCCACTCCATAAACAGGCTTCTCCATCTCCAATTTCCAAGAAATCCTGTAACACCGCGAATTTTACGATTTTGAACTATAAGATTTTACTAATATTTTCATTAATTATATATTCGAAAATGACTTTTTGGGAATTTTCGGTAAGGAATTAGACAAAACTCTAGTTGAGTTTTATTCTTGAAATTTTATTTCCGATTTTTTGGTAAATTTTAGTAATTTTATAAGACAGTCGGTTCTGAACCACTGTCGGGGCCAAAATACACCCAGTACGGCTCAAAAAGCGTTTTTTTAGTCCCGTAACTCGGAATCGAATTCCAATCACGCCGTTGGCTTCGTAATTTTATTTCGAGTCAATATAGACTCTGAGTACACTCATACCTATTTTCTAAATATTTTTCACTCGGAATGCCGAAATCCGAAATTCTAATCAGATATTAGGATCGAGTGATTTATAATACCCGATCTAGTATGGGCCGATAATACTCGGGCATGGTTATCGCACGTGTCTGCGGGGTGATCATTTCGCATTGGGATGCGAGATTTGACTTTCATAAAGCAAATCTCCCATCACTTTCTCAAATATCTCATGAGCTCATCATGAGCCACCCTAGGAGATTTGGTCATCATTGCCTAGTTGAAATATGATTTCTCTCCCCTTAAACCCTCACACTTCAC
>NC_032015.1:10055005-10055333 GCF_001865875.1 Lupinus angustifolius | reverse complement strand
CTTATGAAAATATTTTGTTGAAACCATGAACAACTTGTGTTCATGGAGTTGTTATAATGTTGTATTACATACTTTTTGTTGTTTTAGCCAATGGGGATGATGATAAAATCAAAGGAATCTTTAGGAAATGTTTTGTAAAAATGAGAATGTATGAATTTCTATTTGTTTTTAGCCTTAAACCATGACTTGGAACAAGTTGGAAAAAAATAGAAATCTTTGTTAAAAATGAAGTTGAGGTTTATGAGTACATGAAGGTCTCATGAAACTCTTAATTGATACTTTGAATAACTTACTTTAAAGTGGTAAGATTATCAAAGAATGTCTTAAA
>NC_032015.1:10054697-10054905 GCF_001865875.1 Lupinus angustifolius | reverse complement strand
AAATGTGTTTCGGTTGTCGAAAATGGCAAAAATTAGCATTCTGTCCAAATCCCTATTGCCTTGGCGAATCAGGCGTCGCCCGGGCGAGCAAAAACCCAATTGGGCGAAGAAAAAAATCCCAGGATTTTTGCCTGGGCGAACAAGGCGTCGCCGGGGCGAGCAAAAGTCCGCCCAGGCGAGCAAAAACCCGATTGGGCGAGAAAAAAAA
>NC_032015.1:10040545-10054597 GCF_001865875.1 Lupinus angustifolius | reverse complement strand
TATGGTGTATTTATATGTTTATGTATGTGATGTGATTATGAGTATATTGTTGATTATATGATTTGATATATTGGTAATGTTGGAATAATTGGTAAGTTATGTATTACTTCATGATGTTGATGATAAATGATGAATTATATGTTTAAATATATTTTATGTCTGAGTGTGATATTCTGAGTAAGTCCACGCCGTCAATGAATTTATGTTCATTAGATGTCTTACTCTCTCTGTTGTATTGTTCTTGTTTTGTATATGTTTACTATGCAGATGGCCAACAACAGCACCCATATTCACGGCTATCACTGCAGCGGGACAATGGGCCAGTGATGGGCACCGATACACTTACACAGGCCCATGCGGTCTGTCATTGCACATGGAGTGCAACGGGTCATCGATGATGATCCCTCACCCTGACGCTTACATTGACGCTTCTTTCACATTGCCGCCAGCGGGACTGATGTCTCCAGATGTAGGAATCCGACACCCGCCAGTCAGGAGTGATGGTGCGGTTCCTTCCCACGGTCGGAGAACATGGTCAGATTGTTTGGATGCTCCGTCATCCAGCAGAGCCCAGAGGAGCCAGGTTCTTGGAGGAGGTCCTTGCAAGAAGACTCTGAGTCTGAGAATGTCATCTCCACCAAATTATGCCGCTGGGTTGTGGCATAACGAAGTGGAGGAAGAAGAGGAGGAGGACGAGGTAATTGAGCTCGTAAATGTGGAGAGTTTGGTGGAGGTGATCAACCTCGTGTCGGACTCAGAAGAGGAGGAGGACCCGAGTGAGGGGTCCAACATTCCTGGAATCTTCTGAGTCAGCTTGGGGGCTAGTCGATGTCCTCTTTTTGGTTTTGATAGAGGCTGTGTATCTGGTGATTTTGTATATGTAGTGGTGATGTAGTTTCCGCCTTTATTGAACTAATCTGTAGGGACTAATTATGACTTAACCGATTATATGCATTATGTTATTCAGGAAATTGTGAATCAGGTTAATTTATGTCCCCCAAATTCAAAACCTTACCTTAGGTTTTCCCTAAATCCCTCCATTAAACCTTCATCATAGTTTAGTTTCCCCTACAATGGAGAGAGGACATGCTAAACGAGTAAATAAAACCGCTCAACGTCTACCGCGTGTTTCAAAATCCTTGCCATCTCAACAGGCAAGGCAGGACAGTGGGGACCCGTATTATTCGCTGATTCTACAAGAAACCCGGTTGCTCAAATTTCAGGGAAGGAAACCCACATACATAAGGTTTACAAATCTGACTTGGTTAGCGGAACATAACTTCGATTTTCCGCATGGTTTGCAAGCACAAGGGAATGTCCCCTTCTTGGAATTGAAAGGTAATATTTACCCTACTCTAGTTAGGGAATATTATGCTAACTTTAGATATAAGGATGGAAAGTATTGGTCGATGATTGTTGGAAAACTGTTTGAGTTGAATGAAGACATTTTCATGAACGTGGGTGGCTTATCGTGTAATGGTGATAGCTTAGGAGACTGTGGTTGGGAAAACAACAACACTTTTGATGCTGCTGAAATATATAAATCATGTTTGCGAAGACCACAATTGTATGTTCAGGGTGAATTAACCAAAGTTGGGTCACTATCTTCAGAGAATAGGCTCCTACATTATCTGATTGCCTATATTCTGATTCAGAGGAACACAAACATGCACAACCTACCGTGAATGATTTGAGGTTCATGTTTACTGTAAAGGAGAATATAATGATCAACTGACCTAAAGAGATTCTGAAGGTCATGTATAGTGTCTCCACTTCACAATCAAGGTTGCTTCCTTATAATATCTTCATTTCACGAGTTATTGATGTCTCAGATACTATAGTTTTGGAATGTTCTGACAAGGATCATTTGATTGGTGAGAGTCAGATTCATAAGATGGGTATATATAAGTACAGCAACACATGGCAATATCAAGATGACTTTAACATTGTGAATCTTGACCCCTCTGGTGAGGATGATCAAGAGGATGCTCAAGCGCCATATGCTGCTACTCGGGAGGAGTCTTCTGGTCATGCATTACAAGAACCAGTTTTTGGACAAGCTTACCTGGATGCTATGGAACAACGTCTCAACAACAGGATGGATCTTCACTTTCAGTCTCTAAAGAACTCATATCATACGGATCTGGAGAATTTTGAGGAGCGTCAGAATGCTTATATTGAAAACCATTATCAATCCTTGAGGAACTTTGTTTAAACAACTGCTGATTCACAAAATAGGAGGTTGTGTGCATAGTTCAACAAGCTGAGTACCCTCATCAAGAGTGGTGGTAGCTCGATGATTCCTAACAACAAAAACCCTCCATCTCATCCCTAGTTAGGAGGCCTTAGATCTTTAGGTTTATCTTTCCTAGTTTATGGACCTTGTTGTTCCTTGTTACCCTCTTGAGAACTTATCTTTTATTTCATGCTTTATATGGATTGTAATAACTCCTATCTTCTGCTGATTTACTGCTTTGAAATTGATAACAATACTTTAAATGATTTCAAATTATCTTTCTCATGCTTGAATGGTAATTATGTCGCAAATAGTATACTCTTATGTTTAATGGATCTTGATCATGTTTGGTGTATGTATCAATATTGAGTGTTTAAGCTTGTTGCTAACTGCTCAAATATATCAATGCTTAATCATTCCATGCTTAATTTGAGTAAACATAGTCTTTCATGCCATTAAATCAATTCTATTGCTATTTGTTGTCCATTTAATTGATTAAGACCTGCTATTAATCGATTAAATGTTGTATAAATGTGCATTTGTTCAAGCTTCTTACAACTGGTTGATTGATTAATCGCCCAAAATTAATTGATTAATTATAGTTTGTCATAACTCTAATAACTCTTCTGACTTTTGACTAGAATTGAATATTTGTATCTTTTTGATAATGTCAAAAGGGGGAGAAAGGTTGCTTGTTTGTGTTAACTGTATTTGCAGGTTGTATAATAGCTTTTGCAGGTTGTATGTAGCTTCCGTAATTTCATTGCTTACCTAAGGGGGAGGAAAAGCGCTTCAATTTTGAATAACAACCATTAACAATCATTATGCAAATTCATCGTCAAGCTAATTCATCAAATGTTTCTAACTATTTTGATGTGGTATTTGTCATCATCAAAAACGGGGAGATTGAAAGTGCAAAGTGTCAAGGATCGCACTAGCAATGCTTTGCCTACGTTTTGATGAAGACAAGGTTTTATGAAAGCTTGAAGATGGCTCAATAATCAACATTCCTAGAGCTCATTGGTCATATCTAGACTATGATATATAAATAGAGTCATTATTCTAAGTAGTCTGGGATGTATGCCTTAGTAAGTGAGTATAGGTGAGGTGAACCTAGGTACAAGTCTCTCAAGCCATTATAATTGTCATATCATATTCATGAGACATATCATCTAGTTAATTGTATGTTCATCATACATGTCATACGTGCATATTAGGCATAATATAATTGCTAAAACATGTATAGAAGTTAAGCATAACATATAAGTAGTTTACCTTTTGAACCACATGTTTTAATATGTTGGTTAATCGATTAACGTGGTGACTTAATCGATTAACTCAACTGTTTTTCTGTTATATTAATTTTCTGTTACAACTGGTTTCTGTTTTAATCATGTTGCATTGGTTACTCGATTAACGTGTTACCTTAATCGATTAAGAGGTCTGTTTTGTGTTATAATTGTTTTCTGTTTTATCTGCTTACTGTTTGCAACGGTTTGAACTGTCAAAACTACCTTGTATAAGTTTAGGCAATTTCTAGAAAAGTGTAGCATTGCATTCTATTGTATAGGACTGATTTAGAGAGCATATTTCGTGTTTTACATTCTGTATTGCAGAGAGAATTGCATGTGTGGGGAAGAGAGATTAATAGGCCATATTGAATATTGATTCTTTGTTATTTGCATACTGTTTTTCATATGCTTAGTCTCATCCTTATCTTCCTCACATGTTCATGTATTATTGATAAAGATTCTTAGAGATATATCTTGTGATTATTGTTTTTGATTAACTCACATGTATATGATGGCTTGAGTGAATTGTGAGTGAGTTAGTCTTAATGTCTTTCATTGTTATATTTCAAGCATTATTGTGTTTATAATACCTTGCTTTTGTAATCTATTTTTATGTGTGTTGGATTGATCTCTTGGTGTCTTACCACCATAGAGATAGTGATTTTTCACCAAGACTAAGAGGTCTTGATTTGAGAACAAGAATCTTGGCTAGGACTAGTTCGCGAGAAAGGTTTTTTCAGACAATAGGTAGAGTCAAACCAAGGGTTAGATGTTCTAGATTTCAAGAAAGAAGTATCCTATGTTTTGTAAATTGAATTGGTGTATGTGATTATACTTGTATTCAATATAGTGAAGAAGAAAATCTCCCACGATCAGAAGGGGAGGCCTGGATGTAGTTTGCAGTGGACCGCAAACGAACCAGGATAAAAATCCATCTTTGCATGTTGTTCTCTCTTATATCTTCTTTACATTTCTTGCTGTTGTTATGCGATTTAGAAGCTGATATTTTGCATAATTGTATACTGTCATATACTTGTTAATATTGCTTAAAAATATCTGCTTTATCTCTGCTTATCTGTTTATAAATAACTGTGCAATTTGCTGCTCTGATCTTTCTGTTTTGTGTGTGTTAATCGATTAAGACCTGTTGTTAATCGATTAACTGAGTTGTTTCCAGAACTGGGTTTTGGTGCGAGAAGCGGTGATTGATAATCGCTACACATATTCAACCCCCTTCTAGGTGTTCTTAGGTCACTGATACCTAACATGAATTTCTTCTTGTAAAAAATTGATTCTCCATTATTACATTTGTGTTTTGGGTTTCAAGGAATATTTTCTATTTTTATTTCCTATTTTCATTTTTAAAAACAACTTTCATTTTCATGTTTTCATTTCCTGAAAACATGTTTGTTATTATCATTTTAATTTTTAGAACTATTCACTCTAAACTTTACAAACCAGGACAATTAATCTAGCAATGAATCCAATTCTAAATTCTAATTACTAAAGTAGTAAAGTTGATGATTTTATAAGATGTCTACATATTTGATACTTCCATTTTCTTTCCAATAGCTTTTATGTCAATAATACATTGAATATTTTTAATTGTTGAACTTTGTTATTTGCTATTATAAAGGCCTATGAAAAGTCATAATGAGCATCATGCAGTTGCAATGCTATCCAAAAAATGTGAAGCTAAAATTAATTAGTAATGCATAAGTGCTCTATTATTTAATTAAGGTTGCAATAATTCCATGGAGCGTCAATTTTCATCCCAAAAATCATATATTATGATATTCATCATTGAACTATTTCAACAATATCATAAGAGGTGCGAATAAAAATTGGTATGTGGAGAAATAAATAAATAAATTATATTATAAAGATTTGTGTTAGTATGGAAAAGGGAGGCATTCATCAATGAGTGTAATATCTATGCATCGACAGTGTAAATATTTATACACAGTTGACATATCATCTACTATTTATTTGGATTACATTTTTCAAGAAGTCAATAATAATTAAAAATGAATGGTTGATAATATAATTGATAGTATAAAAAACTTACACGATAAGTGTATACATTTTCTCTTCATCAATTGCTTTTGACATTTTATTGATTAGTGAATAGAATAATTGAAAAATGAATAGTCAGAAGTGTATACATTTTATTGATTATGCACATAATTCAAAAAATATTAAATGATATAAAATCAATAAAATTTGACTAAAATAGTCACATTTAATGCACATCGAAAACGAGATTAAAAAAAATGAAGAAACATGTTGTGAAAATAGAAGCAATAAATAAGGATATGGTTGAAAAGTAAAACGTCAGAAGATTTGGAATAACATGAAAAAGTTAAAACGTCAGAAGATATGAAACAAATAGAGTAACAAAAGTCTTAAAATTATCAATATAATGTCATTGCCACATTATTGAAAATGTTGGAAATGACATTTTTTTTCATTTTTAAAATTTCTGTAAATGAAGCTCATGTTTTTAGAACTATGAAATAAAAACAACACTACAAACATGTTTTCACCCTCATTTTCTAATTCATTGAAAATGAAAACAGAAAATGACCAAAGCAAACACACCCTTAGCTTTTTATGTTGAAGTAATATAATTGATTACATGTCATGAATAATATATCACACATTTATATATACACATTAACATATACATAATAAAAATTATTTCATCATCTTAGAATAATAAAATTAAAACTTAATTTATTCTCTTACAACAATATAATCTAGAATAAACATTTTTACTTTCGCAAATAGAAATCCCTTTTAACCATAAATTTATCATATAAAATTATGTGTGAATTTTACATTATAGGTACACAAATAATTTTCAAAATAATATTTAAGTTAAGAGTATTAAAAATGCAATGATAATTATAATCGACCTATAAAAATGTAAGTTTTAAAAGATAGTCATGTTATAAATAATGTAGCATACCAACTGATTCAATTGATGAGTCATTCTCCATACTAATATGATATGACAATTATGTTGGACTTATCATAGTGATTAAAATTGGGTTTCCCATTAAAAAATTCATATTTTCCAAATAACACATTAAGGATTCAAACCATTTCAATAATTGGGTTATACCATCATACTTTGACCAATATGATAGGTATTAATAACAATGAAAAATAGTAACAACATTTAAAGTTGTTATGATCATAAAAACATGTTTGGAATTAAACGCAAATATAGAATTTCAAATTTGAAATATTTATTGTAGTGACAACAATTGATTTGATAAAGATACTTAAATGAAAATGCATTGACCATAATAACAACAACACTCATTATGTTAATTAAATATTTTAATATTCCTTAAAATTACGGATATTGATTATAATATAATCGAGTATAATATCAAGAATTGATTCATCATATTAATTAAGACTTCAATTTTTTTTTTAAGATTACACGGATATTGATTATAATATAATGAATAGATTCATCATGTTAATTAAGAATTTAATCTTTTTTTAAAATCACACATTTATCAATTATAATATCAAGAATATACTTATTATATTAATTAAGACTTTAATCTACCTTAAGAAAGTAAAATTCATAAAGTAAAATAACTATCTAAAATGTTTAATATCACATATAAGATATATATGAAAAAGAAACATTATATTCAATCATAAAAACTAACTATTAATATTTCTGAAAGAGACAAACAATAGTTTACTATAAAGGTAAAATATTTTTTTAAATAACACAAGAGGTACCACCTAACTTATTTATGACAAAATTTTAAGTACGCCAATTTTCCCATAAAGCACATCATAGTTTAGTTTTTCATTATAATTAATAAATTCGATACAATTAATCATACTACAGCAATTCATATGTTAAATTTGTTTTTATTTTTCATCATAATTAATGAATTCAATGTAATTAACTAGAACTATATTATAAACTATAAATAAAGCTATCAAAAAAATTAACAATCACAAAAAAAAATTATCAACTATATGAAATTATTATTTAAACAAAGATTTGAAATTTGATAAACTTATTTTATAAAAAAAATTCACAAAAACTTTATTTTTACATCAATTTTTTTTAAGGAATTTATCACATCGAGTCAATATGAAGTTATAGTATATGATAATATGAAGTTGTAACATTTTGTCATGTCACAAATTTACAACATTCTACCAATACTCTTGTCTTTGTTAACATCCACCAAAACTAGGTTGATGGTGATTCACGTAGGAGATACCATGATATGCTACAATATCGAGGTAGGTAGTCCATATACTATTTTCAAGCACCATGGATATTCACAACAAACATTTTAGTGTCCTACTAATCTTTACGTTATACCTTATATAGACTATGAGGTCTAGACATGATATTGAAGAACAAAACTACCACATTTTACATATTTTACACATTTTATACATTTTACATATTTTACACATTTAATACATGTGTTTTATTAGTTTGTTACTTAGTTTGTTTAGATAAGTTTGTTACATATTCATGTACTATAAATAACGTCTTATGCCTTGATCAAATAATGAGAAATATTCATAATATTCATTTTATGCTTCCGCATTATTTTTGCAACATGGTATGAGAGCATAATTATCTTTTGATAGCTTCTGCTTATGGTTCCGTGAAGCAATTCATGGAAAACTTTAACAATCAAGAACATGATGGTGCTTTCTTTTTCATCTCAATGGTCTTCATTAGTGTTATCTTGCTTCTAATAGATGACAATGATACATGTGGCAAGACTATCTTGATTTCTTTGATTGCTCCAACGTTGGTTCTTCAGCATCCAATGTTTCTTTTCAACATATGGCCCTAAATTCTTCATGATCACCTTCTTCATCGACCTTCAAATTCAGACCAAAGGAGTTTGTTTTTGGTCAAGAATTCTTTTCAACTACATAAGTTAGCTTCTTGATATCCTCAAGCTCTTCAAGAATGGAGTACCATGACCAATTTATCCTATACAAGATTACATCATTTTCTTATTATTCATCATTTACCCTTCTTTCTTATTCATTATTGAAGCATCTCATTAGGATCAAGATTCTGATCTGTTCTCTCTCTTTCATCATTAGTGGTTGGTTAGCTTATGTCCATAGTGGTTAAGCAAAGATATAACTTCTGCTATGGATGGTTAAGCGTTTGATAATATAGCTTCTACCATGGATGGTTAAGCATTGTTATTACTCCAAATCAAGTTTCAAATCAATTCCAAGTTGGAGAGTAAAAATTTTCACTAACTAGCTTGAGGGAGATATTAAAGATATATTAGAGAATATTTTTGGAAGATGGTTGTTGGTTAGAAAGTTAGGAATTAGCTAGTCAGATTTATGTTAATTACTTGTTTTACAAGCTTTCTTTTCCTCTTTTCTCTTGTATAAATAAGTCATAATGGCTCACTTCTTATTCATTCACTCTTCACTGTAAGAACCAGAGAGTGAATCAAGATAGAGAAAGAAATTCTTCGAAATGACATCAAGACCCATTGTTCCACTTCAACAACAACAACAAGATCAACCAACAACAAGATTAGCAGGATCAACAAGATCAACAACAACAACAACAAAATCAACAAGATCAACAACAACAAAATCAAGAAGATCAACAACAACAAGATCAAGTGATTGAGAAAATCCAATCACGTTAGGATCGAGATTCCGATCCATTACATTGTCACAATATCAAATTGAATTATCAAGCTGGAGTCATTGTCATTTACCCTCCAGCTTGAGGGGGACTACGGAAGAACAAAACTACCACATTTTACATATTTTACACATTTTATACATTTTACATATTTTACACATTTAACACATGCGTTTTATTAGTTTGTTAATTAGTTTGTTTAAGTATGTTTGTTACCTATTCATTTACTATAAATAAGGTCTTATGCCTTGATCCAATAATGAGGAATATTCACAATATTCATTTTATGCTTCCGCATTATTTTCGTAATACATGATTGACTCATACTATAATCCAAAATGAATCTATACGCTCTAATATTAAATGTTAGGTATCAGTGGCCTAGGAACACCTAGAAGGGGGGTTGAATAGGTGTAGCAGTTATCAATCACCGCTTCTTGCACCAAAACCCAATTTCTGGAAACAACCCAGTTAATGGATTAACACCTAGTCTTAATCAATTAACTCATGCACAGAACAGAATAACCAGAGAGACAGATTGCACAGTAATTTAAAACCAATTGAACAGAGATAATACATATATTTTTAAGCACAAACAATTAGCATATGGCAGTAAACAAATATCCAAAACATTAGCTACAGATTCAATTTATAACAGCAATAAATTAAAAGAAGATTCAGAGAGAAAAAGAGTGCATAAGTGGATTTTTATCCTGGTTCGTTTGTGGTCCACTATAAACTACATCCAGACCTCCCCTTCAGATCTAGGGAGATTTTCTTCTTCACAATATTGATTTAAAGTATGAATAGACACACCAATTCAATTACAAGCACATATGACGCTTCTTTCTTGAAATCTAGGACCCCTAAATCCTTGGTTTGACTCTATCCTTCGCTTGAGACAACCTTTCTCACAAAACAGCCCTAGCCAAGATTTTTGTCCTCAAATCAAGACCTCTCAGCCTTGGTGAATAACCTCAATCTCTATGTTGATATGACACCAAGAGATTAATCCAAAAATACACGAAAACAGATTAAACAGTAAGGTATACTAAGCACAATAATGCTTGGAATATAACAAGAAAAGATCTAACGACTAACCCACTCACTAATCACTCAAGCCATCAAGAATCATGTGAGTTAATCAAATAATCTCTCTATCAATCTATATAATGCATGAACATGTGAGCAAGATAAGAATGAGCATATGAAATATGTAAAAACAGTATGCAAGAATTCACAACTCAACTCACCATAAAAAACTTTCTTCTCACATATGCAACTCTCTTGCAAAAACGGTAAACGAAATGCAAAATGCTCTCTAAAACCAGCCTTATACAATAGAATGCAATGCTACGGTTTTCTGAACATTGCCTCTTATTTATAGCAAGTAGTTTTGGCAGTTAGATTCGTTGCAAACAGTAAAACGGTTAAAACAGAAATCAGTTATAACAAATGACACACCTGTTAATCGATTAAGGCTGCCCGTTAATCGATTAACCATGCAATAGAATGACACAGAAAACAGTTGTAAAAGAAAACATTGATTTAACAGAAAAGTCGTTGAGTTAATCGATTAAGTCACCACGTTAATCAATTAACTGGCACATTAAAGTACATGTTTCAAAAGATAAACTTCTGATACGTTATGCACAAAATATATACATGTTCTAGCAATTATATTATGCCTAATATGCACATATAACATGTATGAATGATGCATGAACATACAATTAACTAGATGATATGTCTCATGGATATGTTATGACAATTAAGATGGCTTGAGAGACTAGCACCTAGGTTCACCTAACCTATACCCACTTATTACGGCACACATCCCAGACTACTTAGAATATTGACTAAAATTATATCATAGTCTAGATATGATCAAATGAGCATAAGACATGTTGATTGTTGAGTCATCTTCAAACTTTAATAGAACATTGTCTTCATCAAAACATAGGCAAATAATGGCTAGTGCTAGAATAAGTGATGTTCAAGTCACGTAAGTGATGTTCCCAAGTCACGTAAGTGATGTTCAACTGAAAATCAAGTCACCATATTAAAAGATCAGCTTCTCACGCTATTATATTAGAGTTAGGACTTATATACATTATTAATATTAATTATTATATTAGAATAAAATATAATTATAAAACATTTCAAGATCTAGAAAAACATATTATATGTATTTTATGATTTTGGAGATGAACGAATGAAAATGGAAAACTTTAGAGTAATCTTATAATTTAGTTTATGACTTTCAAATTTTCCATTTTTCATTTCCCTCTAAAATTGAACTCGCAAATATACTTTTAAAGTATTTAGTACTGGTGGTTGGTGCAACAATGCACCTAGATGGATAAATCCACCTAATCAAATAATTGTGGCCCTTAGACCCATCATGCTCATGCTGTTGTAGGCCTACATTTGTATCTATTCAATCAGCATGGTATCATTCCTGTGTTCCTAACTAAGGTCACATAAATTTTTTACCATATAACTCAACTCCAAAACATATACTTATTTTTTTACACTTTGATTTTGCAACATGAACAAAGCGTGTGGAAAATTATGAATGTCCAGAGAATCCCAGCGAAGCTAGTGTGTTGATCTTTTTTATGTGTGACGATTTGTTTAAGAGTTAATGCCTTGTCAAAAAATGTTTTAGTTAAATATAATTTTTTAATCTAACTTTATATTTTATTCGGTTTTGTTACCGATAGCTTGTAGAAATATGCTATACATAGATTGATATCCTCCACATTTTGTCTAATTCTACAAATAAAATCTTACTTTTTATCTCCTAAAGTCACTAACAATCATGGATTGAAATGTCTCTCTACCTATTTAACTTTTCTCAAACTAGGAGATTCGTCTACGAAATTATTTTCTTTAAGTTGGTTATACAAGTTTTTATGTTCCAAATATGTTTTTTCAATTATTTTTTACTTTCAAATTGGTCTTATAATTTGTTTCCTTTAGATTTAAAGCCTATTTTTTTAATGTTGCAATTTCATAAAATTAATAGAGGGAGTTTGTAGATTTTTATATTTTGAAACTAATGATATTAAACATGTGAATTTTAGTTACAAATTGAGAAAGTTCTGAACAAAAATGTATCATAGAACCAAAATGAAACAAAAATAAGTTACATAAAAATCATAAAATAATTTGAAGGGCTAACCTACTATAGTTTTGGCTTTTGATATCACTTTCTTGTTTCCTCCCACAATTCCGCAGGCACCTGGGGGAGGGTGGAACTATACTACTTTCTGTTCATATTCTATTTCCTTATTCCATGATCATCAATATTCAAAATTTTATTTAGCACTTTAAAATATAAACAATAATTTAAGGTTGAGATGTGTCTATTTCTTTATGATCCGTTGATGCAAGCAATTCAACAAATCCACCTAATCAATTACTTGTGGCCCTCAAATTATATTCATGATCATGCTGTGGTAGGCCTGTGTTCGTAACTGAGGTGACATAAATTTCTGACCCTGTAATTATTACTTATAAAATATTATTTGTCGTCAATAATTACATTATCTATAAAGACCTAATTTAATTTTTTGATTCCTTGAAAGAGAGAGAGTCAACAAATAAATGGACATATAAAACTTCCTTCATGATACAATTTGGTCCCAAAATTATTTTCTGAAATAAACATGATGTCGTCTTTTTTTCTTATAGGTATTCTCGTATTGGAGGTAATTTTGTTCGAGTCGAGAATATTCATAGGTATATGGAGCTAACTCTCATAGTGAGTATTTTTTCAATCTATAAGACTTGAATCTGAGACATTGCTTAAAGGGAATCAATTATGTATTACTTGAACCAACACTCGTTGGTAACGTCTTTAATTTAATAAGGCCCAAATCGACTCTGAAATGAAATTTTTAAAAACATTTTTTTATGATTTTTTAAAATTAAAAGGTATGGATCAAGCTAATCAATTATTGGTAACTAGGGGTGGCAAAATTATCCATAATCCAAAATCCATCCAAATCCATCTGTTAGAACTAATGGATTTAAATGGATATAATCCAATGGGTGATATTGATAATGGATGGATTCAAATCCATCCATTATATCTAATTGATATCCATGGTTATATCCATTTGGATGGATAACCAATCCATCCAATAAAAAACAAATAAAAACAATTTTTTTTCCAATTAATTCAACATTAATATAAAAAATCTCTCACCTTTCTAAGCATAATCTCACACACAGTATAAAAGTTGAAAATTGCAATTGTGATTTTAAAAAGTGCTTATCAAAAAATTATAAACGATTACGGCCTTAGTGCTTTACCCCAACATCTTAATGCAAAGTATAAATATATCATTTTGGTTATTGACTAATGTGATAATATAATAACAAAATTAAATATTTCAAGATGATGAATTGTTACATACAACTTATGGAAGTCCCAATTATTAGGGGTGTAACCGGTTCTGGTTTAAACCGTAAAACTGATGAAACCGAACCGAACCATAAAATGCGGTCCGGTTCAGTTTTTTTTTATTTTGAACCATTTAAGTTCAGTTTGGTTCTCGGTTTTGTAAATTTTGGAACCGTTAAAACCGAACCGCATATTAAAAAATAATTTTGTTTTATATTTGGATTATTAAGCTTTAAAGTTAGGAGATAAAATATGATTAAGAATTTAGAATTATTAATAAAATAGTCTATAAATAAGAGGCAAATAGAAAAAATAAATTAGTAAACAAACCTAAATATCTATTATCTCTATTATTCATTGAGAAGATAGAAAGAAATAAAAAAACTGGTATACATTTTGTCACTATTCAGAGATAAAATTA
>NC_032015.1:10030094-10040445 GCF_001865875.1 Lupinus angustifolius | reverse complement strand
CTTTTATACCCCTACCAATTATGTTGCACCGGAGATTTTTGCTACTAAGAGTGCTTATAAAAAAAATTCACAAAAACACTTTTTAAAAGTGTTTGTTAAGAAAAATATTTTTTTAAAATTGATATTTAAAAATGCTTTATTAAATAATATTATTTAAAAGAATTTTTTTCTTTAAATTGCTTTATTAAAATGCTTTGTTCAAATTTAAAAAAAAAATTGGGTTGGATATTCATCCTCCAATCCATTAAAATGGATACATGGGTAGAATGGATGGATTGAAATCCATTGGATATGGATGGATTGGATAATTTAAAAATGTGATGTCATAAATTTATTTGGATTGATGGATAGTTTTCTATCCATCCATTGGGATCCAAATCCAAACTCATCCAAACTCATCCAATTACCACCCATATTTGTAATATTAAAATGACTTTTTAAATCTCTGGCCTATACAACATTTTAGTTATCTCTTTGAAATTAGTGTATTTAAAAAATTGATATGCATTGACAAATGTGTTACTTAAATTTTAATACAGACTTTTTTAATTAGATGAGTTGGAATGTGACCTAGAGCATATATTAAAAATAAGTAAATGAAATTCCACAGGGACCCAATTTTTTTATTAAATGCTGGTTGCATGCATGATCTAAGAGGGAAAGAAGAGAAATTCTATCATATTTTAAATGATTTAAAGTCATCATCACATTTGTGCGAATAAAACATATAAAACTATTTTTATGCAAAATTTTGGAATGCGCTAACCATCAAACTTGATTTCTAAGTTCGAGAATCAATTACGAAAGGAGAAAGACATTAGCATCACGTCTGTTATGAAAGTGCAAAGTGTCAAGGATTGCACTAGCTATATTTTGCCTATGTTTTGATGAAGACAATGTTTTATTAAAGCTTGAAGATGACTCAACAATCAACATGCCTAGAACTCATTAGTCATATCTAGAATAGGTTATATCAATAGAGTCATAATTCTAAGTAGTCTGAAATGTGTACCTTAGTAAGTGAGTATATGTGAGGTAAACCTAGATGCAAGTCTCTCAAGTCATTATAATTGTCATATCATATTCATGAGACATATCATCTAGTTTATTGTATGTTCATGCATTAATCTTACATGTTATATGTGCATATTATACATAATATACTTGCTAAAACATATATAGGAGTTAAGCATAACATACGAGTAGTTTGCCTTCTCAATCACATGTTTTAATATGATGGTTAATCGATTAACATGGTGACTTAATCGATTAACTCAACTGCTTTCTGTTATATCTGTTTTTCTATTACAACTGTTTTCTGTTTAAATCATGTTATACTGGTTAATCGATTAACGTGGTAACTCAATCGATTAACATGTCTGTTTTATGTTATAACTGTTTTATGTTTTAATTACTTAATTGAATGTAACGGTTTGATGTGTCAAATCTGTTTTGTATAAGTTTAGGCAAATTCCAGAAACACATAGCATTGCATATTATTGTTTAGAATTGATTAGAGAGCATATTTTCGTCATTTACTTTGTATTTTTCAGAGAGAAATACATGTGGGAGGAAGAAAGATTAACATGCCTTGTTAAAGTTGTTCATTGTGATTTGCATGCTGTTTTTCATCTGTTTAATCTCATCCTTTTCTTTTTCACATGTTCATGCATTCTTGATAGAAATTCTTAGAGAAATATTTTGTGTTTACTGTTTTTGATTAACTCACATATGCATGATGGCTTGAGTGACTTGAGAGTGGGTTAATCTTTAAGGTTTTTCATAGTTATAATTTGAACATTATTGTGCTTGGTAAACCTTGTTTTTGTAATTTGTTTTTGTAATTTGTTTTTGTATATTGGATTAGTCTCTTGGTGTCTTACCACCATAGAGATAGAGTGATTCTTCACCAAGACTAGGAGGTCTTGAATTGAGAACGAAAATCTTGGTTGGGGCTGGTTTGCGAGAAAGGTTTTCTCAGGCGACAGGGAGAGTCAATCCAAGGATTAGATGTTTTAGGAATTCAAGAAAGAAGCATCTTGAGTCTTGTAAATTGAATTGGTGTATGTGATTATACTTGTATTCAATATAGTGAAGAAGAAAATCTCCCAAGATCAGAATGGGATGCCTGGATGTAGTTTGTAGTGGACCACAAATGAACCAGGATAAAAATCCATTTGTGCAAGTTGTTCTCTCTTAATCTCCTTTATAATTCTTACTGTTTTTTATGCGAGTTTGAAGCTGATATTTTGCATGCTTATACCTTGCTATATACTTGTTAATATTATATAAAGATATATGTTATATCTTCGCTTATTTGTTGATAAATAACTGTGCAACTCGCTGCTCTGATCATTCTGCTTCTATTGTGTGTTATTGATTAAGCCTACTGGTTAATCGATTAACTAGACTGTTTCCAGAACTGAGTTTTGGTGCGATAAGAGGTGATTGATAACCGCTACACCTATTCAACCCCCCTTCTAGGTGTGTCTAGGCCACTAATACCTAACAAGTGGTAGCAGAGCTAGTACGACGTACTAGCTCAACCGTATCTGCGTGATCCTAAGGTAATTAAAATGGGTTCCACCAACCCCTTTGGCGGTGATGGCGCATCCATTAACCGCCCTCCCGTATTCAGTGGTGAGGGATACGCCTACTGGAAAGTTCGAATGGAGATTTTTATTGAGGCCATTGATTCGGATATTTGGAAATCCGTGATCAGTGGACCATTCGTCTCATTTCACTTAGTTGATGACGAACCGAAAGAAAAGCCTAAAAGCTTATGGACCGATGAGGAGCACAAAAAGGTTCATTATAACCTTCACGCCAAAAATATAATTACCTCGGCCCTATCATATGACGAATTCTTTCGGGTATCTCAGTGTCAAAGTGCTGAGGAAATGTGGGACATTTTACAAGTGAAGAATTCTTTTCGCGCCAGGCTGAATGCGCTGACACATGAATACAAATTATTTCGTATGTTACCAAGTGAATCAATTGGCGATATGCAAAAGCGATTCACTCATATTATTAATCATCTTATTGCTCTAGATAAAATGTTTACCATAGGAGAACTCACTAACAAAGTTTTACGTTGTCTTGACAGGAGATGACAACCTAAAGTGACGGCTATCATGGAGTCCAAAGATCTTGATTCTATGCCTTTGGCAACACTATTCGGAAAGCTTCAAGACCATGAGATGGAGCTTGGACATCTGACCATGCATGAAGGGTCTGACCATAAAAAGAAGGGAATATCTCTTAAAACTACAACATCACAACTCACTGAAGAGATAAACAATGACGACTCTGACTCTAAAATTGATGAAGAAACGCTAAACCTTCTCGTGCGAAAGTTTGGAAATTTTTTAAAGAAGAAATGAGGTTTCAAGCGATTTCAAAAGAAAGAGGTGCGGTCAACAAGAAAGGGCAAGAATAAAGAGCGCTTCACTTGCCATGAATGTGGTAAGCTGGGTCACATGAAATTCCAGTGTCCCACTTACTTGAAGAAAGTTGATTCAGAAAATAGCACTCCCCGGGACTTCAAATCGAAGAAAGGTTACATTGTTTGGGATGTACCGGAGGAAGAAACGACATCAAGCACCTCGGATGAAGAGGAGACCGCCAAGTTGTGCTTAATGACCATAACAGATGAGGCTTGCGGATTAGGTAGTACAAATGATACTACTAATGAGGTATATTCTGACACATCATCATGTTTTGATGATTTTTCTTCATATGATGTTTTATATGATGTTTATGTCGAGATGCATGAAGAACTAAAGAAATTAGCAAAAATTAGTGCCGATAGAAAAAGAATAATTTTGCTAAATGATCAGAAAATAATACAACTACAAAAAGAATTAGATGAGCTGAAATTGGAAAATGAAACTTTAGATCTAATTTTTTTCTTGTAATTCATGCGACTGCTCTAACAATAAATTAAGTCAAACAACTATATGTGAGTCTTGCGAGGACTTGAAAAATGAGAATTTTAAACTAAATGAAAAACTCGCAAAACTTACAAATAGTCAACACCAATTAGATACCTTGCTAAGTAAAACGAGAAACATTGATGACCACATTGGATTAGGGTATGTTCCCACATCCCATAGAATTAGACCATATAAGAAACTTGTAACTCGTGCTAATAAAAAGTCTAATAATAAAAATACATGTTTCTATTGTGGCACATATGGCCACACCTCTTACTCCTGTTACATCAGGAAATATGGGATACCCAATGGTGTTTACGTTTGAGTGAAAAAGGAAGATAACTCCCTGGTTACTAACAGAAAAGGACCCAATATAATTTGGGTACCTGAAACTAGCGGGTGATCTATTTTGCAGATATGTCTACGAACACATGGGTGTTCGAGACATATGACAAGAGACAAGTCAAAATTCCTAGACTTGTCATTGAAAGAAAAAAGGTTTTGTCACATATGGAGATAACAACAAAGGAAGAATCCTAGGAACCGAAAAAATTGGCAACTCAACCCATGCTATAATCGAGAACATTCTATATGTAGAAGGTTTGGAACATAATCTGTTGAGCATTAGCCAACTATGTGACAAAGGTAACCGTGTGTCATTTGATTCTGATTGTTGTATAATCTGTGACGTTTTATCTAATAATATAAAGTTTTTCGGCTATCGTGTTAATAACATATGGTTGATCTGGAGGATGTCACTTCCTTATTTTCAAAATGTATTATTTCAAAAGAAGATGACATCTGACTTTGGCATAGACGAGTCGCTCACATTTATGTGAAACATCTAGAAAAATTATCAAAAAATGATTTGGTTATCAGTCTACCAAAACTCGATTTTAAAACTCAGGATTCTTGTGACCTGTGTCAAAAATGTAAACAAGTAAAGAATTATTTCAATAAAAAGAATGTGATATCTACTACTAGACCTTTGCAGCTTCTCCATATGGACTTGTTTGGACTGTCGCAAATCATGAGTTTTGGTGGAAGTTTTTACGCTTTGGTAATTATTGATGATTTTTCTAGATTCATGGACTCTATTTTTGGCATCTAAGAGCGATGCATATAAATATATTAAATGTCTAGCCAAACAAATTCAAAACCAGTCTAACCTTAAAATTGTTTACATACGATCCGACCATGGCAGAGAATTTGAAAATCATAAATTTAATAAGTTTCGTAATAAGCATGGCATCATGCATTAGTTCTCAGCTCCCCGTACCCCTCAACAAAATGGAGTTGTTGGGAGGAAAAATAGAGTTCTAGAGGAACTCGCTAGGACCATGCTAAATGAGAGCAAGGTTCCCAAATACTTCTGGGTTGATGTAGTACACACTGCCTGTTACATAATGAATCGAATACTACTTAGACCTGCTTTTTCGAAAACACCTTATGAGATTTTTTAAAGGTCGAAAACCGAGTATTGCTCATCTTCATGCATTTGGGTGCAAATGTTTTATTTTAAACAATGGAAAAATATTTTTTGGGAAATTTTGACTCGAAGGTTTATGAGGGCATATTCCTAAGGTATTCATTACATAGTAAGGCTTTTCGTGTGTTTAATAAGTATACTATGCAATTAGAAGAATCTATTCATGTTCATTTTGACGAATCTTCTCCAAAAGAGAAGAGAAATGTCTTTTCTAATGATTTTCAGGTGCACTAGAAGAAGCTTATTCAAAGGACGTGAACCAAATCCATCAAGAAGATGTTGAGCAACAAGATGAACATTGGGACATGCATATTGCATGGAAAACCAAAAAGCATCATCCACTTGATAAGATGTTAGGTGACATATCTACGGGGTGGTAACCCGTAGTTCTTTACATAATTTCTGTAATTTCGTTGCATTTGTGTCTCAAATAGAGCCAAAGACCATCGATGAAGCCATCAGGGATATACATTAGGGTATAGCTATGCAAGAAGAGCTAAACCATTTTGAGCGTAATAATGTGTGGGATTTGGTCCCCAAACCAAAAGAACATCCTGTGATTGGCACGAGATGGGTCTTTCGTAACAAGCTAGATGAATCTGGCTTGATCATTAGAAATAAGGCTCGCTTAGTGGCCAAAGGCTACAACCAGGAGGAGGACATCGATTATGATGTGACCTACGCTCTTATAGCTAGACTTGAGGCCATTAGCATGCTCTTGTCCTTCGCATCTATCATGAAGTTCAAGCTCTTCCAAATGGACGTTAAGAGTGCCTTTTTAAATGGCTATATTCAAGAGGAGGTGTACGTAGACTAACCACCAGGGTTTGAAAACTTCAAATACCTGAACCATGTATATAAACTCAAGAAGGCCCTTTTATGGCCTAAAATAGGCTCCTAGAGCCTGGTATGATATATTGAGTTCGTTCCTATTAGAAAAATGGTTCGAAAGAGGTTTAGTCGACACCATTCTCTTTATCCATAGATTAGATAATCATGTTTTACGTTTTCAAATATATGTTGATGATATTATCTTCGGATCTACTAATATCATCCTTTGTAAGGAATTTTCTGAGTTGATGTAAGGCGAGTTCGAGATGTCGATGATGGGTGAGATGACTTTCTTCCTTGGGCTTTAAATTAAACAAATGGAAAGTGGCATCCTCATTCATCAATGAAAATACTGCAAAGAATTACTATAGAAATTTGATATGGAGCAATGTAAAGATGCATCCACACCTATGACGTCCGCATGTTATCTTGATAAAGACGAAAAGGGAAACGCTATTGAGGTAACCAAATATCGTGGGATTATCTGCTCTTTATTGTATTTGACTGCTATTAGCCCCGATATTATGTTTAGCATTTGTATGTGTGCTAGATTTCAAGCTTTGCCGAAAGAATCACATTATATTGTTGTTAAACGTATCATGAGATATCTAAAAGGAACAATAAATATGGGATTATGGTATCCTAGGGGTGCCTCTTTATCATTGGTAGGTTACTCTGATTCTGACTTCGTTGGGTGTAAGTTGGATCGAAAGAGCACTAGTGGGACTTGTCATCTATTAGGCAGTTCCTTAGTGACATGACATAGCAAAAAGCAAGTGTGTGTTGCTTTGTCCACCACAGAAGTGGAATACATTGCTACTGGCGTGTTTTGCGCTCAAATCCTTTAGATGAAGCATCAACTTAAGGACTTTGGGCTTAAATTAGAAAAGATCCCCATTAAGTGTGATAATATGAGTGCCATCAACCTTCCCAAGAATCTCGTCTTGCATTCAATAACCAAGCATACTGAAATAAGGCATCATTTTTTGCGTGATCATGTTCAAAAATTGTGTGCTAGAATTTGTAGAAACATCTAAGCAATTAGCGGATATTTTCACCAAGCCCCTCTCACGAGATAGTTTCTATGTTCTTCGAAGAGAACTAGGAATCCTTGATGAAAAATATCTTGATTGAGCTTATGTTATTGCCTTGAATGATTATTTGCCTTGTATGCTTCAAAATGAAAATATGTTGAATGCTAGCTATTCCTTGTATGATCCATGATTATGTAAATAAGCTCTATGTATATATGTGATTGCTCAAAATTGCATTTAATCGATTAAGTCCCTATGATAATCGATTACCTGGGTGCAATTTTTTAAAACCTTTTATTTTTAACTTAGGTTAATCGATTAAGACAAGCATTTAATCGATTAACGACACCAGTATAAGAGAAATAGAAATGTTTCTGGACATTTTTTCAAAACCTCCATCATCCCATTTTCTCTGAAATCTCATAGGCACAAGTTCAACATCATCCCTAAACTCTAACCTAGCCTAAACCAAATACTCCAACCCCTTTTTCCAATCCATAAACCTTCTTCTTCATCTCTAATTTCCAAGAAATCCGGTTTCCCCTAAATTCTAAACCCTAAGTTAAGTTTTCCTTAAATCCCTAAGTTAAGTTTTCCTTAAATCCATCCATTAAACCTTCAACTCAATTCGGTTTTCAGCTAAAATGGAGAGAGGAAGTGCAAAGGAGTCAAGACAACCGCTCAGCATCCTCCACGTGCTCCAAAACCCATGCCATCAAGTCAACAGGCAAGGCAGGACCGTGGGGACCCATATTACTCGTTGATTCTGCAAGAAACTCGATTGCTTAAATTTTAGGGAAGGAAACCCACATACATAAGTTTTGCGAATCTAACTTGGTTAGCAGAACAAAACTTTGATTTTTCGCATGGTTTGAAAGCACAAAGGGTTGTCCCCTTCTTGGAATTGAAAGGTAATATCTACCCTACTCTAGTTAGGGAATATTATGCGAATTTTAGATATAAAGATGGAAAGTATTGATCGATGATTGCTGAAAAATTGTTTGAGCTGAATAAGGATATATTCATGAACGTGGGTGGTTTATCGTGTAATGGTGCAAGCTTAGGAGATTGTGGTTGGGCAAACAACAACACTTTTGATGCTGCTGAAATATATAAGTCTTGTTTGAGGAGACCTCAGTTGTATGTTCAGGGTGAATTAACAAAAATTGGGGAATATTATGCGAATTTTAGATATAAGGATGGAAAGTATTGGTCGATGATTGCTGAAAAATTGTTTGAGCTGAATAAGGATATATTCATGAATGTGGGTGGTTTATTGTGTAATGGTGCTAGCTTAGGAGATTGTGGTTGGGCAAATAACAACACTTTTGATGTTGCTGAAATATATAAGTCTTGTTTGAGGAGATCTCAGTTGTATGTACAGGGTGAATTAACAAAAGTTGGGTCGTTGTCCGTAGAGAATAGGCTCTCCTACATTATCTAATTGTCTATATTCTGATTCAGAGGAACACAAATCATGCACAACCTACCGTGAATGATTTGAGGTTCATGTTTGTTGTAAAGGAGAATATAATGATCAACTGGCCTAAAGAGATTCTGAAGGTCATGTACAGTGTCTCCACATCACAATCAAGGCTGCTTCCCTATAGTATTTTCATTTCGTGCGCTATTGACTATTTGCATATTGATGTTTCAGATACTATCGTTATGGAATGTTCTGGCAAGGATCATTTGATTGGTGAGAGTCTGATTCATAAGATGGGCATATATAAGTATGGCAACACATGGCAATATCAGGAGGATTTTAACACTGTGAACCTTGACCCCTCTAGTGAGGATGATCAAGATGATACTCAAGAGCCATATGCTACTACTCATGAGGAGTCTTCTGGACATGCATCACAAGAACCAGTTTTTGGACAAGCTTACCTAGATGCTATGGAACAACGTCTCAACAAAAGGATGGATCTTCACTTTCAGTCTCTAAAGGACTCATACCAAACAGATCTGGAGAATTTTGAGGAGCGTAAGAATGCTTACATTGATAACCATTATCAACTGCTGATTGTAACGCCCCGAAAAATACTTCTCAAAAACATTGCGGAAAAATGGGTAAATTTTTTTTTTCTTGAAATGAGTTATATAAAATTGCCTCCTTTCCAAATCTTCCTTTTTCGAGACATCACTTTAAGTAATTCAAATGCGGAAAATCAACTTATCGTTATCAAATGATAACTTAACCTGATTCACAATTTCTGGAATAACACAATGCATATAATCGGTTAAGTCATAATTGGTTCACACAAACTAGATCACAAAGGCGGAAACTACATCGCCACTAACATATACAAATCAAAAAGAAACACAGCCCCCCAACCAAAAAAAAAAATGGGACATCGACGGACCCACAAGCTGACTCAAAAGATCCCAGGAATGTTGGACCCCTCACTCGGGTCCTCCTCCTCCTCCGAGTCAGACGCGAGGTTGATCACCTCTACCGAGCTTTCTACATTTACGAGCTCGACGACCTCGTCGTCCTCCTCCTCCTCCTCTTCCTCCACTTCATTATGCCATAACCCAGCGGCATAATTCGGAGGGGATGAGATTCTCAAAACCGGAGCCTTCTTGCAGGGACCTCCTCCAAGAACCCGGCTCCTCTGGGCTCTACTGGATGACGGAGCATCCAAACAATCTGACCACGTCCGATGACCATGGGAGGGAACAGCGCCATCACTCCTGACTGGCGGGTATCGAAATCCAAACTCTAGAGACATCAGCCTCATTGGTGGCAAGGTGAAGGAAGCATCAATGTAGGTGTCAGGTTGAGGGATCATCATCGATGACCTGTTGCACATCAGTGCAAAGACAGACCACTAGGGCCTGTGTATGTATATCTGTGCCTATCACTATCCCATTCTCCCATCGGGGACATTGTGAAGTGATAACCTCGAATGTAAGTGTTGTTGTTGACCATCTGCATAGCAAATATATACAAAACAAGAACAATACAGCTGAGAGAGTAAGACATATAATAAACATAAATTCATTGACGGCGTGGACTTACTCAGAATATCACACTCAGACATAAAATATATTTTAGC
>NC_032015.1:10028565-10029994 GCF_001865875.1 Lupinus angustifolius | reverse complement strand
CTAGTTTGGCCTATGAGAACTGTCCGATCCAACAGGGTACCTCCCCAGGAATACAAGGGACTCGTCTCACCCAGACTCTCCCTCAAGACATTGTTGGCGAATCACCGTCCAATCAGTGTCGTCCCTACTTACATCATGGTGCTCTAAGTCGTCCCGTCATTTCCTCTCCACTACTTCACGGTCACAATGCAATACATCCCTAGTCAAAGTCAAATGCAATGTATAATTCAACCACATGATCGGCCCAAACTTAAGCCATCTCCCAACAAGGAAGGCTTCTCGTGGGACCCGATAGTACGTCAACCGTACATGCTCAAGGTAACATCTCATTCACTACAACTCATCATCGAATACTCCTGGACGGTCACATGACCAGGCCTCTTACGGTCGGTCGATCGTTGTTCCGTGATATCATGTATCCTTACTATGGTACCCCCTAGTTCACGTCCTCAAGTCGGATACTTGCCCAACAAGGCATAAACATAAACAATGCTTTCACACTTTTGTGGAGTCATGCTTCTCATCTAAGCCATGATCTCATTCCACAACTTTTATATCACAACACACCCTACCCGGGTTCATGACATTGTTCACAACATCATCTTATTTCAATCTTTCCACATTATCCCTCGCCATAGCAGGGACTAGTCGCCCAAGCGACAATTCATTTTTAAATCTTAAATAAACTGAAGCCTTCCTCGCCCATGCGAAGGTACTATCGCCCAAGCGAGGCCTCTTCTCGCTCAAGCGAGACATCCCTCGCCCAAGCGAGAGAGGTCCAGAAACTCATTAAAATCCTGGGCTTTCTCACCCAAGTGAGGCCCTTCCTTTCCCAAGCAAGATTTTGTCGCCCATGCGAGGAAATTCCATAACCAAAACTTCCCCTCACCCAGTCCTCACCCAAGCAAGACTATGCTTGCCTAGGCGAGAGTTTCTCGTCCAAGCGACAGGGACTTGGACAAAATGCCAATTTTTGCCCTTTTCGACAACCGCAACACATTCAAACATGGTTTTTCAAACACCTGCACTCAGAAAAGTTCCCAACAACATTCATATACAATATTCAACACATTTCATCAACAATCATATATATTCAAAAGCATTCAGACATAAAAATCTTGGATTTCTTAAAACCCAAGTTAGCTCCAAAACTTTTGAGATGGTTTAGGAGATCTGGGTGTCATATTCGGACACCACTATGTCACGATGTGTTCTCTCTCACCTTAATGAAGGATGCTTTAACTCGTCAACTAAGGGTGGTTTGGTTTCAAGGTTCGAACACCGAAATCTTCGTAACTACCAAAATAAAAATCTCTTAGTTTCCGATATTTCTAAAATCGTTACTAAAATACTTAAAATCATTTCTCTTTTTCCCCATCGTGATCATACATCCCTTTCATCCATCTGGTCCAACATCACATGTTCTTGA
>NC_032015.1:9995369-10028465 GCF_001865875.1 Lupinus angustifolius | reverse complement strand
ATTATAACAACTCTATGAACACAAGTTGTTCATGGTTTCAACAAAATATTTTCATAAGTTCAAGAACACCAACATTTTCGGTTGTGAGGAGAAAATGAGTTAGAAGGTGTTTTAGAAAATTTCAACGGTTGAATATGTTCTTGACATGCTCATGAACAACATACTTAAATCTCATCAACATCCATTGGTTGAATGTTGAGAGATTAAGGATTGAAGATGGGAGAAGCAAATGAGAAATGAGAGGAAAAGATGAATAGAGGATTTACCTTCTCTTTGAAAATGAAAGGGTGTGAGAGTGAAGTGTTAAGTGTGAGGGTTTAAGGAGAGATGGGAAATCAGATTTCCCTCTAGGCAATCATCAAAAATCTCATAGGGTGGCTAATGATGAGCTCATGAGATATTTGAGAAAGTGATGTGAGGTTTGCTTTATGGAAAAGCAAATTTCACATCCCAACGCGAAATGACCACTTCGCGGACATGTGCGATAAACATGTCCGGGTATTATCGGCCAATACTCGATCGATTATTATAAATCGCCCAATTTTATATCCGATTAGAATTTCGGATTTCGGCATTCCGAGTGAAAAATATTTAGAAAATAGGTATCGGTTTACTCAGGGTCTATATTGACTCGAAATGAAATTACGAAGCCAACGGTGCAATCGGAATTCGATTCCGAATTACGGAACTCAAGAACCACTTTTTGAGCCATACCGGGTGAGATTCGGCCCCGAAAGCGGTCCGAAACCGACTGTCCCAGAAAATCATGAAAATTTACTACCAAATTGGAAATAGAATTACAAGACTAAAACTCAACTAGAGTTTCGTCTAATTCTTTACCAAAAATTCCCATAAATTCATTTTCGAAAATATAATTAATAACAATATTAATAAAATCTTATAATTCAAAATCGTAAAATTCGCGGTGTTACACTGATTCACAAAAAAGGAGGATGTGTGCAGAGTTCAACAAGTTGAGTACCTTCATCAAGGGTGGTGGTAACTCGATCATTCCTGACAACGAAAATCCTCCATCTCATCCCTAGTTAGGAGGCCTTAGATCTTTAGGTTTATCCTTCCTAGTTTATGGACTTTGTTGTTCCTTGTTTCCATCTTGAGAACTTATCTTTTATTTCATGCTTTTGCATTTCTGGATTGTAATAACTCTTATCTTATGCTGATTTGCACTTTACTGCTTTGCAATTGATACAACGTTTTAATGATTTCAAATTGTCTTTCTCATATTTAAATGATAATTATGTCGCAAATACTATACATTTATGTTTAATGGATCTTGATCATGTTTGGTGTATGTATCTATAATGAGTCATTAAGCCTGCTACTTACTGTTCAATTATATCACTGCTTAATCATTACATGCTCAAATTGAATTAACATAGTCTTTCATGCCATTAAATCAATTTTGTTGATGTTTGTTGTCCATTTAATCAATTAAGCTCTGCTTTTAATCGATTAAATCATGTATAAATGTGCATTTGTTCAAGTTTCTTACAACTGGTTGATTGATTAATCGCCCAAAATTAATTGATTAATTACAGTCTGTCATAACTCCAATAATTCTTCTGACTTTTGATTTAGAATTGAATGCTTGTATCTTTTTGATAATGTCAAAAGGGGGGAAAGGTTGCTTGTTGTGTTTAATATATTTGCAGGTTGTATAATAGCTTATGTAATATCATTGCTTACCTAAGGGGGAGCAAAGGCGCTTCAACTTTGAATAACAACCATTATGCAAATGTACAACATCATCAAGCTAATTCATCAAATGTAACATACTATTTTGATGTGGTATTTGTCATCATCAAAAAAAGGGAGTGAAAGTGCAAAGTGTCAAGGATTGCACTAGCAATGTTTTGCCTATGTTTTGATGAAAACAAGGTTTTATTAAAGCTTGAAGATGGCTCAACAATCAACACGCCTAAAACTCATTGGTCATATCTAGACTAGGTTATATCAATAGAGTCATAATTCTAAGTAGTTTGGGATGTGTGCCTTAGTAAGTGAGTATAGGTGAGATAAACCTAGATGCAAGTCTCTCATGCCATTATAATTGTCATATCATATTCATGAGACATATCATCTAATTTATTGTATGTTCATACATTAATTTACATGTTATAAGTGCATATTAGGCATAATATACTTGCTAAAACATGTATAGGAGTTAAGCATAACATATGAGTAGTCTGCCTTTTCAATCACGTGTTTTAATATGTTGGTTAATCGATTAACGTGGTGACTTAATCGATTAACTCAACTGCTTTCTGTTATATCTATTTTTATGTTATAACTGTTTTTTGATTAAATCATGTTATATTGGTTAATCGATTAACGTGGTAACTTAATCGATTAACATGCATGTTTTATGTTATAACTATTTTCTGTTTTAACTGCTTCACTGAATGTAACGGTTTGAAGTGTCAAATCTGTTTTGTATAAGTTTAGGCAAATTGCATAAACACATAGCATTGCATACTATTGTTTAGAATTGATTAGAGAGCATATTTTCGTGATTTACTTTGTATTTTTCAGAGAGAAATGCATGTGTGAGGAAGAGAGATTAACCTACCTTGTTAAAGTTGTTCATTGTGATTTGCATGTTTTTCATATGCTTAATCTCATCCTTTTCTTTCTCACATGTTCATGCATTCTTGATAGAGATTCCTAGAGACATATTTTGTGTTTACTGTTTTTGATTAACTCACATATGCATGATGGCTTGAGTGACATGAGAGTGCTTTAATCTTTAAGGTTTTTCATACTTATAATTTGAGCATTATTGTGCTTGGTAAACCTTGTTTTTGTAATCTGTTTTTGTATATTGGATTAGTCTCTTGGTGTCTTACCATCATAGAGATACTAGGAGGTCTTGAATTGAGAACGAGAATCATGGTTGGGGCTGGTTCGTGAGAAAGGTTTTCTCAAGCGATAGGAAGAGTCGATCCAAGGATTAGATGTTCTAGGAATTCAAGAAAGAAGCATCTTGAGTCTTGTAAATTGAATTGGTGTATGTGATTCTACTTGTATTCAATATAGTTTATAAGAAAATCTCTCAAGATCAGAAGGGGAGGCCTGGATGTAGTTTGCAGTGGATCGCAAACGAACCAGGATAAAAATCCATTTGTGCAAGTTGTTCTCTCTTAATCTCCTTTATAATTCTTATTGTTTTTAATGCGAGTTTGAAGCTGATATTTTGCATGCTTATACCCTGTTATATACTTGTTAATATTATATAAAGATATTTGTTGTATCTCTGCTTATTTGTTGATAAATAACTGTGCAACTCGCTGCTCTGATCATTCTGCTTCTGTTGTGTGTTAATCGATAAAGCCCACTGGTTAATCGATTAACTGGGTTGTTTCCAGAATTGAGTTTTGGTGCGAGAAGCGGTGATTGATAACCACTACACCTATTCAACCCCTTTCTAGGTGTATCTAGACCACTAATACTTAACATGTTAGTATTAAAACAATATCTTGCCTAATTGCATGGACTACATTATACACGAAACTTATTTATTTATTTCTTTAATTATTTATATATTTACAAGGATACAAATATATTTTTTTATTTTTGTGTGACAATATTTTATCTTGCTTATATGTATTTAACATCCCAAAAATAATATTTTCTAAATTAATTTTTCTACTTATTATTATGATTTATTTATTAAAGAATAAAGAATCTCGTATTTATTTTCTGATAAAATAATTACAATAGTATAACTGATTTACTTTAAAATGATAATACAATGTTTAAGATAAGAAGGGATAAAAAAAATTTATTGTTATTGTCTTGTTATGATTATCATCATTATCATTATTCAATTATATATGTTAATATATTATTTGATTTTTCAGGATACTATTTATATACTTGTCTACATGTTATTTGTTTTATCTTTATCATTATATTTTTGTTTTCTAATATAATTTATATTATACTACTATTAAGCTTATAAAAGATCATAAATTGTTATTTTTATCATTACATTATTATTATGATCTATAGAGATATTTTATTTGTCATAAAATTTTAAAGTTCAAAATTGTTGCCAAAGGTTAATAAATTATTTAGAGTATGAGTGTTCACAGTTGGTTTGAATCAGTTTTAAATTAAAAAATTATCTCATCCAACAAGCGCAAGCTTAACTTAACTCGATCATGACCTTGACTTATTGGATTCAACCCACCTGAATATCTCCTTCCCTTTCATATGGATTTTTCATATAGCTCTATCTATTATAATAGAATTATTATTACTAGGCCTAAAAGACTGTTGATTTGCTCCATTCTGATTTGCTTAATTACTGGGCGGGCCTAACCCTCTTTCTTTGGATTCAACTGAGACGAATTGCTCGTTGACGGCTTAGATCACCACGACATCACCTTGTAACAGAACGTGACCTCCTACTTGATGTGTGATAAACGTTATTTTCTTTCGGTCTTCTTTGGCCATCTTGATCTAGTTATATCAAGAGAAAGCATCCATAAAGGACAACATCCCGTGGCGTGCTTTGATCTGAGGGGATTATCGGGCTTAGAAGTATGGATGGTCCCCACTAAGGCTTGCCTACTGCTTTGTTACCAAAACATGATCGATTGAATCTTTTACTAGTGCCTATGCTCCTACTCCTTTGGCTGGTGCCAAATAAAAAAAAATGGAAGCTTACACAGTAGGCAGTTAGATGTAACCATACTGGCAGTACTATGCATAATTAACTTGTAGTATGGTTCGATTTTATTTTTTATATTAATGCATTTGATCCAATCTGATCGAAATAATTTCTTCCTTTGTTGTGATTGTTATATATTAGAAGAAAACAATCCTAACAATTTAATTATAATTTATCTAAAGAAATATATTCTTCACACCGTAAAGATTTTACCTCCATGTGAATATATTATTTAGCTATTGAGTACATATTTTTTAGTCATATAAAATGAACATTATTGAACATACCATATGATTAATTTATTGTTAAATTTGCATTCTAGCTTGTTTAGAATATTAGTGAACTGAAGTGGTAAATTAATTTAGTCCATATTAGATTAGTTTGGTCTATAGTTGTAACCAAAAGTCGAACTAAATATATCAGTTTTAAAAAAATCAATTCAACACAATTCAACCACATTAAATTTTTACCGTTTCAATTCATTTTGGATTAATTTTCAATTTTATTTTTGAATTTTGAACACCCCTAATTTATAGTAAAATATCTTATTTTTAATAAAAATAAGAAATGATATTAATGAATATTCATATTAATATAATATGATAAGAGAGAAAAGTCTTTAACGTTTAATTTTTAGTCTTCAAATCACAAAAAGTAGCAATTAGAGAAGATGAAAGCAGAAAATAGAGGAGATGAAAGCAAGGAAAGAGAGAAAAATATCTTCGTCAATAGTAAGTAACAGTAATACCCTTGACATATTAAACTATGTGAAAAAGTATATTAAATAATACTATCTGAATATTATTATATAATTATATAAACATGTATATTATTTGGTACAATCTCTCTGTCTACTTGAAAAATTATTTTTTTTAGTTCTTTATTTTAATAAAAATATAATATTTAAGTAATGTCGTATAAAAATTTATAGATTGTCAATACATTATTCATCATTCATTTATATTACATTTTTTAAAGTCAATAATAATTTAAAATGAATAATAAATTATACACTGACAATATATAAAACTCATACACTATGAGTACATCTATTTCTTCTCTTTTAATAATTTCTATTTTCACTCAATTATGTGGAGCACTAACATTTTATGATTGCTCATTGATTAACATGTCCTCTTAATACATACGTACTAATTTTATTGGCAGAGATCCTATTACTATAAGATTAAATTTAAAAAATTTACTCTACATCTTGGTTATCAATTTTTTAAAATTTCAGTGGTTTGAATTAATCATTAGATTTAAATTATTAGATTTTTTTAGAGTCGATGACTAAAAAGTGGAGTAAGTTTTTTAAACTTACACTTAAAGTAAGTAAATCTTCTCTCATTTTTATTTATTTATTTAGAATCTCTTTGCTTCAAAGGTTCACATATCATCATTTGTATTTTTAAATATTGAATGCATATTAAAATTTTAAGTTTAACATTTTATATTCTCTCAAACAGACAATAAAGAAATATAAAAGGTGTCAACCTTTAAATAATTATTCATTTGTTGATATTAAATCAAAATTTGTTTAAAAAATTGATGACTATCAAATGAAGAGAGGCCGTAAATAGATGGGATTTTTACAACTAAATATGAAGAATTTTATCCTACGTTATATAATAGTTCAACCCCATTTGATAGGATTATCCTTCAATGATGATATATGTAGTTTAGAAGAGTTGTAAAGTGGTCAAATGATCATAGTAGATAGCATAAGGAGTAGAGTAATAAGGAGATTAAGGGTTCATATCACAACCACTATAAAAAATACTAATATAAGAATATTAGTCTATAACAAATACAAAAATATAAAATCACATACTAAGTCAAATTGAGTTGCACATTTTGTTAGTCTTTGTGTTTGGCTCTTTCGAAAGTTCCTGCATGAGTAGGGAAACAAAGTCCCAATATCTTAATTTTGAAAGTTACAGCTATTTAAAATTTGACTTTTCTTTCTTCTTGACGTGGTGTTTGAGTCGATGGACCATTAAACAATTTTTTGTAAGGTCTTTCTCTTAGTTCACGTTCTTTTTCTTTCCAAATAATCCAAAGACTTTTCAGTAAAAGTTTAAATTAATGGTGTTGATGCTCCAAATCTAATGGCCACAAGAAGGTGCTTCAACTTTTTCCTTAAATCATAATATATTCTAGCAATGAATCAATTTTATATAGTATATATCTCAATATTAGTAGAAACATTCAAGGACAATAATTTGAAGAAAAAACAATTCTATAATCTCAAATGGGTTCCTACATTTACCTGCTCGTTTCTTTAATAAAGTAATGATGATTGATACTACATTAATAATTATATAAGTTTGATATTCCTAACCAAGAGATATTCTGTCATAAAGTAAAATAATTTTATATTTTGGGTTATATACATGAACTAATTGTTTTTGAATTCGTCAAGATAGGGTTAAAGGCAGATTATTGCATATATATTACAAATATTATTGATATTCGAATTAAGTGACTTTTGTTGAACTTATTTTCATGCTTGAAAGCGACTCTAATAGTTAATACAATAATCAATCGTGTTAGGCATATGCTTTTGAAGATGCGCCATGCAAAAATTAAAAAATATTTGTTTAGTTTGAAAGGGAAAAAATCATGCTAGCACTTCAGGATTGAAAGGAAGAAAAACAAGCACATTAACATTGATATTTGAAAATGTTAAATTCGGGATGATTTAATTACTAGGAGCTAACACTTATGAAAAATTTAATTACTATACATATTAAATTTGATAATAATAAACATAGTTGAGTGCAGACTATTTCAAACATAATGGGTATAATATATAAATAGATTTTTATATATAAATATAACTTATAGGTATTTTAACCTTTAAATAATACACTATTAATATATATAATATATATAAATAAAATATATATATATATATAGTTCAAAATAATGATATTAAACTCAAATTATCATTGACTCGGTGAATGTAACTGGTCAATAGGCTATTCGTCGAACCAATAAATAAGTTGTTGAACCAGTTGACTCGGTTTATATTAAAAAAATCAAATAAAATCACAGTATAACACTTTTTAATAATTTTTTATCCAAATATAAAAGTTTATTATTAAACAAGTATATGATTAAATCATTAAACAATCAACGATAAGAACTTTACAGTATCAATATGTCACAAAGTTGGAAACATAATCACACAACATATTTTTAAGCTTTAATGACAACAAAGCTACAAATAAGTTTTAAATTCAACTAAATAACAAACTTTGTTCAAACATAAACTAATAAATAACAATATAATTGTAATAATGATGATAAATATAACTAAAATGAGTTAAAAGAATTGTATTGTTTTACTTTCAAAACAATGTCATTTTGATGTTTTTTTAAACTAATTAAATTAATCGAATTAAATCGATTTAACTAGTTGAGTTGTCGGTTTTATACTTATATTAAGCGAGTTGAACCAGTTAATACCAATTTTGATGTATAAATGATTATAATAACAACTCAGATTAGTCGGATATCTAGTTTACGGTTAGACAAATTAGAACCACCAACCTGAACTGAGTATGATAGCTATAGTTTAAATAGGGTTGCCATAAATACTTTTATATAGGAAAATTTTGAATAAGATATGTTGGGGTAACATATAGCACATTGTCACTGTAATGGTGTTTGGACTATAGTTAAAAAGATTTTAGGCTAATTTATTAGAGTATATAGCATTTGTCATGTTATTTATATGACAAATAGGGTAAGCAACGATGAATCCTACTTGTTTATCTGGTTTGACCTGGCCGAAATTAAATCTAAATATGGTTGGGTCTTGTTGGGTCTAGGGTCGTGTTCAAGTTCAAAAATTAGTTCTGATCAATATTTAGTGTCGAGTAAGGAACAAACATGACATATCTCAGCCTGTTCCATAGTCATTCATCATATTTATATATATGTCTATTCAATTATGTATATAATAATATTTCTTTAGTCGAAAGTATAATTGATTATCTATTTTATCATATATATACGACTAACAATATATACATATATCATTTGATATGTCAAATTATAGTAATAATATTAAGAAAAATTTATCTATCTAAAGGGATATGCATTATATTTAATCTCTGATATAGAGTCACATTCAGGTTAAAAAGTTGACTCAGCTGACCTTTTGAGTTGAGATAACTTCAGATTTATGGTCGAGTTCAAGATTAAAAAAACCTGATCAACATTTAGATCCACATAAGAGACAAACCTTACTCAACTCATATCCACATTAATGACAATTTTCTCAATCAAAACTTTTAACAATTACTTCTCTTAAAAGAAAGGTGGAATCTCTTCTTCTTCTATTATTATTATTAGTATTAGTATTTTATTTTTATCTACAAATTAAAAGTGTGAAAATCTTACTTTACCCTGCATGGGTACAAGAATATTCTCATGGATGTTGGCTTTTCAGTTTTGTCTTCGGCCCTAACCCATAGATGAGTGCAAGATTATGTACAACAAGGGCATGTTATGGTGCAGCACCAAATTGTATAACAATGTAAAATTTGCTAAATTATTGACAACTTAATAATGAAAGAATATCACATTATTATACAGTGTGTCACATCTTATATAGAAGGTTTTTTGATCGGTCAAAATAAATTCCTATATTTGCAATCTGTCTCATCAACATATAAACAATTAAATGCCCAGATCTCACAATATCCTACTATCATGGATGCATTTAGAAAAAGGAGGGGAAGGGGTGAGGAATCTTAATCAACTTGTAGAAAATGGTATCAGCAACCGGACAAGAAGACCCTACATGCTTAAATAATGAAAATAAGAGAAGAAAAGTCTATTGTTACCAACTTCAAAAGTGATGCCATAGGAAGATGGTGAATGATTAGGCCACCACAAAATTTAATACATATATAACTTTTCATTCTTTCAATTTTCTTCTTTTTCATTAATCTGAATTATGGACTAATATATACATTTGTATGATTTTTTAATAATTTTCACTGTAATTTTAGTAATATGTTAATATTATTTTCAATTGACTTAAATTTTTGTTTACCGTTAAAAAAATGATCTGTATTTAAAATAATCACCCATACAAAGTCACAGTTTTGTTGTACCTATATTAGTATGATAAATAATAGTTACATGGATAGTTTTTCTTTCTTTAAATGTCAAAACAAATTAGGTTCTAACAATAATAATGTGAGGACTGAATTGGATAGTTAGATTACCGCTGGATTTGAAAATGATTATGTTTTGTAGTCTTAACCAAATAAATGATTAAATTTTTTTGGATTAGAGAAATTTCGATTGATCATACTAATTTTATAAAACAAGTGAACCAGACAGTTCACTTAAAACTATAAAAAAAAGTTTTGTTTCTACCAATTCAAAAAAAAATGAAAAGATATTACTCTAATATAATTATAATAATTATTAACTATGTTAAAATTTGTGTTTAAATATATTTATATTTATGGATAATTATTAATTATACAGGAAATTACTCCGTTCCATGAGACGATTTAATATTTAAATCCTAATACATGACTCTTCAAATTCTATGTGGCTGAGTTTTCACAACATTTGCTAACAATAACTATTTCACTTTTACGGTTGCCGTTTTTCACTACTATTACCTCTAGTAATGTCTCCATGATAAATCGCCAAAGAAATGTTGATTTTAACCTCAGTAATGTCCTCTAGTAATGTCTCCTACTACTGCAGAATGTTTTATGTTCCCTAGTGGAACTACTAATTAATTTGTCAACATATCATCATTACTTTATACAAGGGACATGTTAACTGAGGAAAGCAAGATTAAAGTAATAACTTAATATCCAATTTCATGGTACAGAGGAAACTGATTTTACATGATTAAAGTGGCGTAATTATTGGGATCATATAACAGTGTTATGCACAAAGCAACACTATCCTATCTTTGAAAAATGTTAATAATAAAAGCTTATCATTCCCCGTTAACAGTCCATGAGAACAAGAAAGAGAAAGAACATAAGCAACACCTTTGAACAAAATTCATCATCTGATTATGATTTGAACAACTTTATTTTCCGATTCTAGATTATGCTACCTCACCTTGATAGTGATATGAAACCTTATATAAATGTGTAGAAAAAATTTATTGAATAAAAGTACCGACACAATAATAGGTAACAAGCCCACACAAAAATCATTTGGTACCCAAGCATCTCTAGTTTTATGTTAGTTGAACATATTGGTATTCATTTAGGTCATGTTAGCTTAAGCTTTTAATTTAAAAAAATCACTTCTAGCGACTAGATGTTTATTCAGTCAAGCATCAACTAATAAGTAAAAGGTAAAAGTAAAAAATAAGAGTGAAACCAGTATTATGAGAACCGGACCGTATTAGATGATCCGACCGGTTTGACCACTAACTAGACTTGAAAATGATTTTGGTTTGTAGTCTTAAGGACCACTTTGAACCAGAAAAATTTCGACCCGACTATATTAAACTCAGTTAAACATAATAACCTAAGAAATAAACCCGACGGTTTACTAAAATTAAAAAATTGGAACACTACTCTTATATTTTATTTTATTCCGACCCAAAAAAATAGTGAGGGTTGTTATTTCATTATAATTATACATATTTATTAATTATATAACATTTTACATTTATATATAAATATATATTTATTGATTATATTATTAATTATATATGAAATCATTCAATCCAATTAGACGGCTTAATCATTTGAACTAGTTAAACATGATATGAGACTTATTTCAAATTGACATCTGACACATTGTGAAACCCTTTTCTTTAGCTATAACCTGCATAAGATTTTGCTAGGAAGTTGAAATATATACATATCTTTACGTAGAAACAGAATTTCAGTCTTTTTTTTAATTGATATATTTAGGTCAAATTCTAAAGAAAACCTTTAGTATGTTAGTATTTCTGTAATTGTAATAGATGGAATTGGAACACTCAACATTTTTAACACATCATTCCTTAAATATGATTCTCACTTTAAGTTACAATTTCCAAATTTTATTCGATAAATTTGTTACCATAACTTCATAAGAATATAAAACTTTGTTCCAAAAAATGTATATTAAAACTTCAGCTTACCTTAAATTAGCACCGATTGAATTGAATTTTACAATTTCTTGTTCCCTATAAAACTTTCACACATTCTTTGGTATAAAAATACCGAGATAAACTTAACAAAACTTTTTAGAAAGGCAATAAATAAATTCTAATATTTATAAACTTGGATCTTTAAATGAGATTACGAAAAGTATAATCAAACTTAAAATTTTCATATTCAGTGATTTTTTTTTATTGTCACTATAATTCATTAATGAGATAGATAAAAATCTTAGTTTGTGTTCGTAAATTATGAGGGGAAACGATAGAGAAGGGAAGGAGAATAGGAGAAAGGAAGGCAAAAACTATGATATTTTGATAGGAGGGTATTAGGAAATTAAAACTTCACTAAAATAATGATAAAGCAATAATAATATTTTACACTCTTCCTAAAAATCTCATTAAAAACGAAAATTTCAGAAAAAAATATTTATAAATTTTACTAATTGACATGTTTATCTCCAAAAAAAACTCAAATTATGGAAACCATGAAAATGGACAATATATGAAGGATTTTAGAGGGTTCCAAAAAAAATTAAAAAAGATTCCCTCATTCATCCAAAACGAGACTCCCTAGCACCGAACCGAATAAGAGTGTATTTGCAAGTTGATATTTGAAGTAATGTGGGAAGGGAAATGCTTGGATTGAGAGTCATGAAAAGTAGTCATGAGATGATTCTAAAACCTTTCATTTCCATTCCTTCCCTCCTAAGGATTCATTTCCAAGTTAGGCTTCGAGGGAAACAAGGAAAAGGGAAGAATTCAAAGTTCTCTCAAAAATGTATTTTATGTCTCATAAGTCTTCATTTTCCCTCTAAAACCTAACTAGCAATTGGACAAATTAAGCAGGAGAATAATAAAATAACAATACATATATTTGGGCAACACAAAATAAACACTACAATAAACCATACTGCAGGTTCATACTAAACTTAACAGTAATCAATTAACCAAATACCAGACTAATTGGATACATATACCAACAATCTCCATTTCTAAGATTTGCCAAAATCAAACTGTGTTTTAATCTCAGCCGGTTAAAAGTGATTATATCTCAAGGCTTTGAGGAACCAATACAGTGCAGGTGGAGAAGAATGATCCATAAACATTCTGTCCCCAAAACCATGTTACAAATAAAACCATCGACATTATGATGAGCATAAAACCTTAAATGGCCTATGCTAAACCAGCTTTTACCTCTTACCACGAGATCTAGGTCTAGATCCAGATCTTGGACCACCTCCAGATCTTGGACCACCTCCAGATCTTGGACCAGGATACCGAGAAAACTGAAGGCGCAAGTGACTAGACTCAGGATGGAATTCATCGACCTTATAACCTGTGCCGTTCAAAACACAATGTCGGCAAACATGAAGATATTTCAAAACATACAATAACAAAAGCCTTAATTTTACTGGGTGGGGTAAATCATTAAACACAAAGTCAGGAATGAATTTTATGAATGAATGTAATAATCACAAACAACTGACAGCTTTCCAACCATGGGAGCACATACTGACTATAACAAGAATAAGCCTGGCTAGCAGCACTGAGTCTTTCATTCCTGTATTTATTCTAGTTGAGTAGTTAAAATTGAATACTTATTCATTTTTCGTTCCTGTATTATTCTTGAATTTAAATTTCCTTTATGGCTCAACAACAGAACTGTTTACACCAAACTTAAAAGGCCAATAATTTGTTATAAAATTTGAAATCAAGTCCAGAAGGGTGAAAAAAGTAAAGCTCCATTAGCTATCCTACTTAAGGGCTAAGGCAATATTATCTTAATTCATAATATTGATGATAGTGGTGGACTGGTGGTGATAATGTTCCATCATTGGGTAACATAATTTCCCAGAAAAAGTCCTTAGTACAAAGGACACTAAGACATTACTGACAAGGATGGTGACATAAATTCAGAAGCGAATAGTGTGGCAAAGAGTCAGAGCAGGAGTGCTGAGTATGTGTTTATTTTATGTTACTTGAGAAGAAGGTGAGGGTTATGAAGTTGCCAATCACTGCATTGCATATTCACTACAGCAAGCTGGTATTCATTTCATTTACTAAAACATTGACTTAGTTTTGTAACTTGTGAGTCAGATAAGCATACCATATCAAGTACAGTACAACTTAATTTGTTTCTTACATTCTGATTCAAAATTACACTAATAAGGGTGACCCACTACACGAGGCTTCCACCTAGTGAGGTATAGGGAGGATTGTTGCATGCATCTTTACCCTCACAGAAGGAGAAGATGTTTCCAGGGATTTGAACTCATGACCTCCATGTCATAAGGCAATCAGCCTTACTATTGCATCGAAGCTCACTCTCTTGATTCATAATTATACTATTCAGACAAAAAAGTGCAACTTAATAGTCATGTCAATGCTATACCGAGAAACAAAAAACTAAGAGCCTTCTCTATTTTCACAATCTGCACCAACATGGCATCTCACTTTAAAGTGATTCAGCTAGATAATCCACAGAACCAAAACATGAAACTAATTGCTGAATATATCAGCAGGTAACAAGAAATGGTACCTTGCAAGGCACTCATAGCAGTTGCTGCACAGGGTGGATTTTCGAAGTCCACAAAACAAAGGATCAGAGGATCTCCACCACGCTGCAATGAACAGGCATTTCATCATAAAGTGGACATTGTAACATTCAACCAATCAACTAAATAAAAGACAACAAGCAGCAATCTATTACAAACGGTATACTTACATGTTTGGATTCTTTGCTAACAAGTCTCACTTCTCTATATCCAACAAAAGGGCGGAAAATATCTAAAGAGGACGTCAAGGAATATGAATAACTGAATTAAAATTTAAAACAAATGAAACTCAGGAGATATACATGAAAGATGGTACAATTACTAAGAATTGCATCAGAACAAAAAAGGATACGTGCTACTTCTCTCTTTGTGCAGTCGGAAGGGAGACCTTCAACATATAAGGTACTCGAAGCATCTGGAGGTAGAGGTATTGTCTCAGGTCTAGGCCTGGAAACTGCATCAACTGGTAACGGACCACCATAATTAACACCCCTTCCATTTGGTATAAGATCAGGACCACCACCTCCATGACGCCCCATGACTGAAGGATCAGCAAATGAATGACCAGGAAATCCACCAGCACCCCTTCCTAATCCAAGACCAGTAATTGTACTAGCTTCCCCAGAAGTATACGAAGAAAGTTGCTTCAAAATGAAACAGTAGGCATGTTTTTCAGCATACAAGAAGTGTAAGTGCCCAAGAAAGAAACAGTAACATAATTATGTAAAAATATCAAGATAAAATGTTACCCCGCTCTGAAGGTAGAAATCATAAGCAGGCCCGGTTGTTTGTGTGTCCTTTAACATTCGCTGACCAGTACGATCACCATCTTGAGGAATATAATTATGCATCTCATTACCTGAAGACAAGCCAGAAGCAGAAATATCTGGAAAAAAACTGGTCTTACAACTTGTTTCTCTAACAAAGAACACTAAAACTGAAAACCATACAAAGTTGAAAACTCCAACTTTCATGTATAATATAGTTCCTATTTCTAAACTGCTAAACACTGAATATAATAAAACACATTGCATAATCAGTTGAGCTTCCATAACTTTTAGCCCAAAACATGATCTGGGGCTTTCAAAAATCTAATGGTACTGACATGATATACACCAAACAAGTACGCAAACAGTAGCAAAACCCAGGGAAATAGGCATGCGCCCCATAATGCAAGGCAAATAATAAAAGGAAGAGCAGGCTACAAGCTCACCCTCTAACATTTCAAACTTTCTATTGGAACTGAAATGTGAAATCTATCATGCTGCCAACAATAGATATATCAAGACAAATAGAAGAAATAAGCCATTGTTATTGAACTCTTGGTGCAATAAGGATGCTAAGAACGAATGCATTAAAAAGACTAAATAAGTGGTTCATCCTTATAAATGAGTTTTTGTTTTTAAAATTAGTCCCTGATAAAAAACAATTATGGGTTTTGGAGTTTCATGTTACTTGGTCTGTTACTAATGATGTTCCAAATGGAGTTCCACATACATCATCAGTGCCACATGTAAACTAATAGCTGACAGTGTAATGAGATGGAGTTTAGGGTTTCACATTGAAAGCATGTGATCCATCACTGTTAAGAAAAGCCTCAAATGCTAGGGTTTGTTTGTCTCATGTTTCTTTCTCCCAGCCATCACCCATCTTATTCTTCTTCAAATGTAAAGCCCTAGCCCTAGCCCTGCCCGTCACCTTTCTAGGACGTGTCCAAAATTGTATTCCAAACCTTCAGCAACTCAGACATCTTAGACCCAGAAAACTATGTCAACTTGCTCCTCATGTTCAACCTGTCAGAGACAAAGTGGTGGTGTACTTGGTGCCAGAGGATTTCGTTGCTGAGCTCAGAGGGTTTGTTAGCGAAGGTGAAGAACCATAAGGTGGGGGCATGATTGTCGGAGATTCAGTCCCTTTGAAAGAAGTTGAGCAGGAAAATACCCAGTGGAGTCAACGGGGACCAGCAGTTGCATACTCTGCTACCTCTTCCAACTACTCTTGTCCTGGTTCAAGTTTTCGGGAGGTTCATTACTGGGTTTCCTACTGGGTAATCAGGGGTTAATGATGATTGGTACAACATCTGTAATGCCAGCTGATTTAAATGTATATTGTAGGTTGGCACAACTGTGTATGTCACTCCCACTTCTCTGCACCAAAACTGTTTCCTCACTTCAAATGGTGGCCGTTGCACATGACAAGTACTGTTGGAGTCGGGCTCTGCTCAATCAACATGATGGATTTGGGTAAAATAAGGGAGGGAAGTGGTGGGTCACCATTAATCCCAAAACATTACCGCTTTGCAATCACAGCAGGCCTCACAAACTATTAGTTTACATGTGCAAGTACACCTACAAGTTTGGCTGTTATCATTGCATGCAAAACTAGCTCAATGTTGGTATGCTATTAACGAAAATGTGATGAGGCAAAATTTTGTTGCAAGATCAAGATTGGGCTCGGTTGTTATTGTTATCAAGGTTGGGATACATATGAAATCATCACTACAAGATTTACAAGTATATTACCAGCTTTTTTCTACAAGTTCGAGTGATGTTCAATGAGAAGTCATTCCAGAAACTTGGTGCTTTAATTATCAAAAGACAAATCCTTGAAAACACTCCACGACATTCAACAACAAGAACAACGATGTTTTTGCCACTAGGTGGCGGTGGCTACATGGACTAAATAATACCATAATGTAGTGTCACAAACCATGTCAACAGAAAAACCATTTACATCTAAGTCCCTCTTAACGGTTTTGCCTATAACTTTTCTCGGCCTTCCTCTACTCTCCTTACTAGTGGGCTTCAACAGACCTTTCTATGCGTATAGATGTCAAACAGACATAGTCTAATAAGACTTGACACGCCAATGTAGCCCACAGTTAATTTAGTTAATTAACATGCTGCATACTTAAATATCAAACCCTAACTTTGGAAGGCTACAAATAACAGCTTCCTTGACTTATACATATAAACCCTCTGAAACATTGGTGAAATCAACTGCAACTACATGACATCTTATTAGCCCATACCATATAGGTTGCAGAAAACTGTTATCTTCAATTAGAATTCTAAACTTTAATCTTTAAAGTCCTTTTTCTCAGCCAAAAGCATGAAAACACAAATAAACCATTACTTTTCCACCAGGTCCATAATCAAGTGTGGAAAACTCACAATGAACTCCAAGAGGGGAATGGAACCGCAACAACATAAAAGGAGGAGTAACTTTTCTTCAAAAGAATCATCTTTAAATTGAAAAATTATGATGTAACCTTCGAATAATCCATTATTCACTTTTATGAACATAAAATCCTACATATCTAACAATAACATCTTTAAATGACAAAAGAAAACCATTTCAAACGGATCCCGATAAGGGAGAATAAGGGAAATGAAAGGATTTGTAAAATGATGAAAAAATAGAAATTTGAGGATAAGAATGGATAGGGAACGAACCGTAATCAGAACGGGGTCGTTTAAGCATGGCGGAATGGGGAAGAAGGGGCGGCGGCTGCTGCGGCGGCTGATGGTGGCGTTGATTCCAGAAGCCATCCGTCATGATTGAGAGATTTGGGAACGGAAGAAACCCTAGGTGGGTGGCGCGCTTGCTTGTGATGGGTCAGGACTTGACAACACTTGAAGGGGCACAATCTACGAGAGTAAGACCCTAGAAAGAAATAATGATAATAATAATAAGAAAAAATATATACACTCATCACTACATTCATGTTATATTATTATATAGTTTTCAAAATATAAAAAAAAAAAATATGAAGAGTGAATTAGTAACACTCATTGAGTTTTAGCGAAATTATACAAATCACTCTCACTTTTTTACACTACACAAATTATACTTATCACATCTACATGAGAAATGAGTGTAATCTTTTAAACAAAAAATGCAATCAAGTTAAACAAAACATGATATACTATGGAGACAAGTTCAAATAATATACAAATCAATGTATCTTTATTATTTTTTGTTATAGAATGCATGAAAAATTCTAAAGAGATAATGTTTAAATCGCTCTTGTAATATATCATAACGAACCAAAAATAATAAAGATACATTAGTTTGTATATTATTTAGACATGTCTCCATAATATATCATGTTTTGTTTAACTTAATTGCATTTATTACATTTTTTGTTTAAAATATTACATTTATTTCTCATGGTTTGTGCAGATGTAAAAAAATAAGTGGTGGTTTGTATAATTTCGCTAAAACTCAGTGGTGTCAATATAATTTACTGTAATATAAATGATGGTAGATGATGTAATAAATGTATATAAATTTTTACAATAATACTACATAGATATTATAGTCTAATAAATAATAAAAATAATATTGATAGATATAAATAAATAAGGATGGTGAGAAGTCATAGCGTCTAACTCCATGTATGTCTTTAGTTAGAGAAAGGTTAATAGTTTTGGTGTTATTCTTTTTTTGGCACATAAGTTTTGGTGTTATTCTTTTTTGGTACATAAGTTTTGGTGTTATTCCTTAATTAAAAATATTTTGATACCTGTTCATGAATAATTTTTTTATTTTTGCCATAAAAAAAGTTAAACTTTTGGGTTTTGGCTTGTTATAGGTTGATTATAAACTTAACAAAATACTAATGACATTTTCATAAATAGGAAAAAATAGTTTTTAATATGTGTTTAGTAGCTAAATTTGGAACTCCCATAAAAAAATTAGAGATGACAATGAAAACCGAACATGTGGATACCTGTCTGAACCAAACCTGAATTTAACGAGGAAAACCCGATGTGATTGAGTCTGGGTTCAGGTTTTACTTGGGTTTAACTTTCGGATTCGGGTTTGGTAGAGCAAATACCATAACCCAAACCCGTCCCGAAGTAATATAATTCAATTTAAAATTGAAATTTCTATCACGTGCCCATTGTTTTTAATTTATAATTTTACTTTACATACTATTGGATCTTCAAACATAAAAAAATGAAATAATACAAGAGAAAATACAAATGCTAGAGAAAAATAAAACGAAAATGATATCATATTTTTATTAGTATATTTATAATTTTTGGGGTTTTTTCGGGTTCGGGATGCTATCTTTATTTTCAATCCCGTTGGGTTCGGTTTTTGAATTTCAGATTTGGGTTTTGAATTTCAGGTTCGGGTTTGAGTATGTGCAAACCTGGCCCTGACCCACCCCGTTGTCATTCCTACCAAAAATCCATAATTAGGGGCATGGACCAGCTAAAGCAAACTATTACTTGTTGAGCAAAGAATGGTTCACTAGTATGAATCACGATCAAATCCTGATCACGAACCCCACCATGAGCGGGAGTCTGAACTGTAATATCAATCACATACACAATAAAAGTAGTTATGCCTCTATTTGTATCCACATGAACAAGGTTTTGGACTTCCAAAGTGCATAATGGAGACTCATTTCTTCAATGAAGAAGAAAATCACAATCCTTTGCTTCTGTTCAAATTTGATTTAGAATCACGAGACAATCAATGGTATGAGCTTTTAGAAAGAATCAAAAGAAAGATAAGAAAGATTTCAAAAATTGAAAAAGTTACAAGAATGAGTAAGTCTCTAATGAAAAAAATGAGAGTGATAAGAAATTCTCACCATACAACAAGGGTCAAATGCTAGAATATTATCACCCTAGCTAGTATAAAGAAAAGGAGGGTGGGAAATTCCCCATAATACAAAAGATGGTTAAATTCCCCATAATGACAGTATAACAATGGCAATAGTGTCATGAATGACGATAGTTATGGTATTAAGGATAACAATGATAAGTTATAGAAAGTCCTGTTACATTCAAAGTCTAGGACAAAATATATGGTATTAACATTAGCTTCCTTATTATTAATGCATTTTGCATCGGGTGAAGGGGAGACCGATTTAGAATTTTTATAAATAATTACAAATGTCATTGCCTCTCTATTTAAATTGGTGATAATACATCTGATTCAAAATCACTATTTTAAAAATACTATTTCAGTTTTTCATATTTTTCGAATTTAATACTTTGGTTTCTTATAAATTAAAAAACTCAAAATGATTTCTAAAAATTTTATATGTGAGTTAAATTAATCTTTTTTAATAGGTTTTACAACATTTGATAGTGACTAATTTGACTTATATTTGAACTTTTTGGAGACTACTTCAAGTTTTTCAATGTTTCAAATACGAAATTAGTAAAATCAAAAACATGATAATTAAAATGTATATTTACTCTTTTGTTACAGAAATGCCAGTCAAACGATCATGTTTCTTACTTTCTATGTAACAACAACGTGGTTGAAAGCCAATATTTCCTTCATCTTCTTAATATGTCACGTAGAGCATACATGAAGATCCATCTCATATGGTTAAAGACGAGTCAAAAATTAGTGGTTCGATGAAAGAACATTGTATGTTTGTCTTGCTCCATTAATGGTGCGTCAAAACAAAATATTTGTCTGGCTCAAATTAAGGTTTAAATTACACACATCACTCGTATACAATTTTTAGAAAAGTGACTCTAAGAATAAGTTTTTTAAACTTACTCCTCATCATAGCCATAAATTCTATGAATATCTGTTCACTAATTCAAACCATTGAATTTCCCTAAATTGATGGTTATGATGAGGAGTAAGTGAGTCCCCCCTTTTCTAGAATACTAGAAACAATGTCAAAATTGTTTAAGAAATATGGTAGAAAACTCCAATATCAAAAGTTTCAATGACAATCTAGATTCTAAAATTATATGTTAAATTACTTAGTATCCACATATGTATGTAGAACACCAAATATGTATTACATGCCCATTCTATTTCAAATAAAGTAGTTTTACCCAACATTTATACCATAAATATTTGGGGTCTATGATTCGGTGGGAGACAACAACATGGTTGTTCATGGTGTTATCTTTCTCTTCAAATCATGTATTCCCACAACTAGAATTTAACCCAAAAGCCCTACGCACTCATTTCCTACACATTTCCTACACGTTGTGTACTCATATCATTCATCAATTCCAAACCACCCACATCACCCTTTAATCCCAAACCACCTACTCTCCCATCTCTCAACAACGGAACCCCGCTCTCCCCTCTCAACACTTCTACATAAAAAAACCTCCCACGTTTTCTCCAACTCCACAAACAATTCTCAACAAACCCAAAAAAATATACCACCTCACCTTCACACCCTCTCTCATATATATTGTTCTCTTTCTCATAGACACTTTTTTGGGGGAAGACGCACACAAAAAACCCAATCCTTATCTAGAAAAAATGAAAACAAAAGCAATGAGAAAATAATATATATAGAAAATGGATCATTGGGTGAAACGTTTTCTGTGTTCTAACCATCCCCAACATCAATACTAATCTCAAGCCCCATCATATCTTCGTACATTTCCTTAATACATCCATAAAAAAACAGCACATCCTCATACACATAAATGCGTACAAAGACTTAATCACCATGTGTTGAAGTTGACTATCCCATTTGGCGTTCTCTCCATTGAATCAAATCCCCTAACTCTCACAACATCACTATCATCAAAGACTCCAATCATCATACATAGCACTTCATGCCACAGTCCCAACAATAACCAGATTAGCCAATCCTTGGCTAGCAATTCTACGATGCCGACATATGACTCCTAAGCCATATACACCAAGCAGTGGCTCAAGCCACTTACTCCAATTTGCACGTATCATTTTCTTCTATTTGCTTTGAGTATTCCCTTTCATTTTATATATATTAATGTATGGTTTTCCCTTTTGTAATGTCCCCTGTTTTTTTTTGTTTACATTAAAACAATAACAAAATAATAATATCAATCAAGTAACGAAAATGCTAAGCCTTATTCCTATTTTATCTTTACTAGTAAGCTTTTATTTGTTCCTTAATTAATTCTTCTATTGTAAAAAATAATACTATATAATATATATAAGTTTATTTCTCTTATTTTAAAATAACATCAACCAAGTAATGAAAAGTGTCAAGCCTTATTTGCACTTTTATTATTTTTGTTTATTCATTTAATTAACCCTTATATTTGTAGATAATTATATTATATAACACATACAAGTTCATATCTTCTATTTTAAACAATGACAGCTCCAACTAGATAATTGAAAACGCTAGGCCTTATTCATATGGAATCTACTTATTTATTTAACCTTTTTTCTACTACAAAAATGAATATTGTTTAAAAATGTATAACGTTTTTTGGGATTAATCAAAGGGTGGAGTGGGGTCGTGTTAATACTTCTTCTCCTTGTATCATCCTTGAACGGTCGTGTTACGACGCTTCTTTTTACTCGATTAATTTCTAAGGTAACAATAAAACCAATAAATATATTTATAATTATTTTCAAACCTCTTTGAAATGGGATGCGGTGCGAACATTAGTTTATGTTGCTTCACCCTTTTTTAAATAGATAATTATTTTACCGACAAACCATTTTAAAATTAGAACTACGTAAGTGTTGATTTCCTAAAATGTTTAGGAATACGTAGGAGCAAGTAACATTGTCAGACTTAAAAATAAAAATAAATAAATATTTTGTTGTGCACAAATTTAATTTTAAATAACTTAAGGGTATTTAAATCATACAATTGACAAGGGTATCATTTAATGTCATGCGGGCGAGGTGCTAAAACCTTCATTGATCTGTAGTCAACTCCCGAACCTGAATATCACAATCCAAAAGCTCAATGTAATTGGGTTTACAATATTTTTCTACATTTTTAACCATAAAATATAGTGGCGACTCTATGAGGTCGCGTAACCGAAAATCCGGGCGCGATAACTAGCGACTCCACTAGGGACTTTTTTGAGAGAGTCAGGCCTAGTGCTACGTTTTGCTTGTTTTTAAATACTTTTTTTTTCTTTTTTTTACACAAACATTTTTCGGCGTATTGGTTCATTTATTTATTTATTTTATTCAAGTCAATTAATTATTTGAATATACTTACCATGTTTTATGTAGCTTTGGGGTGGGGGTTTATTTTAAAATATTTTGCTTCCTCACACACTCACAATACACTTGAGTTACATGCACATACGCCATATACCCAGGTTGTTAGAGATTAAGATTGATATAAGAGGGACATGTGTTTCACTAGTGTTAGATTTGTCTCCTGATATTAACATAATGGACCACCGTATCCACTTTAATGAAACCTAATACATTGCCATAGGGTTGTGTGACCATTAGTCTATCCAAATCCCTATAAGTATACCATGTATAGGACACTGGAAGCAAATTATGTCCACTCCATTCTGCATTCATGCATGCCATAAAATGAGATTTAACGTTCTAAATAATTTCAAAGTTCATCACTCATTTTTGTTATTGCACTACAATTGCATGCCCACAAAATGGTTCCATACCTTAGGGTAGTTTTTTTTCTTTCCCAAAAAAAATATAACATAAATTTTGTAAAACTTTGGGGTTACGCCCCAAAATATAAACATCACTCACAATGATGGGCCCTAAGACCGAGGGTAAATTTGTCCACTTTTAAAAAAAACTTAGACTAAGCCTTAACAATATAATGAATATATATCCTAACATGGTATTTAGTTTATGTTGTAATGAGCTGCATTATCACACAAGATAGAGTCAACCATCCTAAAAAAAAGATTTACACCATTTCATATAATAAATTAATCATTACATATATTATTGTATTAACCATAAATCATTGAATGTATCATTGCATATTCATTCATCATTTTGTTTATATAAACAATTTTAATCACATTTAATAAACATGCACTGTGATGTATGGAATGTAATGCATTCATTTAGAAAACTAATCATTCAAACATCCATCCGAAATATATATTATCTAAATATTCATAAAAAAAATTATCATTTAAACATTCATAAAATATCATAATCCAAACATTTATAAAAAAACTTCATTCACACATTCATGTAAAAATAAATAAAAAAATATGTCATTCATTCATCAATTCATGCATTCATATGCTTATTAAAAAAATTAAACAAAAAATAATCATTCAAAAATTATATTTCATACATCATTACACCATAAATTGCATACACTAATATTATTCAGAAAAATTCATGCATGCAACATCAAATACATTCATCCAAGAAAAAAAAACATACATACATTATTCATGCACCATCATCCATTCATTCATACACTTTATATCCAAACTTATAGCATGCATTTCATTATCCATTGCCAAATGCGCTCATGAATTAAAATTGATTTCAAAGGAGATAAAAATGGGCCCGACTGAAGCGATCCAGAAAGAGGAAATAGATTAGTGGCCTGGATTGATACACTATCCTCATAAGCTAGTTTGCAAACTTTTTCCACAAGGAAATTCCAGTTGACCGAGACTACCCCAATCACTCTACTAGTTCTCATGATCGAGAGGAAATAATTGTCATAGAGAAAAGAATCAGAACCATGGAAGAAGCCAATTCATATGGTTTGAAGGATGTCAGTGACATATGTTTAGTCTTGGGTTTGGTTGTGCCACCAAAGTTCAAAGTGCCAACGTTTGACAAATATCAAGGAACTTCTTGTCATAAAGACCACTTGACTATGTATGCTAGGAAGATGACTCCCTATTTTAAATATGACAAGTTGTTGATCCATTTCTTTCAAGAAAGCCTAACTAGAGCTGCCACCACTTGGTACTTACGACTTGAACGTTCACAAATTCAATGTTTCAAGGATTTATGTGATGCTTTTCTCAAGCAATATGATTACAACATTGATATAGCTCCTGATAGGACAAGAATCAAAAATATGATCAAGAGAGATGATGAAACTTTCACTGAGTATATCCAAAGGTGGGCAGAAATGGCTGCTGAGGTTAAGCCCAAGATATCTGATGAAGATTGTGTTTCAATGTTTATCATCACTCTCCAACCACAATTCCCGAGTGCGATGTTGGGATGCTTATCTTTGGGATTCCGTCAACTGATGATCATAGGGGGGGAAAATAAAAAGTCGCCTAAGAAATGGTAGAAGTGTGAAGGATACAACTCAACATATAACTCGGGATAAAACTGTAGGTGAATGGATGGAAGGTGATTCATCATTCATCGAAACTTTCAAAAAACCTCAACGACATCATCACCTCCAATAACATTATATTTCTACTCACAATCAAGGAGGACCATCTCGAAAATGAAAGAGAAAAGTCTTTAAGATGTGATCCTCGTGTCTTACTCTGAGTTGCTGCCACAACTTGTTCAGAGAGGTTTGTTAACTATCCTTCCCTTTAAGGAGGTGGTGCCTCCATATCCAAAGGGTTTCATCGTGAATGCTTGTTGTATGTATCATGGAGGAGCATCAGGACATCCGACAGACGGTTGCAATCAGTTAAAGGGCAATGTACGAGACTTGATTAATGAAGGACTAATCAAGTTTCAAGGAGATGCTTTGATTTGAGGAAGGCGTGAAACAAACTCCATTCGTCAGGAACTCATCCCAACCAAGTGTTATTTCTCTAGAACTATATTGTAATACACCCTCTTGGCTCCACCCAAGGCTTTAGGGTTGCAAAATAAAGGGTCTCATATTTCTTTATGAATAAAAAAATTATTTTTCATTGCATTTCTTTTTAACAAGTATATACTAATGCATTGATCTTGCAAATTTACCATCACATAATCCACCTCACAAATCATATTGACCCAAAAAACAAAAACAAAAACAAAAAATCCATGCATTAAATTGAGATATAAGTTTTTATTTTTAAATAAATAAATAAAATATTGAAGGATGATGTGAAAGTGTGCATGTCAAGAGGAACACTTTGGAAAGCTCTCCTTGAACGTCATGGTTTTGATGAGGACAATGTGTGCCCAAAAGTGCTTGAAGATAACCAACAATCCAACGTGCTTGAGTCTTTTATTTGGTACTAGGCTTAGACTAGTTTCTAGTTTAAGTTGAGTCGAAGGCTTAGGGCACCTAAAACATGTCTCATATGCATTTATCTTTAAATCATTTCATCCATGAGATATGTTCATTTGATAATATGTTCATGCATTACATAAATACATGTATATATGCATTCTAGGCATAAAACTAAGTGTCAAACATGTATTATCTAAGTGCATAACATATTTGATGTTTTCTATTTGAAAATACATATTTTATTTAGTGTTAATCGATTAACCATACCTTTAATCGATTAACCCAACTGCTGTGTAAAGTGGTTGCCACTGGAACACGTTTTTGTAATGCAGTTAATCGATTAAAGGTTTACGTTAATCGATTAACCTAACTGATTTTTAAGTTGTTAAAACTGAAAAACTGAAAAACAGAATCAGTTATGATTTTTAGTCCCGTTAATCGATTAAGAAGGTATTTAATCGATTATCTGGGGTTCTGGACTGATTCTTTATAAACTGCGTTTTCAGAATTAATCTCATAAGTTGCATGTTGCATTTATTAGAGAGTTAGAGCATTCTACGTGTTAATTGCTGCATCTATTTGTTAATTGCATTAGTGAGTTTAGAAATGAGAGATTCCTTGCTTTAGGATTGAGTGCATTTCATGTTATAATCTCTCATGTTTTCCCTCACATGTTCATGCATATTTTTGATGCGTTTTTCATGAATTTTATAATTCTGTAACTTCTGTTTTCATAACTAATACTTGTCATTTCACATGTGTTTGTGTTAAATGTGCATTAGAGTAAAGCCTTCATGTTGTATTTGAGCTTAGGTATAGCTTAATATTACTCTTGTAATTCTTGTGTAATTGTTGTGAAAGGGAATCTCTTGGTGTCGTATCACCAGTAGAGATTGTGTGTTTCTTCATAGCTTAGAGTGTAAGAAAAGGAAAGAACGAGAGATTCTTTGGCTGGGGCTACGCCGAAAGAAACGTTTTCTTTATCGGTAGGAAGGGAGTCAAACCATTGGATAGTTTCTTTGATTTCTTGTCATTTGCTAAGTGTTGTAATTGGATAATGTGTTTGTAAATTACATTGATTCGATTATAGTGAAGGAAATCTCCCAAGTCAGCCGGGAGGCCTGGATGTAGTTTGCAGTGGACAGCAAACGAACCAGGATAAAAATTCGATTTGCAGGATTTGTTTCTCTCTCTCTCTTTACTGTTTTTCAATCGATTTAATTTGTATATTTGATTCAACTAATACATTCTGTTCTTTTGTTGTATTGCAAGCTATTCTGATATACAAATTTGTAAGCTCTGTATTCGTTCTGTTATCGGTTATTTGTTTCGCATTTAATCGTTTCTGTAATTGCTTACTGGTTCTGTTTAATCGATTAATATTCCTGTGTTAATCGATTATACTGTTTCTATTAATCGATTAAAATAGTTTCTGTTTAAAACTGTTTTTTGTGTTAATCGATTAAGACTGTGCTTATAATCGATTATCCTTTTCTCCTTAATCGATTAAATAGGGTTGATTCAGCATTAAGTGTTGATTTGCGAAAAGCGGTAATTCTAACCGCGACACCTATTCAACCCCCCCCCCCTTCTAGGTGTATTGTAACCACTGATACCTAACAAGTGGTATCAGAGCTAGTACGAAGTGCTAGCTCAACCGCGTATTCGTGATCCTAAAGGGAAAAGGAATGGGTTCTTCAAATCCATTTGGTGGTGATGGGTCATCCATTAATCGACCACCAATATTCAGTGGTGAAGGGTATGCCTACTGGAAAGTGCGCATGCAAATTTTTATTGAGGCCATAGACTCGGATATTTGGGAATCCGTAGTCAACGGCCCTTACGTTCCACAACATCTTGTGGACGATCAACCTAAAGATAAACCGAAAAGTTTATGGACCGATGATGAGCGCAAAAAGGTCCAGCATAACCTGCGCGCCAAAAACATCATCACATCGGCCCTATCATATGATGAATTCTTTAGGGTCTCGCAGTGCCATAATGCGAAAGAAATGTGGGACACTTTACAAGTGACTCACGAAGGCACTAGCGAAGTCAAGCGCGCAAGACTGAACGCGCTGACCCACGAATATGAGTTGTTTCGCATGTTACCAAGCGAATCAATATGTGATATGCAAAAGCGATTCACTCATATTGTCAACCATTTAGTTGCTCTCGATAAATCATTTGCTAGAGGTGAACTAACTAATAAAGTTTTGCGTTGTCTTGACAGGAGATGGCAACCAAAGGTGACTGCAATTGTTGAGTCTAAAGATTTAGATTCTATGCCTTTAGCTACTTTATTTGGAAAACTTCAAGAGCATGAAATGGAGTTGGGTCGCTTGACCATGAATGAAGAATCAGACCGGAAGAAGAAGAGCATCACATTGAAGGCCACGACCTCCAAAGACAAAGAAGAGAAAATTGATGATGAATCTGATTCCGATCTAGATGATGAAACTATGGGTCTCCTAGTCCGAAAATTTAGCAAATTCATTAAAAGAAAAGGAGGACTCAAAAAGTTTCAAAAGAAGGAAGCGAAAGAGTCAACCAGTAAAGGCAAGAATAACAAGGATCGCTTCACTTGCCATGAGTGTGGAAAAGTAGGGCACATGAGGTTTCAGTGTCCAACCTACCTAAAGAAGGTTGATTCAGAAAAGAGCACTCCCAGGGACTTCAAATCCAAGAAAGCTTACATCGTTTGGGATGTACCTGAGGAGGAGTCGACATCAAGCACCTCAAGTGAGGAGGAGTCAGCAAAGCTGTGTCTGATGGCCAGATCTGACATCGATACAAATTCAGACTCATGCAAGGGCAATGATGAGGTATATTCTGACACCTCATCCACTTCGGATGATTCACCTCCTTATGATGTATTGTATGATGCTTATGTCGAGTTGCATGATGAATTAAAGAAATTGGCTAGAATTAACATTGATAGGAAAAGGATAATCCTGATAAACGAACAAAAAATAAGCCAATTACAAAAAGAATTAGATGAATTAAAACTGGAAAATGAAACTTTAGATCTCATCTATTCTTGTAGTTCATGTAACTGCTCTGCTAGTAACTTATGTCAAAAACCTGTCTGTGAGACTTGCGAGACTTTGCAAGAGGACAATTTTAAACTAAATGAAAAACTCACACGTCTCACAAACAGTAAACTGCAATTAGATAACCTGCTTAATCAAACTAGAAATGTTGGTGATCGAACTGGTCTAGGTTATACTCGCACTGCTAAAAAGAAGCGACCATATAGAAAACCGGTAGCTCAAGCTAAAAACAAATATCATAAGCATTCTCCTACTTGTTTTTATTGTAACACATATGGTCATACTTATCATTCATGCTATATCAAAAAGTATGGTATACCTAGCGGAGTTTATGTATGGAAAAAGAAGGGAGATGATTCCCTAATCACTAACAGAAAAGGACCCAACATAAATTGGGTACCTGAGAAAAGTAAGTAATCTATTTTGCAGGTATGTCTCCGAACACATGGACAAAAATGGTACTTAGATAGTGGGTGTTCGAGGCATATGACAGGTGATAGATCAAATTTCCTGGATCTCTCACTTAAAGGAAAAGGATACGTCACTTATGGAGACAACAACAAGGGAAAGATACTCGGCACAGGAACAGTTGGTAACTCATCCCAAACTCTGATTGATAATGTCCTTTATGTTGAAGGACTAGAACATAACTTGTTGAGTATAAGCCAACTCTGCGATAAAGGTAATCGTGTATCCTTCGATTCTGATTGTTGTGTCATTCGTGATATTTTATCTAATAACGTTAAATTTGTTGGTCACCGTATAAATAATATTTACATGGTTAATTTGGACGATGTCACTACATTATTTTCAAAATGCTTTATTTCTAAAGAAGATGACATCTGGCTATGGCATAGACGTGTTGCACATATCCATATAAAGCATCTAGATAAATTATCATCAAACGAACTAGTTGAGGGGCTACCAAAATTGAATTTTAAAACTAAAGAAATTTGTGACACTTGTCAAAAGTGTAAACAAACCAAAAACTCTTTTAAAAATAAAAATGTGATATCCACTTCAAGACCTTTGGAGCTACTCCATATGGACTTGTTTGGACCATCACAAATCATGAGTTTTGGTGGTAGTTACTACGCTCTAGTTATTGTTGATGATTTCTCTAGATTTACATGGACATTGTTTTTATCATCAAAAAGCGACGCGTTCAAAAATTTTAAAAATCTTGCCAAGCAAATCCAAAACCAACTTAACCTAAAAATAATATATATACGAAGTGATCACGGGGGAGAATTTGAGAACTTTCAGTTCGACAAATTCTGTGATAAGCATGGCATTTTGCATCAGTTCTCTGCTCCTCGCACTCCACAACAAAATGGAGTTGTAGAGAGGAAAAATCGTGTTTTAGAAGAATTAGCGAGAACCATGCTTAACGAAAGTAATACCCCCAAGTACTTCTGGGCTGATGCAGTTCATACTGCATGCTATGTTATAAATCGAGTACTCTTAAGGCCAAACTTGAACAAAACTCCTTATGAACTTTTAAAAGGCCGCAAACCAAATATATCCCATCTTCACGCTTTCGGTTGCAAATGTTTTATATTAAATAATGGAAAGCGGGCCTTAGGGAAATTCGACTCTAAAGCCGATGAGGGAATATTTTTGGGATACTCGATTCATAGCAAAGCTTTCAGAGTCTTTAACAAATATTTAATGCAAGTTGAAGAGTCTATCCATGTACAGTTTGACGAATCTTCTCCAAAAGAGAAGAGAAAGGTCGTTTCTGATGATGTTGCAGGTGCTTTGGAAGAAGCATACTCCAAGGACATGGATAATGAAAAAGGAGCCAATGATGAAGGTCAAATCGAACCTCAAGAGCACTCAGACATGCCTACCGTGTGGAAAACAAAGAAAGCTCACCCAATTGATAAAGTTATAGGTGACATATCTACGGGAGTGGTAACCCGTAGTTCCTTACGAAATTTCTGTAATTTTGTAGCTTTTGTATCGCAAATTGAGCCTAAGACCGTTGATGAGGCCATTGAGGATGTACACTGGGGTATAGCTATGCAAGAAGAGCTAAACCAGTTTGAGCGTAATAATGTGTGGGACTTGGTCCCCAAACCTAATGATCATCCCGTAATTGGTACTCGATGGGTCTTCAGAAATAAACTTGATGAATCTGGCTTAATAATTCGAAATAAAGCACGTTTGGTGGCCAAAGGCTACAACCAGGAGGAGGGTATCGATTATGACGAAACCTACGCTCCTGTAGCCAGATTAGAGGCCATCAGGATGCTTCTTTCCTTTGCATCTTTAATGAATTTCAAACTTTTTCAAATGGATGTAAAAAGCGCCTTCCTGAATGGATACATTCAAGAAGAAGTTTATGTTGACCAACCGCCTGGTTTTGAAAATTTTAAATATCCGAACCATGTTTACAAACTTAAAAAGGCACTATATGGTCTCAAACAAGCTCCTAGAGCTTGGTATGACAGACTTAGTACCTTTCTTTTAGAAAAAGGGTTCGAGAGAGGCTTGGTTGACACAACGCTTTTTATTAGAAAATCAGAAAATCATGTTCTGCTTGTACAAATCTATGTAGATGACATAATATTTGGATCTACTAATGATATCTTGTGTAGAGAATTTTCTGAGATGATGCAGGGGGAGTTCGAAATGTCTATGATGGGAGAACTCACATTCTTTCTAGGATTGCAGATAAAGCAGCTAGAAAGTGGGATATTCATCCATCAGGCGAAATACTGCAAAGAGCTACTCAAGAAATTTGAAATGGACAAATGTAAGGAAGCTTCCACACCTATGGCATCTGCTTGCTACTTAGACAAAGATGAGAAAGGAAAAGCAATCGAGGTAACGAAGTATCGTGGTATGATTGGGTCTTTACTTTACTTAACTGCAAGTAGACCTGATATCATGTTCAGTGTATGCATGTGTGCGAGATATCAATCATCACCTAGAGAATCACACTATATAACTGTTAAAAGAATCATGAGATATCTAAAAGGAACTATTAACATGGGATTATGGTATCCTCGGGATGCCTCACTATCCTTGGTGGGTTATTCCGATTCCGATTTCGCCGGATGTAAGTTGGATCGGAAAAGCACTAGTGGTACTTGCCACTTGTTGGGCAGTTCATTAGTAGCATGGCACAGCAAGAAGCAAGCCTGTGTTGCTTTGTCCACCGCTGAAGCGGAATACATTGCCGCTGGTGTGTGTTGCGCTCAAATCCTTTGGATGAAGCAGCAACTTAAGGACTTTGGTCTTAAACTCGAAAAGATTCCAATAAAATGCGATAATACAAGTGCCATTAACCTATCCAAGAATCCCGTTTTGCATTCTAGAACAAAGCATATAGAAATTAGACATCATTTTTTGCGTGACCATGTACAAAAAGGTGACTGTGTTCTTGAATTTGTGGAAACATCTAAACAGTTAGCAGATATTTTCACCAAGCCCCTTCCCAGGGATACCTTCTATGTTCTAAGGAGAGAACTAGGAATTCTTGATGAACAATATCTTGTTTAAAAATTGTTTAGCTGTTTGCATAAATTGTCTTGCTTCTCTATGCCTATGTGTTTCATGTTTGAATGATATATGTTAAAAATGCAAAAATATATCTCTTGATTAACTTCTTGATGTGATTATATATGTTTCGATAAATCTGTTATAATGCATACATGTGTCCTAAAAAGTCGAAACCACTCTGCTGCCTAAAAACGAAATTTTCTCTGATTTAATCGATTATGCCAATAGTT
>NC_032015.1:9947896-9995269 GCF_001865875.1 Lupinus angustifolius | reverse complement strand
CTATTCAACCCCCCCCCTTCTAGGTGTATTGTAACCACTGATACCTAACATGATGCAAATGTAAGACCAATGTGGTGTAGATCCTTAGGCAAATTTTTCTGATGACGCAAAGCTTCTTTGATAATTCCCAAACACTAAAAATATATCCTTAGTCACCCCGTTTGAGCCCTAGGCATTATGAAAGGAGATTTTTTGTGACTGACCCATAAAACATCGATAGCCTGGGGAGGGAAGCTTTTCATCAGTTTTCCATGACATTCAGTGTTGGAACATGGTTTGTTGAAAACCATTAGTGAGAACTTTTGGGTGTGAAATATAAAAAAACACTCAAGTCCCACATAGAAGAGTTTTAAAAAAACAACTCTCAAGTCCCACATAGAAGAGTTTTGAAAAAAAACAACTCTCAAGTCCCACATTGGAGAGATGAGGAACTTGGAAAAAATCTCAAGTTATAAATAGAAGCATTCTCCTTTCATATTTTCTTCTCCCAAGTTGAATGCGCTTTCATTCAATTTTTCTTTCTTCCTCATATTTTCCGTCGATGCATTTCCAGCAAACTTCTCCCCCTTTCTTTCTGTGGCACTAAGAAATGGCACAGGCAACCATATTGTGGGAATTTCGAGATCTGACACTGATAGTCAGTATTGGGGGAAAGAATTGGCACAGATAGCCATATTCTGGAAATTTCGAGAACTGACACTGGTAGTCAGTATTGGGGGAAAGAATTGGTACAGGTAGCCATATTCTGGAAATTTCGAGAACTGACACTGGTAGTCAGTATTGGGGGAAAGAATTGGCACAGATAGCCATATTGTGAGCATTTTGAGAACTAACACTGGTAGTCAGTATTATGGGAAGAGAATTGGCACTGGTAGCCATATTGTGGGTAATTTCGAGAATTGACACTGGTAGCCATATTGTGGTGGGTGTATTCGAGATTGGTTCTTACAATGTAGTAAGAATTCGATAATAGAGATATGGACTGTTTTATCCTGGGGATGGCGTGGTTGATAGTCTGCTTGCACATTTTGGGCAGTGCCACGAAACGTCTTAAAGAGAGCAACCTGGTCATGACAAGCCAGTAAGTATTATTTCGTTCCATTTAGAATTGATGCCAGCAACGGTAACAACATTCAGTTATTAGGAAATAAATAAATTTTACATACATCATTCACCATATCTTACCCGAAGGATAAAAAAGGTCAAAATCCAAGTAATATAAAATTGTTCAATTGGTCCAAGTGCAAAATAAAATACAAAAAATAAAAGCTCACTGAGAACATTTAATATCTCAGGCAAAAGTTAGGGCAAACGAAACCACTATTAAAGACATATAAAAGAATATTCACATCCTATCGGGTAAGGTTACGAAATTAACCTATCATATTATAAAAATCCAATAGAATCCTAGTAATTAAGTGTCATGTCAGAAAACTATTGAAAATAGGACAAAGAAGATAGAAGAAAGGAGAAACGGGCATGAGAAACACATATTTGAGTCTTATATCTTTTCTTGGAAATCCTTAGCCAAACCACGATACAAGCTTAAAAAGACCTTGTTAAGGATCGATTTGCCTAAGATTCACACCATGGTAAAGAAACGCTGACACCACTAAACTGAATTTTTGATAAAAAAAAAATATCTCATATTTAAAGCATGAAATACATTCCCTCTTAAAGATCATCATCGCAATCACCACGTCAATACTCAAACCCCAAATACAACTTCAATTTCATATTCAATTCTATCATCGTCACTAATAGCTCAAACACTAGCCAAGTTTGCATGATCATTGTTTTTAGTATTTCTTCTTAAAGATTCGTGCATGAAATAGAGAGCAATAAATCAAAGTAGTAGTTACCCAAACTGGGGCAGTTGTTGAGATGATTCTTGTGGAAGTCCTCTTAAATTAAAGCATATCAATATAGTTTGAATAGAAGGATAACCCTCAATATCTCATACTGAGGAAATTTTTTGAGTGGGTCCCATTTCTCTGGAATCGAAAAGTTTCATGAAGCCTAAAACTGGGGCAATTTTACACAAGGGTGTTCAAAAAAACAAAACAAAAAGAGTGCTAGGTTGAAAACTCGTAAGGACGACCTAAGAAAATGAGAGCAGTACTAAGTCGAAAACCTGAAAAGACGATTTAGTATCATTACAAAAAGAGAGAATTCCCAACATATACCTACATCAGGTATTATGGGCAAAAATTAAGGAAAGTTAAATGAACAAACACCCTTATGCGAATGCCCATTACAATTTAAGCAAATTGGGGCAATCAAAGTATTTCCTCTGAAAGAAAACGAACAATCACACTTCCATCTCCCCGGGGTGAAGTTCGAAACAACTTATACTGGGACAATATTATTTAGAAGTTGTTCATCTCAACATAACACTGTGACATCAAGCCATCAACAGATCATCCTAGTCCGTAGTAGTTAAAAATGGGTTCACATTTCAGTCAAGCTCAACAAAGGGAGACAAATTTATATATCAAAGACAATTCATGAGCGCACTAGAACAGTGATGCATAGTTTACACACTTCATTTCATCACATTCACAACTCATACATTACATCATGATAAACATCATACATAACATACTCTCAAACATTCATCCATTACTTTACAATCATCAAATCAAGCTTTTCGGGTTTAAACTTTTCGGGTCTTCTACCTCGATGTGAAATTTAAACTTTCCGGGTCCTATACCTCGAAGTGAAACTTAAACTTTTCGAGTCTTGTACCTCGACGCGAAATATATGCTTTTCGGGCCCTGAACCTCGATGAGCATTCAAAATTTAAACTTTCTGGGTCCTGACCTCGATGTGAAATCCAAGCTTTTCGGGTCCTGCACATCGACGTGAAATCTAAGCTTTCCGGGTCTTGTACCTCGAAGTGCAATCTAAACTTTATGGGTCCTGTACCTCAATGTGAAATTTAAACTTTATGGGTCATGTACCTCGACGTGAAATCTAAACTTTCTGGGTCTTGTACCTCGACGTGACATTTAAGCTTTTCGGGTCCTGTACCTCGACAAGCAACTTAAAGTTTCTGGATCCCGTACCTTGATGTCTGATGTAAGATTTCTAGGCCCGGTGCCTGATGTATTTCTTAATTATACCTTTGAGGACCCCGTGCTTGACGACTTCGATGTCAATCCTTTCTGGCCTTATGCCTTGTGTGAAATTAATTCCCAAGATCCGACAGTACACCGACATACGTTCTTGGTCCTTAACCTTGTGTCATCCAAATTCCAACAGTACACCGACTCATGTCTTTGGTTTCACTCCTTTTTCACTCCTAGTTCCGGCAGTACACCGACCTGCGTCTTTGGTTTCACATTTTTCATTCCAAGTTCCGACAATACACCGACTTGTGTTCTTGGTCGTTAACCTTGTGTCATTCAAATTTCGGCAGTACACCGACCTACGTCTTTGGTTGCACCCTTTTCACCCCAAGTTACGGCAGTACACCGACCTGCGTTCTTGGTCCTTAATCTAGTGTCATCCAAATTCCAGCAGTACGCCAACCTGCGTTGTTGGTTTCACTATTTTTACTCCAAATTCCAGCAGCACACAAACATGCGTCTTTGGTTTACATCCATCTTTATCACACCTCTCGAGAGTTAACTCGAGTCATCTTGAAGACAAATCAACTCACAAGATGATAGACACTCTCAGGTAATGAGAAGTTGTCATGTATGTTTTTATGGCTCTCGACAAAATTAATGTTCATTTTTTTACTATTTACTTATTATGACACCACTCAAACCTCAGTTTGTGTGCTATCCAATAAGAAACAAGTAAAGAGAGACAACTGTGAACACTCAATTTTGTTCGGCCATAATACTTTTTCAATAAAAATAGCAATTAAATAATATAAATATTTTTGTGTGTTTTGTATTGTATAATGACATTTTTTTTAGATATCCCAAAGTACTCATATCATCCCTCAATTCCAAACCACCCACATCAGCCCTTAATCCCAAACCACCCACTCTCCCATCTCTCAACAACCGAACCCCACTCTCCCCTCTCAACACTTCTACATAAAAAAACCTCCCACATTTTCTCCAACTCCACAAACAATTCTCAACAAACCCAAAAATCCTCAACAAACCCAAAAAAAATATACCACCTCACATTCACACCCTCTCTCATATATATTGTTCTATTTCCCAGAGATACTTTTTTCGGGGAAGACACACACAAGAGACCCAATCCTTATCTAGAAAAAATGAAAAGAAAAGCAATGAGAAAATAATATATAGAGAAAAAGGATCATTGGGTGAAACGTTTTCTGTGTTCTCACCATCCCCAACTCCAATACTAATCTCAAGCCTCATCGTATCTTCATACATTTCCTTAATACATCCATAAAAAAAACAGCACATCCTCATACACATAAATGCGTACAAAGACTTAATCACCATGTGTTAAAGTTGACTATCCCATTTGGCTTTCTCTCCATTGAATCAAATCCCCTAACTCTCACAACATCACTATCATCAAAGACTCCAATCATCATACATAGCACTTCATGCCACAGTCCCAGCAATAAGCAGATTAGCCAATCCTTGGCTAGCAATTCTATGGTGCTGGCATACAACTCCTAAGCCATATACACCAAGCAGTGGCTCAAGCCACTTACTCCAATTTGCAGGTATCATTTTCTTCTATTTGCTTTGTGTCTTCCATTTCATTTTGTATATATTACTATATGGTTTTCCCTTTTGTAATGTCCCCTGTTTTTTTGTTTACATTAAAACAATAACAAATTAATAATATCAATCAAGTAACCGAAAATACTAAGCTTTATTCCTATTTTATCTTTACTAGTTAGCTTTTATTGGTTCCTTAATTAATCATTCTATTGTAAAAAATAGTACTGTATATATAAACTTATATATATATATATATAAAGTTTATTTCTCTTATTTTAAACAAGATCAACCCAGTAATGAAAAGTGTCAAGCCTTATTTGCACTGTCAGTATTTTTGTTTATTCCTTTAATTAACCATTATATTTGTAGATAATAATATTATATAATATATACAAGTTCATGTCTTCTATTTTAAACAATGACAGCTCCAACTAGATAATTGAAAATGCTAGGCCTTATTCATATGGTATATACTTATTTATTTAACCTTTTCTCTACTACAAAAATGAATATTGTATAAATAATGTATAATTTTTTTTGGGATTAATCAAAGGATGGAGGCAGGTCGTGGTAATACTTCTTATCCTCGTATCATCCTTGAACGGTCGCGTTACGACACTTTTTTTTCACTCGATTAATTGTTAAGGTAACAATAAAACCCATAAATATATTTATAATTATTTTCAAACCTCTTTGAAATAGGATGTGGTCCGGACATTAGTTTTTACTGCTTCACTCTTTTTAAAGAGATAATTATTTTACCGACAAACCATTTTAAAATTAAAACTACGTAAGTCTTGATTTCCTAAAATGTTTAGGAATACGTAGGAGCAAGTAACATTATCAAACTTAAAAATAAAAAAGTAAATATTTTGTTGTACACAAATTTAATTTTAAATAACTTAAGGGTATTCAAATTATACAAGTGGCAAATGTACCGTTTAATTATGGGCGGACGAGGTGATAATACCTTCCTCGATCCGTAATCGACTCCCGAACCTGGATATCACAATCCAAAAGCCCAATGTGATTAGATTTAAAATATTTTTCTATATTTTAACCATAAAATATAGTGACGACTCTAAGAGATTGCGTAATTGAAAATTCGGGCGCGTCATAATTGATAGACAGTTGCACACATAACAACCTTATCAACCCTCAAAATATCATTTCCAACAATAATATTAACACTCTTTATGGGTACACCTCAAATTTCATACCTCATCAATGTTAACCATTTAGTGCAACTTAATTTCCACTCTCCCATGAAGCATGAAACTACATAGACCTTTCCCTCTGCTAAAAACCCACAGGCACTGATTACAAACACAATGTACTCTCTCATGTCATCAATCATATCTCTCTTTACACTCAGTATGTGGGTCCAAATTTATGTGTCTCTTATTATTTTTGGTGCATTTCACTGGCTCCCATCTACAGTGTCCTATTTTCAATTATGTCAAAAAAACCAACTCTTTTGTCCTTATTCACATACCATTCATGCACTATATGCCTCATTCATCAATTCCCTCATGTGTGTATACTAGCAAGGTGGGAAGCTTTCAATTATATATATAGAAGGTATCTACTGCCATGATTGATTTATTGGGAAGGATGAGATTATTTGCTATTACAGTCATCACAATTAAATTGAGTAAGTTAAGTTAGTTTTGATTAGGTAGACATTTGGTTATGGGATAATTATTTGATATGGATACATGGTTCATTTTTTTTTGGATACTATCAAAGGTATTTATTCTTTTTTTGATAACGAACTAATCACTTTTGGGGTTTATAACTACGCAAACAAGTGTTACTCCCAAGAATTGAATCATTGACCTTATGGATCCAGTATGGCCTTACACCACTAGACTACCACTTTCTTGGTGTACATGGTTCATTTTTTACACATTTATCATTTTTACATTAATTTTATATTTTTATAGTGAACTAGTTACTTGATGTGATGAATTTGACGTTTAGAACATATATGCTAAATGATGATAGTTACTTGAATACGTACCATTTTGATTAGTATTCATTCACATATATCATTATTATGAAGAATAAAATTAATATTTTCTTCAATGAAGTTGATTAGTTTTCATTCAATAAAGTTATTAGTATTCATTCACATATCACTATTGGCAAGTAAATTTAATATTTTTCTTGGCTATATCACAGTAAAACTTTGCATAACAGTTTCTGACTTTTATTTGTTTTTCACCTAGTCATTATTTTCCATTCTGGCCCACAAACTCACCTAGAACCGGAGGACACTCTCCTTTTTTCTCTCCCAAAATTAACACTACTATGAAGTACAATTTTGTTATAATGTACCATACAATAATTTCCTCATGCAGATATATCAATTTTGGCTGTTTTGTTCCATCACAGCTTTTATGACTTAGAACACACTCCACTCCCTAAGAACCCGTTTAATGCCTCTTAGAAGGCTTTCCTAGTCTTTATTTAATTGACATATCCACTATTGTCAACAAAAGCCTCAAACAAAGATTGTATTCTCAACATCCATTTTTCCTAGGCAGTGTTTTCGTAAATAATGAGTTTGGCGCAACGGTAAAATTGTTAATGCAGGAGTAAGGCTGTCTTCATTTACCCTCCCTTATATAATGGACGTCATAAGAAAGAATTTTTTTTGCGGTTGTTGAGATTTGAACTTCCGTATTCACATGTCTTGCAGCTCCACAGGAGTAAACTCTTTGTGGACCAACATCCAAATCTTAAATCACATGAAGTTGCATTTACTTTCCCCCTATGATTTATCCTTCATAAACAATCCACTCTTCTTGGCACTACAACTCTCTATAACTAACTATGTATATGCATTCATCTTGTAGTTTGCACCACTCATAGTCCTCTCTTTCCCCCTCCATAACCAACCCTCTATCTTTTTCTTTCTTTCTCTATCTCTCTTTTTCACTCCCTCTCTTTCCCTTCTTCGGGGGCACTTTAGCAATAAAGGCAAATGTTTTAAACCAAGCTTTGGAAGTCTCCATAACTACATCGACACCATAATCCACGAAGTTAATATTTTGAAAGTCTCTGCAACTGTGACAGCAATTTAAAATCTCGGGCAACGCCGTTGTTTGGCCTAAATGGTTAGGAGATATCTTCTTGTATTGCTAAGGCTGATGTTTTTGCTGATATATTGGATTGGTTCCTGTTATGGCTCTTCACATACTCAAGTTTTCAATGTGAAGCCCAAGTCTCAAGGTTTGCCTCAAAGCTTCTATAGCTACTTGCCAAAAGCAATGCCAATTCCACCTTCAGGACCTTCTAGGAAGCACAATGGCATTGAAATAGAAAGATCATTGGGGAAGCCATAGAGGGACATATATCTTGTTACTTCCTTTTCTCTCATTGATATGTCTTACAGAAACAATTTATGGAATAATGTATATGGTGTCTTAGTTTATTGATATTTTCCTTTAAACTTTTGTTTTGTGTAGTATTAACCTTCATTTTGGGATGTTTTAATTTAGAGGTACTTCCAAGAAGGTAAAAAAAACAAATTCAGAAGAAACTTTTTAAGGATATGTTTATATTGTCATTGAAGCCTTTGAGCAGCTTCACTTAAAAGATGTATAAAAACTTATTGCACATAAAAGCAAAGGGAAACAGGTGACAAATTGAGAAGCTGTTATGCATGTGGTTGATGGACAAGGAGTTGGCTTGGGTTATGGTGGTAGAGAAGCAGGAGAGGTCACTGTCATGAACATGGCAGTAAAAAAGAGGGAGAATGGTGGAAGTGGTGCAATGGAGGGCAAAGGTAGGTGGTGATTGCCAAAGGTTGGTAGAGTTATGTTTCGTTTGCGATTTGGGTTTTGGAGGGAAATGTAGGTTTCAAAGTTATATCAGAAGTGTATTTCATAATCATAAAGTTTTTCATTTTCATTCATTTCTCTCCAAAATCCAACTCACAAATAAACCCTGATATTTGAGAGTTTTGTTTTGGAAGGGTGGGGGAAAGTTAAGGGATAACTTTATAAAGATCTCCCTTGGGAGTATGAGGAAAGGGAGAGGGAGAAATTTTCTTTTAAGGTTCCCAGTAAAACCTTCCACATGCCTATTTACATGGTTCAGTCAATTTAGGAGTTTTCTGAAGATAAACAAGTCAAAGTATCTAAATTTCTTCAGTAAAATTTTATAATTACATTTTTTTTTTCATTTCCATTTTTAATTAGATTTTTTAAGTAGAGTAAAACAATATTCTTAAGTTATTATCATTTTAGTCTTCTTCAATCTAAATTTTATACTCCCAACCAATGTCAACTTGATTTGTCTTTATTTCTCATTTCCTTCCTCCTCGCCCTTTGATCTCTTTCATTCATTTTTCCTCATAACTCTCAAACATAGTGATAGAAACCATAAAATAACGCTAACAATTTGGCACAAAAGAACAAAGAACTAGAACAAGCTTTACTCAAGACTGCAGTCACACCCCTTAGTTCCCAATCTGAATACCTATGAAAACTAGCCACCTTTTCCCTATTTATTCCCCTCAAAACCGTAACTGCTCACCCATTAGCTCCCTTTAACTGTCCACATCCTTCTTTTTCCAAACTGCCCAAACCCTTTTCTATTCCTAACTATCCAGCCCTTTCCATTTCTTTCTCTGAAACACCCTCTTAATTGGAGGTCTATCACATAGCCTCATGGTTTGTTAGTAAGTTTGTTCTTGAAGATAATAAAAAGAAGAGAAAAAAATACTTGAGAACCATAAAATATACTTGTTTGATGACTCGGAAGCCTTTTGTTCCCTACTCACAAATACACTCTTAGTAATGTAGTTGAACATGGATGAAGAAAGGATAAGAGCAAAGTTTTCATATTATAGTTTTTTTCATCTTTTAATATTAACTTTTACCTTTTTAAAATGATTAATTAATGAACCATTATAAACGTCCCGGGGCATCATAGAACGCTCCTTGTTTCATATATCCAAAGTTGCATAACTACTAGAGCAACGTTTAAACTTGCATCTCAAAATGGCAAAAATTGCACGTCCTTTTTTGTTTTTGTTTAACTCTTGTGTTGAAGATGATAATTAAGGTACAAACACAGCCTAAAAAGTAGTTACCCTAACTAGGAACCTTTTATTTACTGTAAGAGAGGTAGGAATTATCAATTGATTATATGCAACATAGACTACAATATTACACGTAATAAAAAATGATCCCTGCAACTATCATTAAGTAATCCAATAACATTTGAATGCATGAAGTATATACGTAAGGCAAGAAAAATGTGTGACAGAAGGCCAAGATTATATGAACTGATGATTCCATATATGCTACATTACAAGAGATGTGTAAAGGGTATAATTAAATGGAAGACAATTAAATTAAGGGAAGAGGGGAAGGGTAAAAATATTGAAAAGAAAGAAAGGATAGGCATAAAAACCTTAAAAATAAAATAGGAGCGTGGTTTCTTCATATTGATTCTTACCCTTTAACAGATAACCTCTCTCCCTTAACTTTTCCTAAGTTTTCGAAACAGGCGAATCGGCACCCTCTGTCCTAAGTATCGCTTAGCCGGCCAGAAGACTTGTCTGTGCTATGAACATTGTACTTTTCGTATACCTTCTCCCGGTTCTCTGACCACCAAGACTCTGCTTGGTGCTCTCCAAATCTTCTCCGGCTGCATATTACATCAGAAGATTACTAATTACTACAAAATTTAAACATCCTAGTTGATAGAAATAATAATCATGAATTTCAGGACCTTCTAATTAGAGTGCATAAATAGAGATACAGCCATGCTGAGTTTACCCAAAATATAGAATTCTTAGTAATGCAATTGCCCGAGAGCTAAAGATCATAATTAGAGTGCATATTTTTCATTTTGCAATTCATATTACCACGGATCACTATAACCGAGGATATATAAAGATGGCAGCTAAATATACTAGTAGAACTAGATACACATAACCTGGTAATGTAGAGAAAAGTTTCATTACCTAAAGCGTACTCGCTTCAGATCTCTTGTTCCATCATGCAGGGCCACAAGTGTTATATAAACACCAAGTTCATATTGTTCAATCCATTCTGCTTCAACTTGATCACTATTACCAGCCTGTGCAGTATTTGTCGATCTCAGACTGCTGCCATTATCATGGAAATGCCCAGAATCCCTACCATCAACGGTATCTGACATGCTACTGCTGCTTGCCTGAAGCACACCGCCGACATTTGGCAATTTAACATCTGGATAATTGTCTGATTGATTATCAAGGCCCCAATTAGTTCCATAGGTTCCTGGCAAATTCCCCTCAGTTCTATTCAACAGAGTGGATTCAACTCCTATGGAGGCGGAACTAGAGCTACTAATTGACTCAGCCCTGGAGTGTTGCTCTCCGTTTGAGTCCGGATAGTGGATGCCATTTGACTCAAAACCATTTGGTAGGTAAGCAGGTCTCATGTTCTCTGCATCATAGACTCCGGGAGGAAGCTTCTCAGCCAGATCTTTGAGCTGAAACAATGTGAATCGAAGCCGTCAGCAAATGTATAGAACAGCAATACTATCGGTATAAGGAAAAGAGGGAAGGGGCATTGGGAAATTTGCTATGAAAAAGACAAGGATAAACAGGATACTATGTCACTCAGTCCTCTAGTTGTGTATGCCCCAACAAATAAAATAATGAAAGCAAAAACAAAACTAAATCGAAAATCAATTCTAGAATCCGAAGTATCACAAATGAAAATTATTGTTCCTCAAAAACTAGTTTTAAAATCTTGTTACAGTTCGAAATTTTAATAAAAATGTATTCCAACTTTAATAGATGGTTTGATTTAACTGGATGTCCATTTTTTTCAAAAGAAAAAAGAGGAAAAATTAAAATGGAGCTAGAAAGTAAAGCACCTCATGAAAGTAAACCCTTTCAAAGACATCAAACTCCAAGAGATGTAAATTGACTAGAAAATAACCTGTGATGTAAGTGGCTTCATAATTTCTTTTGCAGCATTACATTTTGCAGATTCATCAGCAGCCAGTGCCATAGCTTGTTGAGTCTTTTTTGATGACCTTTGGAGCTCTAATTCTTGCTGTTCACATCTCTGTTTCAGTCTCTCGACCTAATGATATCCATATTAGACTACTCTTGATGCCACGTAAACTAAAAGATGCAGCATAATCATAAACATGTGAAATCTATAACTTTTCTGGCAATTTGAGCAAAGTAGTACTGCTCATCTATTGTGAGGTTCATTTGCCAGGCTCAAAATGGCAGGGATGGAAATTTAAAATGGAGGATAGTTGTGGTGTCAGTTTCGAAGCAACTAACATTCGCTAACATGAGAGTAAGGGAAGCAAAATGTACCTGTGCACGTAACGTCTGCACTTCTTGATTTAAAAGTTCATTTGTCTTTATCAAATTATCAGCAATACTTTTGGAGAAGGAAAGTCCCGATGTTGTTGGAAATGGCGTAACAGAACGAGGGGGGCTTGTTCCCCTAGAGAAAGGAGACACAGACCTGGAACTTATTCCAGATGGTGCAACAACTGGTCTTGGAACTGTTCGTTTCATATCGATAGCAGTAGACAAGACAAGATCTTTCAGCTGTAGCAAAGAAGGTGCTTGTGAGGTGCGAACCAGTGAGAATGTATCAGCTTTCTTTCCTTGTTTGGCCGCCTTAATATCTAGTTGCTTTATCAAATCCACATTAGAAGGAACCACTGACTTCGAAAATCTTACCTCGGACTTGTCTAACCTGTCCTTGTTTTCACCAGAAAGACGAGGCAAAGCATTCCTCCGATTATTATTGCTAGCTTCAGCAACCTTGTTCAATTTTGCATAACAAGAATCACAAACACGATATGGCTTCCCAGGATTAGGAGCCAAGGCTGCTCTGAGTGCTTTCCTTGAACTACATGGATGGCAGTGCACAAGTCCACAATTATAGCAATTGTGCTTCTTTCTAGTGAAGCCAAATGCCTGTCTACAAGCGGAGCACTGAGACTGCTCAGTACCTGATGCCCATTTATGAAGGCATATGGCAGCAGAGTAGTTTGAAACACATGCAATATATTTCACATGTTTATCCTTCAACGCTTCAACCAAAGTTGGTGTTTTTCGATCTTCAACATCTCCATGACCCAATCTTCCGTTCGCACCCTTCCCCCATGTATAAACTTCATTTCTAGATGTTAAAACTCCAACGTGATATGCACCACATGCAATTTCTTCAATGTATTCCCCAGCAATTTTATCTTCAACCAAGCAGGGAAGCTTGCCATCAGAGTGAGGATTCCCAAGCTGACCATAAACAGTACTTCCCATTGTGAAAACACGTCCAGATGTTGTCAGGCTAACTGTCAAACTGTGCCCACTAGCAACTTTATGAAAATTGTAATCAATAAGCGCAGACACGCAAGTTGGTTTAAGCCGTGCCTCCTTGTCCCCATGTCCGAGGCGGCCTTTGTCTCCATCACCCCAAGTAAATAATTTACCTGATGATACACTCGCACTAGATTGTGTCACAATAATCTCTACAACAGCCGCAGTATGCCACACTCCACATGCAGCAGCTATTGTCCTTAATCCTAATAAGGATTCTACTTCTCTAGGATACGAAACATTTTCCCTATCTCCATGGCCTAAGGCACCAAATGTTCCATCACCAAATGTAAAGAGTTGCCCATTAGAAGTTATCAAGGCTGTGTGCCAAGGACCACAACTGACAAAAGCAACTTGAAGTCCCTCTAATGGACCTGCAATTCTCTTCGGTATCCAATGACTAATATCAGTGCCATGACCAAGAAGCCCAGCATTATGAGTACCATCACCCCATGTATATAGATCCCCAGCCGTCGTAACAGCACAGGAATGGAACTCCCCACATGCAACAAAATCAACAGATGTAGAAGCCAATGCCTCAACTAGACGAGGTTGAACCACATTCTTCCTAAAACCATGGCCAAGGCGCCCTCCCGATTCTTCACCCCATGTAAAAACTTCACCTTGTCTAGTCACTAGAGAGGCATGTCTAACACCACATGCTATATGATATACATCTAAAACTACATCAGATTCCAATTGTCTGGGGAGAAGAACATCTGCCCTCGGGCTGGAAAAATTGACACTTTTATTAGCACCAACTTTCACAACATTTTCACAGATAACCTCCCCCCATATGTACACAACCCCCAGGGCATCATAATCATCTGGCGCAGATCCATGACTGGATGTGCTTGGGGCACTTGAAACACTGACACGAAGAGCATCTGAACCAGATCCTTTTACTTGCATGTTTGTTGGGTCTGAAGGTGCATGTGACCTTTCTAAATTTATGGTGGTGTCAGGCTTAAAGGACTTTAGTGAAGTATTTGGAAGACTCACAGAAATGTCGGGAGAACTGGCATCTCGTGATGCCCTGGCTGGACTTTCGCTTGGACTCAAGTCTCTGTTGTCCTGAAAGTAAATGAGCCAGACAGAATATGTATTTTCATCAGGGGGGCAATCATCTAGCATAATGGCATAAAGAGAATTACAAGAATTTTGAAAGTTTCTCGTACAATCAATTTCGACTTTTATCACATCATTTGAAAAAAGAAGGGTAATCACCACAATCAATCAATTCCTCCATCACGTCCAAAGAAGAGGATGAGTGATTAGCAATCTTTTTCAGAAAAATACTGCAGTATACATCCTTTCAGGTTAAGAGCTACTAACTCAGAAAATAAAACTAGCTTTCCTTAGAGGACACAAGAATCATTCCTATAATTATGTAAATAACCAATAAAAGTCCTCTCTATCTTGACTTGCCCGAAACGAGATCACTATGGAAACAAGGTAACTTAAAATGAAATCAACTACACAGACAACAAGTAGGCGTGCTTACATCAAGATTGAGGGCTCCATCACTCCATCCATCAATTTTGGACCTACCACCTTGACCAGAAGATATTAGTGCTTTGAGACCGGCAGTCCACGCTTCTGCCTCAGCTTTATCTTTGCAAATCTGGAAAAAGAACGAAAAATTATTATCATAATGGAAATAAGTAGAAACAAAAGAACAATGTAATTATACATGGAATTACATAATTCATAACTAACCAAATCAAGGGATTGCTTTCCGTTATTATAAATAAGTGAAAAAGACAAATAGTCCTTCTCGGGACGCAGATAGCGTTTGAAAACAGCCTGCCAAAAGATTTAGGAAATGTGAATACAGAACAGAGAAGAGTAAGTTTATGGAACAAATTAATATAATTAGTTTGTTAATCACAGAGAACTGTACAGCTTTGTATGATATTAAATATAAGTGCAGAAATCTCACTGTTCTTTGACCAGGAATAATTTTTGAGACAGAAGATAGCTTCAGACTTCTTTCTCCACTACTAGAAATCCAGATTAAAGATGACTCATCCTGCAGTTTTCAAATATTTTAGTTAGTACACGGAGAATAACTCAAGTATGTGTCAAAATTCAAGCCTACTATACATGAGTGTTTAAGTTTATAGTCTATGTTCTAAAACCAAGGATGCACGTAAAAAATACATGTTTACTAGATTTCATGAACAAAGCTACAGTATCACTACTAGCTAGCACTAAAATGAGGAAATTATGCCTCTCAAGTAAAAAGTCAGTATATCTGACCAGAGTGGCAGAGTCTAAAAATAAGATTCCAATCTTTTTGTATTTATGTCAAAGCTGATTATTGCTATACCTCAAGTGATTATACTAAACCTGAAATGTAGCATAAAAACCAAAATTGCCAGGTACCCTGCAATTTCTTGAGTCTATATTACTAAACCAAATACTTTTTTCTTAGCAGGAATTTAATTGAAGATATCAAAACCTATCCTAAAAATAGATAATTGTATTAATGTATGATAGACCCAAGATACCTAAATTGAGTGACTTGTGGTATGCCTTACCAAACTTGAATTCCATAAACTTCATTTTACTTTTTTTTAAACGAAAGTCATGTGATTCCAAGGTTTCATTCCATAATTATAGTTTGCCGTTTTTTCCTCTCTCAAAAATCCCATTAGGATTATATCGTCTGCAAAAATCATATGTTGAGACACAAGTTCCTGGATATTGGAGTAAGAACATCTAAAACCAAGGTAAAAAGTTAAGGGCTCAAGGTTGACCATTGGTTATAGTGAAATCGTCAAGACACATAAAATAATAAAAATAAAATCTTTTCATGCTATATTGCGTATACAAAATCAATAAAAATGTAAAAACACCTACCTATCACAGCATAGAAAATTAGGCTTATAACCAGTTAAGTACTGTCCAACAACGCTGTTAATAAGAAAGCAAAATAGAGAACAAAAACACATTAAAAAAAAAGCTTTTATTTAACTTACACTGGAAAGTTTAAATGGGCAAAACTTGGGCTTTCCCTTACGACCATATTTAAGCAATTGAGCACCCCTTTTCAAAGCAATCAATGCCTGCAGAATGAAAATGGTAACATTATAAACCACAATCTAACAAACAGGACAAAGTTAACCCACTAAATACAGCAGAAATAGAGGAACGAGTGAGAAAAATAATTTAAACCATCTTAAAATATAAATTATGTGAGATTCCTAAGAAATTAAGTAAATTACAACATTGATTCAGTTTCTGTAAGGACCATATATGTTTTCCTTCTTAATCATTTGATATAAGTTGCAGGTTGGAAATGTAGTACTGAGGACAGATATTTCTAGGAACACAATAACTGGTGTCCAGACAATAAACATTGGTTGGTGGCTCAATTTCAGTAGATGAATTCTAAATTTCTAATTTAGTCAGTTTCCACTTAGAACTAGAAGATCATGAAAGGTTCGGTCAATGCAATCAATCCTAGAGGTATGCGAAAGCTTCAATGAAGATGTAAGGTGCTAAAAGTAAATAAATATTATGATACAAGGTTCAATATCATGTTCCAAGTGATACAAGGGAAGCACATCTACTATCCCACTATTTTGTGTCAGGAGTTGTGATTGGCCAAAAAAGTATTTAATAATTACAATTTTAACTTAAATAATTTTTTTTCAACCAATCAGAGTTGATGGTGTATGGAGTGGCACTAAAAGTGGAACAACAGCTCCCGTGATACAAGACAGCGGCAAAATGCTGCACTATCAGCATTTTACCATACAATATAGCATCAAAAGACATATATTGACTTAGATGTTACTAATTTAGAACCATGCTAGTCATAAAATATCTTTCTGCATCCCATTCAAACAAAAACAGTATGCTAGTATTCACCATTCCATGGCAATTCAAAAAGCATTAAATCATCTAATCAACTAAACTCTAAAAGGGTTGAAAATAACACATCTTAATGAAGAAAATGTTAAAATTTTAACAAAATAACCACAATAAATAAGTTGACGTCCCATATTATCTCCACATTCTCACCTTCCTCAAATTTCCCATTTATCCCAAACAAGTAAACACACGCACAATAGAATACACTTAACTCCACTCCGAAAACCGAAGATAGCCCAAGTCATCATAAATAGTTCATTATTCATATAATCATGCCATATGAGACTTTAACACTTAACAACACGCTATCATAACATTCTCAACAAGTTAAAATAAAAACTTGAACCATTTCACCCTAAACAGAAAATGCTACAAAAGCTTCAAAATTTAACACTCAAATTGGAAGTTCCAAACCAACCTGCTCTATGTCACGGTCAGCATTCCCGTGGCTAACAAGATCTGCCATACCATGTGAAAGGCCACCACCCTCTCCGATCGTTAACCAATGCTCCGTTCATCATAAAAAACAACAACAATAACAACAACCCCTCCTCCAACCTCTTCTTCTCTCCACAATAACCATTCACCTTCACATCAAAACCAAAACCCACTTCTTATTCTCTCTCTGGAATGCAAACAAGCTTCACGGATCTGCTCCTCTTTGCTCAAACCGGAACACAAGAAATTGCATTCCTAGTTCCAAGTCAAAAACATATACACTGGTTTTTTCTTCTTCTGCTTTCAACTTCACGAGAATGACTTGGACTGTGGAAAAAAACCGACTTTCTGAGACGGGTGAACCGATTGCACCAAAGGGTAGAGGCGGAATAGCGGTTCCCGGAAAGAAATTCCGGTGAGAAATGGAGGCTCCGGTTTAGGAGACAGAGGAAAGAGAAAATAAAAAGAGTGAAAGGGAAGAGAGAGAGAATTGGAGTATGTAAGTAAGTACACAAACTAGTTCCATGACGGAATAAAGAGCTTAAACAAAATGAAATTCAATTTAGTAAATATTTAGTTTTTAATAGATATTTAATTTCATATTCATTGGCCGTTGCATTAACATTAAGAAATATAAAATTAGAGTCCAATTTGGAAGTACAAGTTTAACATTTCTTATGTATTAAATGCATCATTTTTAATTCAAAATTATTTTTTTAACTTTGTTAATGAAAATATCTTTTGGAGGCTTATTAAAATTTATATTTTCTTATTTAGAATTAATTGTATTTTCCTCAACTTCTTTTATTTTTGTTTGGACAGAAATGGCAATCATGTGAGCTTGGTACTATAAATAAATTTTCTATTTTTTTCTAATTCCTCTAAAATATTTACTTTCTTTTCTTATAAGAAACTTACTGTATAATATAACACAATCTATTTTAATTCCATTTCTGTGTCATTTTTTAGTTATTCTCGGAGTTGTGAGAGCATTTCCAGCGGCAAATAAAACTTTCGTTCTTATTTTATTCTCTCTTATTATTTTATAATTTATTATAATTACTCATGAAATAAGAATAACATATATTTTTTTTCCACAATAACAAAAATCATATTTATTTTTATTTGGGTCTCACAACATTTGTTTTTATTCCACAACATTTATCTTTCTCTTCATTTTCTTTGGGCTAAAAACAACAAATAATTGTTTTTATTTAAGAATAGAAAGCAGAGAATAAAAATAACACACTAGAAAGTAATGTTCTTATTCCATTAAGAACGACTTTAAGAACAATCATTGTGTTGCTCTAATGTAACCTTCTTCTATTATTTTTCTTTTTTTTTTGTTTTAAGGTAGGGCATCATGTGCTATATGATAAAAATATATTACTCGAGTTTATGAAAAAAATTGTGTATATTTTTAAGACCAACAATATTATATGAGATTAAATATTAGATACTAAAATAAGTTTAATATGATATAGACTAAAATGATTTTTAGATGAGGAGACACTTTAGATCAAACAAGATTAAAAATAAATAAATTGATGAGAAAAATGAGGTGTTTCCTATTGTAGGAAAATGTATAATGATGTCTTATATGGTTTGATAAGTACCTAAGATCCATAGAAATCCTAAAAATAAAAATATATCAAATAAATATTAGTTCAATTTCTAAAGTTAATAGATACCAGAAAACCATCAGTAAAATGATTAAGAAAAAACTTAAAAAAACTTTCTTAATAATTAATATTTTATTGATGAATATGATTTATGATAAAATATCGTATAAGATAGTATTATATGATCTATGTAGTTAATTTCATCTTATAGATTAAGGATTAGATGTTATTTAATAAAATATCTCTATCTACATGTTGGGAATGGTACTTACTTAAAGTTCTCCTCAACAGGACATTTTCATTATTAATGACGTGGAACTAAAGTTGTCATTTGAAATTTAAATGGCCCTTGAAAAGAACATGTGAGTTGTGATTGATATGAATAGTTAATATTAATTTATAGAGTGTTTGTCTCTCATTCATATTTTCTAAAATATTTATCAAACCTATACTTTGTTTTTTTAAATCAACCTATTATTATTATGATACCCATTTTATTATTTGATAATTAATAGCATCTTGCTTAGACACCAAATGATAATTATATAATTTACAGTGGACAAAAAATGATATACATGTTTAAAATTGCAAAACAAATTCAAATGTACAGTTATAAAATATATTGATATAATAGTGTAAAGTCATGTTGATCTATAGAAAGACCAAAAATTAATAATTCAATTTTTAAAAGCAATATTTATTGAAAGAAATAATCATGAATTCAAAAAAGATTAATTCTTTGCCCTCAAAGACAATGGTACCCAAAAAATGTACAATTATAAATATTGTCTTGCAATTATAAAATATGAAAAGCAATTATACATTTGAGGGAAAGCAGAAACACTATGGGAAATTGAAGTTAGAAAGAAATGAGAAGATATTGGTGCAAAGCACGATTGTTCCTGAAATCCTGATTGTTCTGTTAAAATTATTAATTAATTAAAAATTAATAAGTCTAATAATTTTGGAGTCTTTTTTTATGAGTTGCGTGTTTGTGAGGGAGGGAGGCACGTAGGGCTGGCGAATATTTTCGGAGAATCTGAGGGGACAGAGCAGGTAACCTAATATTCATGTCTAACTTTTTTTATAATAATGAGAAAAGTATAAAAAATGTACTTGAGTTTTAAAAATACTTACTTATGTGTGTATATATAAGGAAAGAAAAACAATATTCATACGTATCATACTTATATTGTAAGTGAGATATTAAAAAATATTGATAAAAAAATATAAAAAACGCAATAATCTAAAGAATCATAGAAGATTACTTTTTAATAAAAAATAATAAACTTTTTTGTTTATCCTTTTGAAGACTATAACCTTGATTTAAAAGTTTGGATATTTTAATACAATGTTCAAAATCATGGAGATCCATCATGGATGAGAAAAGGAATTGAATCATTGATGTTGATAGTCATCACTCAGGAAAAAACATTGAGAAAAAATAATTTATACATTTAAAAGAAATGAACTAAATATATATAATTTTTGTTTAGTCATAAGGTGGTTATATATTTACGTTTTTCATATCCAATTAAGGCCTCATATACTGGATATCATTTTTTATAAGTATCCTCTACATGAGAATATTGTTGAAATTGGAATTATATATATCAACAATATTGATTCGCAATTTTTTTTTTATAATTTTGTAATATTTTTATGTTACTTTACATATATCTAACATTCTATCAAAATATGTTCAGGTAGAGTTATGGGCAAGGTTAGTTAAAGGACTATCTCTTAACCAACTACATCCCCTTTACATATTAAATACCCCATCTACCCATTCCTAAATTGGTGGATCTGCTCATAACATGGTTGAACATTTCTCTTGGTAGAGATCACTAGGTGAGGAAAATTGGTAGCTAAACTTCACTAACTAAGTTTAATTTGAAATCTTTAATGCACTATGTTATTACTAATTTTAGTGTTCATAATTAATGTATGTGAACTAATATGGATGTAGAAGGACATACTAGCTAGAATTAAGTGGACAATTTAAATAACTATTTAGTTTTAATTTAGTCTACATATTTCTATCACTAATGTTATGTTTTACCAACTCAGTCATATATAAAGACAAAAAGAGAAGATGACACATGTACAGACATATCAATTCAACACATTACATCATGCTAAATTGTAACACAATACATGTAAGAAAAATCGAACAAAATTTTCTTCAGCCGAGCCACAAAAAACACAATCTATGTCAACCACTACACCCCTCATCAAATTATACCTACTAGGGACCGTATCCAATAACGACTACCACCAAAACGTTTCAAGGAACTTTAGATTTCCACAGATATTTTAAGGCTCCGAGCACATTATCCCCTAATACCCTCCAAATCACCAACAAAGATGAAGTTATATGATGATTAAGTAGTAAGGATGGAGGGCTAAAAAGAGTGAAGCAATAAGGAGATTGAGAATTCAAATCTAACTGATTATAAAATATAAATATTCTAATATTTGCATATAAAAAAAATCACGGGAGTAACCTCAAGTAATTGGGCTTGACCCTCTTCAATACTGGATTTTGTGGTGGAAATGGGTGGGATGAATTATAAATATTTTTTTATTTAAAATCTACATAGTTAAACATTTTTCTAAGACATGTATTACTATCTTTATCTAGTACTGACCCTCTGAATGAGGATCAGTTATCCCACTTTTTTGTGTCTCATTGTGTCCCAATCCAATGGAAATTTGACACATACTAGAAAAGAAAATTAAAAAAAATATAACATAACATTTTTATATGATTTGGTAAGATATAATTAGCTTGAGATATATGGACGTGAAGATTTTGGGATAGAAGATCCTGGTTCCTATTAAGACACAATAGGCCATGATTTTTAGAACAATCATGACAATAATATCAAAATCATTGTCCAATACAATGAATATGTAACGGTTTCATGATATTAAAATATAATAGGTCATGATTTTGAAAACAATTAGACAACAATGTCAAAAACTGTGATACAATACAATGTATAGACAACAGTTTTAAAATCATTACCTATTCTACTTTAAGACCATGGTTTTAAAACTATGGAAGGTAGAGCATTGTTGTAAGCAAAAAATATGGTAGTGGATCTAGATTCCAAATAACCACCCTTAGTAGAATAAACACCACAGCTATCTATTAATCAGCATCACTCATTCATATGCACCTGGTGAAAAGATACCACACACAAGATAGTCTAGAATAAACACCCTTAGTAGAATAAACACCACTACTATTTGCTACCTAGCCTCCTAAACAATGTTGTACCAAACCAATCCTCCTCACCATAGACAAGATCAAGGCCACAAATATCTTTCCACCATCGGAACTATAACTAAAATTGACACCATGATCAAAAACAAAGAACACATCCTATGATACACAAAAATGGATGTAACAGTATCGACTCATTGATCATTATCACCTCTAAGTAGACGTCACCTACATTTAGCCAACAAGCCATATTAAACCAATCCAAATTATTTATCTCAACTATATAGAAAGAGAAGGGATTCGTTTACACTCAATTTAAGTTACACACTTACACTAATTGTACCTAATGTCATTCATTCATTTTCTTAAATCCAACTGACTACATGAGTGAAACATAAAAATTATTTAAGATTTCTCTTTTTCTCTCTCATCATTTATTTCACTCACTCATTGGTACGTTAGATTTAAGAAAATGAATGACTAAGATTAAATATAATTAGTGTAACTTAAGTTGAGTGGAAACAGATCTTTCCTCATATAGAATTATTTACCTATACGACATTGCTAAAATATAAGTATATAAAAATAAAATAAAATCAAATATTATTAGGAATTAAAAATATGTAAATCTAAAACATTCAATTTTTATTTTTGATTTCACTTGGATTTGTCTATTAGGGGATTGGAAGGACAATACCTTCTTGGAGATATTCTCGTTGCCAATGTTTTTATACTACTCGAGTATTTTTTTTAGGCTTAAATGTAGTTTTAGTTCCTTATATTTTTTCCTGATGATTTTTTCACTATATTCTATTTTTAGCAATTTTAGTCTATCAATCTTTCCTATTTGACAATTTTGATCCATGCATTCAAAACATAATTAATGGTGCTGACATGATAAATTGGAGGATATATGTCATTTATCTATAAGATTAGGTGAATTATCTTTTAAAATATGAAAGTAAAAAATAAATAAATATTTTAAAATATCGGAAAACATTTTACAAAATAAAATTGAACAATGAAGGAAAATCAATGTAAGCTTGTAGACGAATAATACGTGTTCTATTATTTGTCATGTTAGAATCATTATTTACTTTTTGGATGGTGGGGGCTAAATTTGTTTATTCGAATTTCAAATTTCGATTTCAGACTTGGATTTGTCTATTAAGGGAATATAAGTATAATCTGTTCTTGGAAATATCCTCATTTAAATATTTTTATGTCACCCAAGTGTTACTTTATCCTTAAATATAGTTTTGTCACTCTATTCTATTTTTAGCGATTTCCATTTGTCAACTTTCTCTATTTGATAATTTTTGTCCATGCGTTCAATAAGCAACTAACGATATTGACATGACAAACTGGAGGATACACTGTTTTATTAGATTAAGTGGTTTTTTTTAAAACATAAAATAAAAAATATTTCAAATTTAGAAAATTTATTTAAAAGATTTCACTTATAAATATAAATAAATTTGTTTTGTTTATGATATTTTAAATATTATTTTAATAATTTTCTATTTCAAAATAATAAAATTCCACTATATGAATAACAAGAACATTTTGCATGTATATTAAAAAATGATGAGAAGCTAAAAGATATAATAATATTATAAAGTAATTTAATGTATATCCAATTTTTTACATAGTTCTTATTCCCAATCTATCTCTTAATTCTTATATTCAAATTTTATTTTTTGATTTCGGACGGGCATGTGTGTATTTGGGGATTTCAAGAATAAATAATTCTTGAAGATATTTATATCGTAAATTCTTCTATACCACTCAAGTGTTTTCTTACAGTTAAATGTAGTTTCACTTTTTTATATTTTTTTGTTCACTTTTTTTAATCGTATTCCAATTTTATTTAATTTAGTCCAACAACCTTTTCTATAGGATGTTTTCGGGTGAGATATTATTGCTCATATAAAATAAATTTGTTTTTTAAAATAAAGATTTGTTTCATCTTATTTGAGAGCTTATATATACAACCTTGAAGTTAGGTAAAAGATGTGTAACTGTAGTAGAAAGCTTATATATAATGGGGTATTTAGTTGAATGAATTAAAATAACTAGTTAACTCATCTTATTCCCCTTATAAACACATCATGTATCAGAAATTCATAACAAAAAGGTACATTTTCTAAACCTTGTTCTTACACACACCCTATGTCATTTGTTATTTTTCCTTGGTTGGATCATTGGAGTAGTTTCCTGTTTCTTCCTTTGTCTCATCTTCTTTGTAGGACACATTTAAGTGATTAGTATACTTTGACTGAAATATTATAATATTAATATATATTTTTAGTTTATTATAGAGTTTGTGTACTTTTTGAAAACTCGGTAATGTGATTGTCGAGTTTCATTTTTTTCACTAGAACATACAAGAATTGACAATTGCAGTGGAATTTATTTTCTTTAGTAATATTTTAACAAACTCTGATGGAATTGAAGTTATTTTTTTTTAATTTTATAAATGAAAATTGGCAACATAATTGAAATTTTTTGTTTTTATTATATTTTAACAAAAACTCGAATGAGGTTGTAGTTTTGTTTTTTGTTTTTTTGTTTTTTTCAAAGGAAAATCAGTAATAGAGATAAAGTTTTTTGCCTTGATAATTTTTAATAAAATCAACAATGGAATTGGAGTTTTGGATTTTTTTTAAATTTTCCAAAAGAAATTCGGCAACATAGTTTGAGTTTTTGGCTTTTGATATATTTAAATAACTTACAACAAAGTTAGAGTTTTTTTATTTTTGTTTTTGTTTTTTGTGAAGTTGAAATCGACACTCTTATTATAGTTTTTTGTTTTTTATTTTTGTCAAATGTTTTAAACTTTTTTGATAGTTTAGTGTAGCTTTATATATTGATGAAACACACATTTTATATTTATTTACTCAAATAGAAATACAAATATTATTAAAAAGCAAAGAATATTACAATATTCATTTTCTTAATTTATAAAATCTCAAAATTCTAATGATGTCTATGTGATGAAATGTCATATATAGATGATTTTTTCTTTCTTAGTGATTCAACTTTCAACAGTTGTTCATTCCACTTTTTTGTCGAATTATTTAAATATATAAAGACAAAAACTCCAATTTTCTTTTGAAAAATTAAAAAAACAAAAAATCCAACTTCATGGCCGATTTTATTAAAATATAATAAATGCAAAAAGCTCCAATTTCTTGCCGATTTTACTTTTGAAAATGAAAAAAAAAACCAAAAACTTCAACTCCATTGCCCATTTTATTAAAATATAATAAAGACAAAAACTCCAACTGTGTTGTTGATTATCCTTTGAAAAATAAAAATAAAAACCAAAAACTTCAATTCCATTTAAGTTTTTGTTAAAATATTACTAAAGAAAACAAACTTCACTGTAATTGCCGATTCTTGTATGTTCTAGTGGAAAATAAATTGAAACTCGACAATTTCATTGCCGAGTTTTCAAAAAGTACACCAATTTCGTAATAAACTTAAAAGATACACTAAGAGCATAATATTCGGTCAAAATACACTAGCCATGTAACTTTGATGTCCTTGTATAAGGAGCATAACCGAGTAACTCTCTCGGCTTATGGGCTTGTGGGCTTATGGGCTTGTGGAGTGATCAATCGAGTAAGCCTTACCCATGAGCTTGGGGGGCCCATTTTACTCATGCCAACTATTCTTGATCAATTACTTGATACTTCCACAACCTCTCTCGGTCCAAAAAAATAGAGTATATTTCCCAACAAAAAAAGAGAGTAGAGTGGACAAGTTGATTTGATGGAAAAGAATATATGAATTAATGAGTTTTATATACTATTATTGTATAACTTATTATTCATATTTAATTATTATTAATTTTTTGAAAGAATAATATAGATGAATGATGAATAATATAATTGTGTATTAATTTTTGTATTGACAATAAATAAATATTGCACTCATAAAATAAAGTGTAATATATACACACATGTGAGTATAATAGTTTGTTATACACAATTAGTTATTATCATATTCACCATCTATTTATATTACTTATTTAAAGAGACAATGATGACTAAAAATGAATAGGAGCACATCTACTATCTCACAGAGTCACATATTTGTGTCACTCCATGTACCAGAAAGTGTATTTGACAAGAAAAATATTTAATAATTATAATTTGAACTTAAATAGTTATTTTAATCAATCAAAGTTAATAATATATGAAAGAGTATAAAAAGTGAAACAACAGATGTAATATTAAAATGAATAGTGAATAATAGACTGATTGTGCAACAAAACTCTTACATTAACAATATGTATATTTCTATCTCTTAATTTTATCCTTTTAAGACAAAATTTCTATAGAAAATATTGATTATGAAAAGCAACATATATATGCTAATTTTAAGAAAATTATTATTAACTTTTTCTTTCTTATATGAAGACAACTTTCGTGTATATAAAAGGTTAGCATGTGAGTCAGGTCTTAAAATTAAAAATCATCGAATTCTAGTAAAAGTGTTTTAAAAATTACCGAAGATTGTGATCGCTTTGTGTGTTATCCTAATCATGATGAACCTAATAATGCATTTACATTTATTTTTAAATGTAGCAGGTATGCCATATCTTTTTAAATGAAAGTCACCTAAATTTAACAAAATTGCTTTTAAAATTATCGAAGAGTGTCATCTCTTTTGCTGTTTAGTTAGGTGAAAGGAGAATTGAATAAACTTTTTTCTCTTTTAAATAGTCCTCATCTCATAAGAGGGCCAAATATAATATCAGTGTATTATCAATATAAGAATTTATAAATAATCAATATATTACTCATCATTTATTTATATTTAATCATGAATAATAAATAATACAATTAAAATATATAAAACTCATATATTTAAGTGATTTAAAATAATTTTATTTAGATCAATATAAATTGGTTGAAAACTAATTAAGCTAAAACTACAATGTTGTTTTCTTACAAAGACACATGTAAATTCTATGAAAAAACTCATGGGAGATACATAACCAAGAGCAGTCTTGATTCTGGAATTTCTTCATTTGGAGCTAAAAAGTCTCCTTCGTGTATATGAACCTTTGTCACTAGTTGCATGGTCATTTCGTTCCATGGTTTTCCACCCTTTGGAATGAGTCGAAGTGAAACTTTAATGCAAAAAATATATTCAGAAAACAAATAGTATTAACATCCGTGATACTCTATCAATTAATATTTTACTTTATTAACAACTCCTAAAAGTTTTTCTAATACCCTCCCATTATATTTACATATTGTTTTCTTTAAGGGATCCAATCAAAACTCAAAAGGAATGTTGTTTTTAATGTGGTCGTATATAATACGTGTTATGTAAGAATTGTACATCGAATGCCCACATGCAATGCATAAGAATCATGTCTTAAAATAAGTATCATGGAGTGTTGTTAAAACCGTACCGGTTATCACACCGATTAGGATACTGGTATAGTGGTACAATAGTTCAGTAGTTAAACCACATGCCGGTTAAATCAAACATACCTGTTTATATTTATATATATAAACCTATAAAAAAAATCAAATATCAATCCAAAAGTATCACTTAACAACTGCAAAATATAAATAAATGACACAAGTTTACAACTCACTCTACCACACAAATAAATTTGGAGTTTTAACATTTAACACCAAACAGTCAAAGCTGTCTCATATCGAGATTATATTTTTGCACCAAATCCTATATTCAGACAGTATTCCAAGATTATACAAATGTCACTGAGATTACATAGGAATCTTAGGAACCAAAAGGTGTAATCCAATTATGTTTTGGAAGCATGTGCCTTGAAGTGTTGAAAAATGGTTGGAAAGATGAGTCACTTGTATGAGTTTTTAAGTTTTTTTTAAAAAAAAAATATGTGTATAAAAAACCGGCCGGTTTAGTCAAATACCGGCCAGTTCACCAGTTTTGACCAAATTTTGACCAATTTTAATACTTGGTCGGTTCAACATTTATACTGTACCAGTTAGGGGTCTAATTTGTTAGTTTTTTGATCGAACCGACCGTTACGATATAGTTTTTACATCATTGAACTATCATGTAATAGAAACCGAGTTGTTGTTGATCTAACAAGCTGAAATGTGAAGAATTAAAAAGCAAGACAAATAAAATATAGAAGATAAAATTACAAAAACAAATAAAAATACCCGAGAAATAAAAATATATGCACTGACAGTGTATGAGTATTATATATTATCATTATATTATACACTATTAGTTTTTTATTATCATCGACTCTTTAAAAAATAATACAAATGAATTATGGATGATACAATGAGTACATATAAATCTTTGCACTATCAGTGTATATACATTATACTCTTAACAAAGAGAGAAAAAATATATGCATTATATTATGAGTTTTATACACTGTCATTATATTATACATCATTAATTTTTAACATCATTGACTCTTCAAAACATAATAATACAAATGAATGGTAGATGATATATAAATATTACACTCAAACCTAAACATCCTATTCCAGTTATTCCGATCAATTGAGAGAATTTTCGGGCATGGTGGCAACCTGTGGAAAGATTTCACCAAAGTGTTTATAAAATTGTTTTTGCATCATGATGAAACTTTGGCTCAGATGGAGAAGATGAAAATGGTTAAGAAATGAATTTATTGAAATATTTACTCCCTTTTTTTTGTTATTTTTCTCTTGTTTTGGATTTGTGTACAATTGACGATGATGACTTATGAACATCCTTTGGGAGTTGTTTTTGCATAATATATACAGTTAAAATTGTTACAGTTGTTGGGATATTGGCTCTTATATAGAGAAGCCTGATAGGTCTATGTTACCTAGTGTATGTATTAGGTATTATATTGGGTTTTGATTTAGTTACGTACTCTTTTATGAAAGTGGTATGAAAACATAGTTGAAGAATTATTTGATTTATTGGTGAAGGTAATGTGACCATTCGGTTTGCGAAGAATATTCTTTAGATTAGGGACCAAGGATTTATGTGGTTACCTACACCTGGACAACGATTTGCTGTCTCAAACCCTATCCCAAATCCTGTCTCAGACCAATCTTATTATGCCATGCGAGTTAAAAAAAATTAAATATTTATAATTTTATCAATTTTACTTCATTATAATTGACCATGAACATAATTGAAGACATGGTTGGGGACAACAGATCCTATCCCCTAACCTAGGACATTAGAATATAGAACAATGAAATGGAGATTACATGACATTAGAAAAAGCGTATTGGCAATTCATTTTGAGACGCTAATTAATAAGGGGAAGGGACACCAAAGACCCCAATTGTATACAAGCTTTCTTATTTATAATAACATTTATAAGTTGATTAAATGATAATACCACCATATCAAAAGACAACTAATATGCTTTGATAAAATTGATATCTTGACTAACTAAGATAATTAAATCATATCTAGATACAACTTAAAAAAGATTGTTAATCTAATATTTCGATTAATAGATAAAAATGAATCAACTTCTAAATGTTTTTTTTCAATTTCTAAGTTTAAAATCTAATAACCTGCTATATTTTCTTCACTATGTGTATAAATAAGTGACCTCATTCTACAACCACCTTTTTATTAAAATATTTTACTAAAACAATAAAATTCATCAACTTAGAAAAACTTTCATAGGCTATTATTTCAAAATAATGAAAATCTAGACAAGTCATTTGGCTCATATTTTCTTCTTGTAATAATAAAAGTTTAGGTGAGTTAGTTTGTTAAAGTTATGGCCGAGTTCAAAACTGTAGGAGCACTTAAACATGTATTTATAAAGATACTTATAAATTACTTTTCAATAAGGTCTTTATATTATAGATGAGATTCAAACTCATAATCTTATAGACTGAGTGTCAAAATTTATATACTTACTATATTCATTTCACACTTGAAATATAATTGTTAAATAATTACTAAAATAAATCTCCCCTCTAAAATGATAAAATTCACCGGTCTACAAAAACTCCCTCATGCAGTTATTTCAAAATAATAAAAATCCAAACAAGCCATGTGACTCCTATTTTTTTGCCTTTTAATTGTGGGAAAATAAAAATAATTCCATTTCTACATCAACTACATTAAGACAATGAAATGAATGGACCTCTATATTCAACATCTTCATTACCTATCCTCTATTGTCATTATCATGAATGTGTTTTCTTTCTCCATTTCCACAAAACGTGAATTACTAAAATTTATTTCTTAAACTGCTTATTACTAGTCTTTGAGAGTCACTAGAGCTAAGTGATACAATGAATGAGTACCATCGTTCAATTCCTGATGTTACAAAAAACTATTTCCTCTTTTTAATGGAAAAAATCGAATAGGAGTCTTACAACAAAGAAAACTCTCACCGAACACGTGAACGAGTTAACCTCATTAGGCTTGAATAAGATTGTGATTGTCACTTATAAAGATATGGTTAGAGTGTTAGAGTCCGTTTGCGAGCTGTTTTTTGGAGCGGAAGAGAGAGAAATGAAAAACTTACAAGTTATGAAATATATTTATGAGATGTTTTAAATTTCTTTTTTCCTTCATTCCCCTCTAAAATCAAACTAACATACAGACCCTTAAGGGTCATTAGAATAGGATGGTTCAATTCCTTATGAAGCCAATTAACCCAACCTACTTTCAATTAAAGAGAATAAAATATTATCTATTTAATTAAACACTCCGGATCACGTGACCACAAAAGCAAAATATACTTAAGCCTAAAAGCTAAACTACAAAGTCATTAGTTGGCCATGAATTCTTTAATAAAATGGTTAAACTTTGGAACATGAGGGACCATGGCCCTTTACAAACATGGTTGGAACTCTTACTATACCATATCACAAATTTTCCTATCTTTAGATGGATTCAAATGGAGTAAAATAGACTGAAATGATATTAACTTTCATAGTACGGTAACATAAAAAAATAATTTTATTGTGTTAGCCTTTTCCATTTATCATATCTAAATGTTTTTTTCTTCTAATTCTTACCTTCCTTTTTGCTTATGTAGCATATATAATTCTGGCTTTTTTGGGTGTCTTGTCCTGAATCATTTCTCACACTTGAGTACTTGACAAAATTAGAGTGAAGTGTAATTATGTAGGTATTCATAAAATGTGGTAGCACTAACTATAATTGAAATATGATATGACATGTGTATAAGTATATGTGACTAGTATTATTTAGTGAAAAACCTGAAACCTGTTGCATGGTTTTGTTTCCCTTTATGTTACAGAGTTTGAGCAACAAAGAGAAACTACATGGCAATGAAAGATTTTTGGAGCATGTTTTGTGAGGATTCTAGTTGTTCTGATACTGAAGGAAAGCCTTTCTGTTATGATTTCAAGTATATGAAAGATCCTTCAACATGTATCAACCATTTGTTGATCATTTGCATGGATGTGTTGCTGCTGCTGATGCTATTCTTCATGAAGATCCAGATGTTATCATCAAAACCATTTCAGGGCTTAGTCCAGGGCCAGGTGCATAAATATTCAAATTTGCAACTAGTTTCAGCCATAACCAATGGATCCCTTGGATTAGTGCATTTGTGTTTTGGCATATGGATTTTAGAGGAGAAGCTGAGAAGAATAAAGAATGCTTTGCCTCTGGATTTGTGGTTGCTAGAACTATTTCAGGGATGCACATGGTTGTTGATTGGTTTAACAGTAAGTCTTCAACTGAAACAACTTCCAAGGACATGGTCGCGGCTGTTTTTGGTTTTTCTTTTCTTGGTTTCTGGTTTTTTCTGTATTTTGTCCTTGTTTTACGCAGTTAGCGGCGGAGAACTATCCCTTAAGGTAGCATTAGGTGTCCTATCTTTTCCAGGAGCAATTCTATTGCTCGTATGCGTATATAAGTGTGAAGACGCTGATGGAGGAATTGATGAAAGCCTTTATGCTCCTCTCAGTGGGCAATTGAACGGGATTGATTCTATTAGCTATGAAACTCCATTTGTCAATGCTGGAATCTTCAATAGGATGTCATTTTGGTGGTTGAATCCATTGATGAAAAGGGGTCAAGAGAAAACACTTCAGGATGAGGATATCCCAAAGTTGCGTGAGTCAGATCGAGCAGAAAGTTGCTATTTGTTGTTTGTAGATCAACTGAGAAAACAGAAACAAAAAGAGTCAGCATCACAGCCATCGCTTTTTTGGACAATAATCTTGTGCCACTGGAGAGAGATTTTGATATCAGGAGTTTTTGCACTGCTGAAGGTACTAACTTTGTCTTGTGGTCCTCTACTTCTTAATGCCTTTATATTGGTTGCTGAAGGTAATGAAAGTTTCAAATATGAAGGTTATGCATTGGCCATATCACTTTTCTTTATAAAGATCATAGAATCCATATCACAAAGGCAGTGGTATTTCCGCACTAGACTAATCGGTATGAATGTAAGGTCACTTCTTACTGCAGCCATTTATAAGAAACAATTGAGGTTATCCAATGCTGCTAGATTGACTCACTCAGGTGGTGAGATAATGAATTATGTGACCGTGGATGCTTATCGGATTGGAGAGTTTCCATTTTGGATTCACCAGACATGGACAACAATTGTCCAACTATGTATGGCATTAATAATTCTTTTCAATGCTGTTGGCCTAGCAACAATTGCCTCATTGGTAGTGATAGTTCTCACTGTGCTTTGCAATACTCCACTAGCGAAGTTACAGCATAAGTTTCAAAGCAAACTTATGGCGGCACAAGACGAGAGATTGAAGGCTAGTTCCGAGGCTCTCTTGAATATGAAAGTATTGAAGTTGTATGCATGGGAAACCCATGTTAAAAATGCAATAGAAAGCCTAAGAAATGTGGAACTTGAATGGTTATCTGCATTCCAACTAAAGAGGGCATATGGTGTATTTCTCTTTTGGACTTCACCTGTCTTGGTATCAGCTGCTTCCTTTTGTGCATGTTACTTTCTGAATGTTCCTTTACATGCAAACAATGTTTTCACCTTCGTGGCAACTTTACGCCTTGTGCAAGATCCAATTACGAACATCCCGGATGTTATCGGGGTTATCATTCAAGCAAAAGTTGCATTTGCCCGGATTGTTAAATTCCTTGAGGCACCTGAACTAGAGAATGAAAATTTCAGGAATAGGTGTTTTAATGAGAATCTCAGAGGCTCAATTTTATTCAACTCTGCTGACTTTTCATGGGAAGATAATGCATCAAAGTCCACACTAAGAAACATAAGTTTGGAGGTTAGGCATGGGCAAAAGGTGGCTATTTGTGGAGAAGTTGGCTCAGGCAAATCAACCCTCTTAGCAGCAATTCTTGGAGAAGTTCCAAATACAAAGGGAACTGTAAGTTTTTATTTCTTTTATGCACAAAGAATACACTCTTAAACCCGTGATATTCCGATTCGTTATAACTTGGCTGAGATTCCTACTTATCTGCTAGCAATTATATTTAGAACATAAGTTCAATATACTTCAGATTGAAATTTTCCGGTCTTTTCTGAATCTTTCTTTATTACAGATTGAAGTTTATGGAAAGTTTGCATATGTTTCTCAGACAGCATGGATACAGACAGGTACAATACAGGAAAATATTTTATTTGGGTCAGCTTTAGATGTTCAAAGATATCAAGAAACACTTCACAGGTCTTCACTGATGAAAGACCTTGAGTTGTTTCCACACGGTGACCTCACTGAAATAGGAGAAAGGGGAGTTAACCTGAGTGGAGGTCAGAAGCAGCGAATTCAACTAGCTCGTGCTCTTTATCATAATGCTGATGTATATCTCTTGGATGATCCCTTCAGTGCTGTTGATGCACATACTGCCAAAAGTTTGTTTAATGTAATGAGTTATGACATCTTCCTCTCTTCACATACTGCATTTATATATTTTGTGCCACTCTTTACTGAAAACCGGCATCGAAACTTGGCAGGAATATGTCATGGAAGGACTTGCAGGGAAGACTGTCATACTCGTGACTCATCAAGTTGAATTTCTCCCAGTCTTTGACTCTATTTTGGTAATTTCTTTCATCTTAAGGCATTGGTTTCATCATTATTCATCTTTCCTTTATTTGTTTTCTGCATGTAACTAATAACTGTAAATTTGTAACGAATAAGTTGCGATTTTTGTAATCATGTCTCTGCTGGTTACTAAGATCCTTATTGTCTTTCATGGTTTCATCTACCTTATCAGGTTCATAATTAGAACATTGCTATTTGATGAAGTACTTGTCTTTTATCCCTCATATTTATCCTCTTTCTAACTTAGTGTTTGTAATGCTTGGCCGAAGCATGAAGCATAATATCCGTTGAATGAGATTGCATTGATGCCATTAATATGGAAAGTATCGTTTGGTTTACTTTTAAGACTTTTGGCTGAAAACTTCAAAAGGGAAAGGAATATACTGGAGTGGACTCATTAATTTTCTATTCATTTAACCTCTTGTATCTGGTTAACTCATTTATGCAGCACTCAAGTTGATGTAGTTCAATGAAAACTAAATCATCTATTAATATGATTTCAATACAGTTGATGTCAGATGGCGAAATCCTACAAGCTGCTCCTTATGATCATCTATTAACCACAAGCCGAAAATTCCAGGACCTTGTCAATGCTCACAAAGAGACTGTTGGTTCTAACCAGCTTCATGACCTTATTTCTGCCCAAAGGCATTCAACTGCTAGCGAGATTAAACAAGCATACACGGTGAAGCCGTTTAAAGCATCGAACGGAAATCAATTAATTAAGCAAGAAGAAAGAGAGATAGGAGACGCCGGGTTAAAGCCTTACTTAAAGTATCTGAATCAGATGAGAGGTTACATATACTTGTCTGTGACTGCCTTGTGTCACCTTACATTTGTGATTTTCCAGATACTGCAGAACTCATGGATGGGTGCTAATGTTGATAATCGTCGTGTCAGCACATTGCGATTGATTGTCGTTTATGTGTTGATCGGTGTTATTTCAACATTCTTCATGTTGATCAGAAGTCTCTTTGTAGTTGCTTTAGGTCTTCAATCATCCAAAAACTTATTTTCACAGTTAACGAACTCCCTTTTTCGTGCACCTATGTCTTTTTATGACTCCACACCTTTGGGAAGGATACTTAGTAGGGTAAGCATATTAAACATTTTTTTTCTTTGCGCCTATCTCTTTGTATTTTGACTGTTATTTCCTTGTTTAGGTTTCAGCAGATATGAGCATTGTGGATCTTGATATCCCATTTAACCTTGCTTATACTGTGGGAGGCACTATAAATTTTTATTCAAGTCTTTCCGTTTTAGCCGTTGTCACTTGGCCAGTATTGATTGTCTCTATACCATTGGTATATGTCGCAATTCGTTTGCAGGTAATGAAAAGATTGTGCTTTGGTGTCTGCATTTTTTTAAATAACATTGACATACATAACCAATCAAATTTAACTGCACAATGCTCATTCTTCTTTGAAAGGGTAAGTTCAGGGTGGTGACTAATATGTTTTAAATCTACGCCTTTGATATTTTGATGGTGCTAATTTTTATTTTATATATCTATATAGAGATACTATTTTAACTCTGCAAAAGAATTGATGCGGATGAATGGCACGACAAAATCCTTTGTAGCTAATCATGTAGCTGAGACTGTTGCTGGAGTGGTAACAATAAGGGCTTTTGAGTCGGAAGATCGTTTTTTTGAGAAGAATCTTGATCTAATTGATGTCAATGCTAGACCTTTCTTCCATATCTTTTCCTCAAATGAGTGGTTGATCCTACGGTTAGAAACAACGAGTGCAGTTCTTCTTGCCTCGGCGGCACTTTGCATGGTTGTGCTTCCACCTGGCACTTTCTCCTCTGGTGAGACTTCAGCTACTACTGTTACCCTTTGGAATATTATTGTTTGAGTCATAAATCATAGTCTTTTATCCTCTGACAATAGCATTGTCTCTCCTATTTAAGTTTCTTAATATGAATATCCATTGTTCCAGGATTTATTGGATTGGCCCTTTCTTATGGACTTACATTAAATGCTTCCCTAGTATTTTCAATTCAAAGCCAATGCACTCTAGCAAATTATATAATATCCGTCGAAAGGCTAAGTCAATATATGCATATACCAAGTGAAGCCAAAGAGGTGATCGAAGGAAACCGTTCTCCTTTGAATTGGCCATTTGCAGGCAGAGTAGAAATAAATAATTTGCAGGTACTTGTTAATTATCATAAGTTATTGCAGCATAATGTACAGAAAAAATATGACTTGAACTGAATTACATAATTTGCATATACCGAATCAGATTCGATACAGGCCTGATGCCCCGCTTGTACTGCATGGGATCACATGCACATTTGAAGGAGGGGACAAGATTGGTATTGTAGGCAGGACAGGCAGTGGAAAATCCACTCTTATAGGCGCTTTGTTTCGTCTGGTAGAACCTTCAGGAGGAAAAATCGTAGTTGACGGAATAGATATCTCTTCTATTGGCCTTCATGATTTGAGGTCACATTTTGGTGTTATACCTCAGGATCCTACTCTTTTTAATGGGACAGTCAGATATAATTTGGACCCTTTGTCTCAATACTCTGATCAAGAAATATGGGAGGTAATTAATTCCTACTATATTATGTTGCAGTTTGTGCTTTTGTACTTTTATTACCAACAAGAGGAAGTTTTTTCTGTTTTTTCTATATTAATTCTTTGCATGATAAATGTGAACTAATTGAAGCTTCCTTGTGATTTGTGAAGGTTCTTGGGAAGTGTCAGTTAAGAGAAACTGTCCAAGAGAAAAAAGATGGCTTAGAAAGTTCAGGTAAACTTTCAAGTTTCATAGTTGTAAATGTACCTACTAACTATGCATGAATCACTTCTTTTCTAGTTACTAATGACTAGTTAGTAAATGTTACACAGTTATTGAAGATGGATCAAACTGGAGCATGGGACAAAGGCAGCTATTTTGTCTGGGACGCGTACTTTTGAGGAGAAGTAGAATATTGGTACTCGACGAAGCAACTGCATCAATCGACAATTCGACCGATTTGATCTTGCAGAAAACCATTAGAACTGAGTTTGCAGATTGTACAGTAATCACAGTAGCACACAGGATACCAACTGTGATGGATTGCACTAAGGTTCTTTCCATCAGTGATGGTAAGTTACCAAGTTTCATAATGCATATTCATTGTCATTTATTTCTAGTAACAAACATTTTTCAGACTAGCCCATTTTCTATGTTGACCTCAATCAACAAAAAAGGCAAGTAAAATCTCAAATTAAAAACCCAAATTATAAATCAAATCCCCAAAGACTATATAATGAGTTTAATATCATGTACAGTTAATGTAAATATTTATACATAATCGTTACATAATTCACCATTTATTTATATTCACCTATCTACATTACGGGTCTAGTTACTTTCACCTATCGAGAGGGTAATTGACATTGATGTTGTTGGTTTAACAAATATGTCAATATGCTAAAAATGGAATACTTTGTTTTCACCCTTGAACTTATATCCAAAGTGAAAAGGTGAAGAAAATATATGATTGTTTACTTATTTTCTTCTAAGAAAAAAATGTTGTCGTTGTATATACAGGAAAACTAGTGGAATATGATGAGCCAATGAACTTAATGAAGAGACAAGGATCACTGTTTGGGCAGCTTGTTGATGAATACTGGTCTCATTTTCAGTCTGCAGAATCACATTGACCCTTGCAATGATTTATTTTTCAGACATATAAGAAGAGATATGAGCTTTTAAGGATTTTGATTTAGAAGGTTCTTGTCTTTGTCAATGAAGTTGGTAATATGCTATATTTTGTGTGTTTGTACTTTCTACAATTGTTAATTTGTTGTTGCTTAACTATGCTTATTGACTTGTGCAATAAGTTTGTAGTTTTTGATTGGTAAACTGAAGGGAGTATAACTTTTGAGAAGAAATAATGTAACTTCTAAAACCTAGTTTGTGTCGTAGCTTTACAGAACTATAAGTTTTTAATAGTTAATTTCTTTGTTTTTTTTCCTTTATTATTTTTGGAAGGTGACATTTGTTACCCAACACAAATTACATTATTCTTACTATTCCCTGCCCTTTTTTCTCACCCCACTCATTTCCGGAAAAAATGATGTAACAATGTAGAACCCTTTCTTCCCTAAAGTTTTTAATAATAAAATAAAATATTATTATATATCATTTAGTAAATTCCAACAAGATAAGCAATAGTTATACTAAAAGATATAAGTCGTTTAAATAACTATTCAACTACAGTTATAATTTTTCAACTTCAATCCCGCAATATTTCAGTTCACAACTATAATTATAAATTAATTGAAGGGACTACTGTGGGTCGTAATTTTAAATATTAGGGACCGGAATAATAATTTAAATTTATTAAAAACTAAATTAGTATTTACATAAGATATAAGGTATTGAAATGGATCTTTATTCTGATATAAGAGCTAAGCGCCCAAGGCAGCGCTTGCTGAAACCATTTTCATTCACTTTCTCACCAAAATTTCAATAACATCTGTGCTATAGTTTGACTGTTATAAATTTAAAAACATGACTACAGAGACAAAAAATACATTACCAATAGTAATAAAAGAGAAAGTGAAACCTATGCAGGAAACAAACGACAACTGCGTCGACCCACGAAATGACATAAACTTAATTATGCTGAAACATAATTAGTGGGCACTTTCGAATGTCCATCAATATTTTTGTTTTACACTTTTCGGACCTGGATATTGTGAGTAGATTGGAACCTCCATATAGGTTGTCTACCACTTTGTAAAAGTGCTACTTCTTCTCCTTCCTTCACCATTCCTTGTTTCTGCACATGTAAACCATACACAAACAAAATGAATTAGAGAAATGATAGGAAACTCTTTGTTTAAGCATTTAAGCAAGGAGTCATATATAAAGAAGAAGCTCAGTGACATTGGAAAAAACACACCTAGATCAATGTTCCTTGAAGTTTATACTATCATTACACTTACCTCCCTTATTCCACTTACGCGGTAAGATTGCATACATCTACTCTCTCTAGACAGCCAGACCCCATTAAGTGGGAGTCTCGTACACTCGTACATTGGGTCACCCTTTTACACTTACCTCCTTTATATGGATGGTGATGGAAATTAGACTAAGGGAAGGTGAGTGTGACTTTTAAAACAAGAGGAGCACTGAGTGTAATTACGTTGAATCTCAGCCGAGTTCAATGTGATTTCTCTGAAAATCCTGTTAAAAATATTTTTTTTCTTTGGTTCAAAAAGTTTTTCATAAGGAATTGGAGAGCCTATTATCCCTGCTCACTAGATGGATAGCACAAAACTACTCATGTTGTAGCTAAGGTTGATTAATAGAATCAGCAAACAATTCCACAGGGAGCAGGCAAAAGTTGGCATACACCAGTAGTAAGAAGATCATACGAAGGTCCATGGTTAAAGTACTTCAAAATGTTAATTGTTAGAAGTAATTTGAAACTGGTTCTGTATCATTTCACCGTATAAGGTTCTCCGAACATTACCTGCAGAAAATCCAAGGCTCTGATGAAAGTCGCTTCAGCATCATCGCAGAATTCCATGTATATAGGACAGACTCCTTGATACAAAGCCAGCTTCTGTTTTACCCTCTTCCTGCATCACCAACCAGATTAGAGATTATCAAACTGTCATAGACATAAAGTATACGCATAAAACTGATTCTAAATTTTCCAATATGTAGAACCCAAGTTTTGTTGTCAATAAGAGAAAGGAGGATGAACTCACTCATCCGTGAAAGCAAATATGGTGCCAGAAGGTCGATAGTGGCTCAGTAGGATAGCCATGAAACCTGTTCTAGTGAAGACAACTGTTGAGGTTCCAAGAGTATTAGACATCATGGTTGCATGGTATGCAAACATCTCACTCATGTGGTTCTACATAGAACCAAATAAAAAGAATATAAACACATTTAAGTACTGACAATCAAATGACGAAAATGCAATGGATAAAACTAGTCATGGAAAAAATGCATCGAATATGAACCTTGAACACTTGACCGATATTAGGTGGCATTTGTCCACCATGTATAGTGGCTTCTGTCCGTAATGCTACTGTGTGCATTACTTTCACAGCTTTTAGTGGGAACCTGCATTATAATAATTTAATCTTTCCTATTGGTTCGGAAATAAAAACAATCAATTAATGAAGTGCAATATTTTCACAGCATCAGTCCATGCCCTTGCTACTGTGTAAACTTTAGAAACATTGCTGGTTAAGGCCCATATTTGTCTTCAATGGCCTTAACCAGTAATGTTTCTATAGTTTATACGGAAGCTTTATTCCATGAGAAAGAATTACTTACTTTCCATGAGCAGTTTCTCCAGAAAGCATTATTCCATCAGAACCTTCTCGAACAGCAATTGCAATATCTGATACCTCTGCTCTGGTTGGTGTTGGATGAACAATCATGCTTTCGAGCATATTTGTTGCCACAATAACAGCCTTTCCCATGCTACGGCACAAGCTGATTATCTCTTCCTAAATTAGCAAGCATTATGGATGTTAATAAGACCTCGGATTGGTATCTAGTCATCTAAGGCAGTCACTAATTGATAATTACAGTATCTGTTGCCACCAGAAGTTTACCTGCAAAAGCGGAACCTCCTCGATAGGGAGCTCGGCACCAAGATCCCCTCTGGCAACCATAGCCTAAACAGGTAGAGAAAAGAAGACGGGTAAACATCAACAGTCTAAGCAAGTACACCACAAACTATCCGTACACATTCAGCAAATATTTTCAAGCTCAAACAAGATTCCTGTATTTACTATACTCTAAATATTCCACACTTCCACAGAAACAAGCAGCATGCATGAAGAAACAGTACAAGAATCAGGTTATCACCCCATCTGATGCAGTGATAATTGAATTCAAGTTTGGTATAGAGTCCGCACTTTCAATTTTTACTATGACATGTATATCAGCACCACAGCCTGCAGCATTGAATGTGAAATTTGTCACAATTATAATCTAAACATGTAGGAAGCTAATCATATCTATTTGGATATATATTTTTAAAATGTTTTAGACATTTACTTTTCAAATAATTCTTCAGTTCATGAACTACTTCAGCATCCTTAACAAAAGAGACAGCATAGAAGTCAACTTGGTTATCCACTCCAAATTTGATATCGTCCCAATCCTTCTCTGCAGCAAATCAAGGTTGAAGATTATATCCACAGGAAACCACCATAACATCAATCCCAATTACCAACCAAGTACAATCACAAACAAGCAAAGAGATATATATTAATAGAAAATCATCAAGAATGGGATTAATAATCCGATCTCTAACCAGTAATTGAAGGCAGTGTTGCACTTTTTCCTCTAACATTCAAATGTCGCCTTGACTTGAGCTCTCCTCCATCAACAACTTCACATTTGACAGAATCCTCTGTCTTAGATGTAACCAAGAAAGACATCATACCACCTACATCATACATGAATTGTCAGAGCTCGTTGAAGGATTATTGAACTATAGCATAGCATGCTAGTAGCATACAAGGATTAGATTTAATATATTTTCACCAAAAGGGTGATCTTGGGAGACCTATACCTAAGAACGTTATTTTTGTAAAGATTACAAGATTGCGCTCATTGCAGGACAAACTCTTCAATGAAAGTTAAAGAAACGGGGAAAATAATTCCGATATTCATATTATGAACTTTTTTTATAGGATTCTATCATTCCCTTATCATAGCACAAATCTGTAAGTAATTTGAGCATTTCAACTCATTAGTTGATCACTGTACCATCAACAAGAAGCATGTCCCCAACTTCCACATCATTGACAAAATCATCATAGTTCACACTGACACAATCTGCAGTTCCAACACCTCTTTGAATAGTAAAAGTAAATTCCTGCCCACTATTTAATAGGACTGGTTGGGGCAAATCCCCACTCCTAACTTCAGGACCCTGTAAACAAAGAAAAAGAATTATCAAATAACACAAAAAATACCTGTTTGAAAACAATGTTTGAGAGCAATTTGTGTGTAAGGCTATAAGCTGTACACATGATCTTTACAATCAATCAAAGTAATCAAAGGGATAATTTGGAGATATACAGAAGCTACCTGACAGGGCAGTAATCAATAGTTAACTTACAGGCTAAAAATCAGTAGCCAACTTCACAATTTCTAGCTAACCATTTTAATTAAAAGTTGGCAAAGTACTAATATTTAAATATACACGACGGTTCCCGCTCTCCTAGTTCCTTGGACCAACTTTCACGGGCAAGCTTCAGGGGTTTCATTATAAGTAAAGTTGTTAACTTTAGACGGCAATATACAAATATGGTACTATATAGTGTATTTGGTTGAAGTGTAGCACTCATATTTTTAATGACATTTTAATGGCTGTAGCTAATTTTGGATCAGCATAGTTAACAGCACAACCCATTGGATGAAGGTGAGTTTAGCAATGCTGGAAAAGGGAACTTGGATATCTATAGAATAACAGTCACTGTTGCATCCCACTATTGTGGCATTTCTCACTGCAATAGTGAAGAGCTGTTCCACTATAAACATCCAGAAGGGGATTTCTGTTCCACTATGCTGCTATAGTGGCAGCTAGGCCAGCTATTGGAGAACCTTGATTAAGATAAGATTAGGCAATTGGCTATTAGGTGTCGAGCACATTGCCTCTTTAAGGGGTTCTATTCACATATATTCAAAGGAGCAGTGCACAGCCAGTCTGCAGGTGCTCCGGGTCTGCAGAGTGTGGTGGATATTATGATCCAATTGCACAGCACGGGACTTGAGACCCATGTCACAAGTATGGGATTCTAGAATGGGGTTTATATGACCTTGGTTTCTCATATCATAGTTATCCACTTCTCCCAAAGTCTGTATTAATACCACAAAAAAACCCTCTATTTTAGGGAATTAGTTGATAAAAAACCATAGACAAAGTTAATATTGGGTCCAAGGGGCCAACTGCTACCTAGTCCCTTTGGGAGACACCAAAGATGGGCCATTAATATACAAAGTAGCCCCTTGCACAAGCCTTGCATCCACTCTCCTATTGTCCTATAACAATCCAAATTACAACTTCAATAGTGCATTATACAAGTAAGTCGTAGGACAAAGGTAAAATTGGAATTACTTACAACAGAAGAGGAATTTATTTGTAGTATTTTATGTTTTAGTTTTTCATATTTGCTATAGAATATGAAATCTCTGTTTACAAGATAAAACATTCTGACAAAAGACATCCCAAGGGTTGTGTATCATTATGATCGACTTAGCTTTTCTATATAAACACCAAGCAATATAAAGCTACCAAACAAAGATAGTTACGAAATAAATCAGTGTTTCTTACAAGAAGGAAGAAAGCTAGACATATTCCTTTAATTTGAGTTGAGTTCCCCTTAAAAATCAGTTCTTTCACTGAATTATCTAAATTAGATATATTAAATTCAAAATGTGCAACATGCAGCTGCATACACAATCTTGTTTTCTAGAGGGGAAAAGGTACAACTTTCCAATGAGCCGGCATGTCTTTCACATCTACTTCCAAGGAAAAACTTAAATAATATTTATACAATAACAATAATTTGACAAATGCAGTCAATTAGTGTGATCCAATTAAATCATTTCTGAGGAAACCAAACCAATTAAAGTCCAATACTAAACTGTAATAAGTGAAAATATAATGAAAAAGAGTAATTGAGGGAAGAACTAACCTTCGTGTCAAGCATAATAGCGATGACATTGTCCTTGGATTGTGCATTATATTCTTTAACCAAGTCAATGACTTTCTGATGAGAAGCATGGTCTCCATGAGACATATTGAGGCGAGCCACATTCATTCCTGCCTCGGCCAGCTTCCATATCATTTCCTTAGTATCGGTAGAAGGACCAATAGTACACACTATCTTTGTCTTGCGCCTAAATGTGGGCTTTGACCAGATTCCGGCAGAATCATCACCAAATTTCTGCGCACCGCGCAAATGCTGCAAATGCTCCTCAATCTAATCATCACATAAAAGAAAAAGGGTCACACTGATATTCACAAAAAAACTCAACCACTTCCATTTTCACACATTTTCAACCTCTGGGTCTCTCTTATTATATAAACTACTTTGAATAAGCTAAAAAGAGCTGATAAGAAGGGACTTATTTTTATTGGCTATTTTCATAAGTGATTTTCACCAGACCAAAAAAGTTCTCTATACGCCATTCCAATCGCCCCCATATATATAAAATTTTCAGCAAGGGACATAAAAAGAACGAACCTTTGAATCATCTTCAGGTGACACAGGGACAACATTCACTGATGCAGATTTTCTTGCACTAACATGGAAGCTTCTGAGACCAACTTGGGAGCACTTGTTCCTATATGATTGGAACACAATTGAAGAAAAAGTTGCAGGCTTTAAAAGCTTCTGAGCCGTATCATATGCAGATCCAGAACCAGGAGACAAAAGGGTACTCCCAATGGATCCTGTAGCAATAACCTGAGACATTGTTAGAGAAAGAGAAAATGGGTGGTGAAGGTGTTGGAGAAGAAGAAGAAAGAAGAAGAAGAAGAAAAGGGTGCGAAGTTTTTAAGAAGGTGGAGATGGAGATTGGAAAATTCGGCGCTAAAATTGGCGGAGGTGTAGGACGAGGTTGGAACCTTGGGAAGGAGAACCTCGTTTTTATCGAAAAATGTGGAACTGTTAATGTCAACTACTTTTGTGTCTGATTTCGAACATCTAGATTGGCCCATAACATATCAATTTTGGGCTCAATCATCACCATAGGCTTTAAAATTTACACCTTTCCTTTTTTGAAATTTCCAAAATCCCTCATTAAATTATGGAAACTTTATTCTCTCTCTTCCTCCTTACACCACCTCTATTTCATCAATCCACATACTTCCAAGTAATCATAAGTACTAAATAGAGATTAAACTTTTAATGATCATAATTTTAAATTATATTTTAATAAAATAATTTTTAAAAATAGGGTAATTCTTTCGTATTATGATTCTATATTTGAATGAGAATTAAAGTCATATTTAATTGTTAAAACTGTACTGGTTATTAAACCGATCAGGTTATTGATATAGTAGTATAATAGTTCAACCGGTAGTTTAATAATTAAACTGCATGCCAGTTAAACCAGTCATATTAGCTTATATATATATATATATATATATATATATATATAAAACAAATTCAAATAGACAGATACTCAAATTTATAATCCATATTGATAATTTACTCAAAATTCACATTAACAAACAACTTTGTCATTAAAAAATTCAAAGTCTGAATTGCAAAACATATATCAATCCAAAAGTATCACTTAACAAACGCAAAATATAAATAAATTTGAAGTTTTAAGATTTAACACTAAAGAGTCAAAATTGTCTCATATTGTGGCTTCATTTTTGCACCAAATCTTACCTTCAAACAGTTGACTCAAAGATTACACAAATATCACCGAGATTACACACCAATATTAAGAACCTTAAGAACCAAAAAATGTAATTTACATATGCCTTGGAAGCATGTGCCTTAAAGTATTTAAGAATGGTTGGAAAGAGAGATGTTATTCTCATATCCGTAATTTGATAAAATCGTTAGAGATGATTATTTGTTTATAATTATTGATTTATTTATAATTAATTTCTAATTGTTAATAGGTATTTTTTAGTGTGATGTAATGAATGTAAATTGATAAATTTTTAAATGGCAAATTAATAAATAAACTATCAAAAAATAGATTTTTGGAAAGCTACTTAAGATTTCTAAGATGGGATCTTCTAGCTTCCTCAAAGTTAGTTTCCCAGAAGTTGTTTTTCAAATACTATAAGTTCCCTCAAGCATCCACCCATTTAAATTTTTATTCACTCAACACCTTTAGTAGTTTTTAGACAAAGTCAAAACAATATAAGTTACTTGAAAAGTTACAAGGTTGCATGTGTTTCTAAGTCAAACTATTCTTGAATTTTTCAAATAAAAATTTTCATAGACCGATTAAAAAGTCATACGATATTTATTAATTGGGGCAATTAAATATTATATTAATAAATATAATTTTTTTAAATGTAATACTATATAATTATTTATTTTAAATAAGTGATTTGGTAAAATATTAATTATTCTTAATAATCATTTATTTGTTTACTTATGTACAAAGAAAGACATCATGTATACACAATTATTTCTTTACTTATTTATAATTAGTAGTAGGTATTTTAATGTGGTGTAATTAATGTAATTTGGTAAGTTTTCAAATGGTAAAACTAATCAATAAATTATTAAAGGTTATTTTGGATTTTGGAAAGCTAGTTGAAAATTTCTAAAATGTGATCTCGTACCTTCCTAAAAGCTAGATTTTAACCTAGTTTTTTAAAAGATAGCTCTCAAACATCATAGACTCTATTTTTAAAAGGTACAGGTTTTGCTCAATTTTTTTTATATCCCTGAACGACTTAATAGTTTGTTAACTAAGTCAAAAAACTACAATTTACTTAAAACTAAAAAAAATGTTTGTCTAATAATATATTTACTAACATTAATTTGAGCTTACAATTCCTTCCTTTAAACAAGACAAGCAATTTATATGTCTTGAATTTGTCAAGCAATTATTCCACATGTATGTTTTTCCCAATGTTGGATAAGTTTTTAATATTTAATTTTATAAATTTGAAAAACAATATTTCTTTGGAAATATTTCATCATGTTTTTTTTTTTCGAATTTACTTTCTTTTTATTATATTTCCCTTTAGTTTAGATTGTAACACCGCGAATTTTACGATTTTGAATTATAAGATTTTATTAATATTTTTATTAATTATATATTCGAAAATGAATTTCTGGGAATTTTCGGTAAAGAATTAGACGAAACTCTAGTTGAGTTTTAGTCTTGTAATTTTATTTCCAATTTTGTGGTAAATTTGGTAATTTTCGGAGACAGTCGGTTCTGGACCACTGTCGAGGCCGAAATCCACGCGGTACGGCTCAAAAAGTGGTTTTTGAGTTCCGTAACTCGGAATCGAATTCCGATCGCACCGTTGGCTTCGTAATTTCATTTCGAGTCAATATAGACCCTGAATACACCCATACCTATTTTCTAAATATTTTTCACTCGGAATGCCGAAATCCGAAATTCTAATCGGATATTACGATCGGGGGATTTATAATATCCGATCGGGTATTAGCCGATAA
>NC_032015.1:9943925-9946608 GCF_001865875.1 Lupinus angustifolius | reverse complement strand
TGAAAATGAGGATGAGGATGAGGATGAGGATGAGGATGAGGATGAGGATGAGGATGAGGATGAGGATGAGGATCATGATGAGGATGAGGATGAGGATGACAATGAGGATGAGAACGACAATTGGGATTAGGATTAGGGTTAGGATTAGGATGAGGATGAGCACGAGGATGAGGATGAGGATGAGGATGAGAATCAGGATGAGGATGAGGATTAACATTAGGATTAGGATGAGAATGAGGATTAGGATGAGGATGAGGATGAGGATGACGATGAGCATGAGGGTGAGGAAGAGGATGAGTATTAGGATTAGGATTAGGATTAGGATTAGGATTAGGATTAGGATTAGTATTAAGGTTAGGTTTAGGGATATAATTAGGACGAGGATGAGGATGGGGATGTGTATGAGGACGAGGATGAGGATGAGGATGAGGATGAGGATGAGGATGAGGATGGGAATGAGGATGAGTACGAGAATTGAGATTAGGATTAGGGTTAGGATTAGAATGAGGATGAGCACGAGGATGAGGATGAGGATGAGGATTAGCATTAGGATTAGGATGAGAATGAGGATTAGGATGAGGATGAGGATGAGGATGAGGATTAGGATCAGGATGAGGATCAGGGTTAGGGTCAGGGTTAGGGTTAGGGTTAGGGTTAGGGTTAAGTTTAGGCTTAGGATTAGGATGAGGATGACGATGAGGATGAGTATGAGGACGAGGATATGGTTGAGGATGAGGATGAGGACAAGGATGCGGATGGGGATTAGGATTAGGATTAGGATTAGGATGAGGATGACGATGAGGATGAGTATGAGGACGAGGATATGGTTGAGGATGAGGATGAGGACAAGGATCCGGATGGGGATTAGGATTAGGATTAGGAAAAGGATTAGGATTAGGATTAGGGTTAGGATTAGGATTAGGATGAGGATGACGATGAGGATGAGTATGAGGACGAGGATATGGTTGAGGATGAGGATGAGGACAAGGATCCGGATGGGGATTAGGATTAGGATTAGGAAAAGGATTAGGATTAGGATTAGGGTTAGGATTAGGATTAGGATGAGGATGACGATGAGGATGAGTATGAGGACGAGGATATGGTTGAGGATGAGGATGAGGACAAGGATCCGGATGGGGATTAGGATTAGGATTAGGAAAAGGATTAGGATTAGGATTAGGGTTAGGATTAGGATTAGGATGAGGATGACGATGAGGATGAGTATGAGGACGAGGATATGGTTGAGGATGAGGATGAGGACAAGGATCCGGATGGGGATTAGGATTAGGATTAGGAAAAGGATTAGGATTAGGATTAGGGTTAGGATTAGGATTAGGATGAGGATGACGATGAGGATGAGTATGAGGACGAGGATATGGTTGAGGATGAGGATGAGGATCAAGATGAGAATGAGGATGAGGATGAGGATGACAATGAGGATGAGTATGAGGATTGGGATTAGGAGTAGGGTTAGGATTTGAATGAGGATGAGCACGAGGATGAGGATGAGGATGAATATGAGGATTAGGATTCAGACTAGGATTAGGGTTAGGATTAGGATTAGGATGAGGATGAGGATAAGGATGAGGATGAGGACGAGGAGGAGGACGAGGGTGAGGATGAGGATGACGATGAGGATGAGGATAAGGATGAGGATGAGGACGAGGAGGAGGACGAGGGTGAGGATGAGGATGACGATGAGGATGAGGATAAGGATGAGGATGAGGACGAGGAGGAGGACGAGGGTGAGGATGAGGATGACGATGAGGATGAGGATAAGGATGAGGATGAGGACGAGGAGGAGGACGAGGGTGAGGATGAGGATGAGGATTAGGATTCAGACTAGGATTAGGGTTAGGATTAGGATTAGGATTAGGATTAGGATGAGGATCAGGAACAGGATGAGGATGAGGATTAGGATTAGAGTCAGGGTTATGGTTAGAGTTAGGGTTAAGGTTAGGGTTAGGGTTAGGGTTAAGGTTAGGCTTAGGATTAGGATGAGGATGACGATGAGGATGAGTGTGACGACGAGGATAAGGTTGAGGATAAGGATGAGGATGAGGACGAGAATGAGGATGACGAATATGAGTAGGATTAGGATTAGGATTAGGAATTGGAATAGAATTAGGATTAGGATTAGGATTAGGATGAGGATGAGGATTAGGATTAGAATTAGGATTAGGATTTGATTTGGAATAGGATTAGGATTAATATTAGGGTTAGGTTAAGGTTTAGGATTAGGATGAGGATGAGCACGAGGATGAGGATGAGGATGAGGATTAGCATTATGATTAGGATGAGAATAAGGATTAGGATGAGGATGAGGATGAGGATGAAGATGAGGATCAGGATCAGGATGAGGATAAGGATTAGGATGAGGATTAGGATTATGGTTAGGGTTAGGGTTAAGGCTAGGCTTAGGATGAGGATGAGGATGAGGATGAGTATGAGGATGAGGACGAGGATGCAGATGGGGATTATGATTTGGATTAGGATTAGGATTAGGATTAGGAATAGGATTAGAATTAGGATTAGGATTAGGATTAGGATTAGGATTAGGATTAATATTAGGGTTAGGTTTAGGGTTAGGATTAGGATTAGGATGAGGATGTGTATGAGGATGAGGATGAGGATTAGGATGAGGATGAGGATGAGGATGAGGATGAGGATGAGGATGAGGATG
>NC_032015.1:9942754-9943825 GCF_001865875.1 Lupinus angustifolius | reverse complement strand
ATGTGTATGAGGATGAGGATGAGGATTAGGATGAGGATGAGGATGAGGATGAGGATGAGTATGAGGATGAGGATGAGGATGAGGATGAGGATGAGGATGAGGATGAGGATGAGGATGAAGATGTGGAGAGGATGAGGATGAGGATGAGCATGAGGATGAGGATTAGGATTACGGTTCGGATTAGTATTAGGATGAGGATGGGGATGAGGATGAGGATGAGGATGAGGATGAGGATGAGAATGACAATAAGGATGAGCACGAGAATTGAGATTAGGATTAGGGTTAGGATTAGGATGAGGATGAGCATGAGTATGAGGATGAGGATGAGGTTGAGGATTAGGATGAGGATGAGGATGACGATGAGGATGAGAATGAGGATGAGGGTTAGGATTACGGTTAGGATTAGTATTAGGATGACGATGGGGATGAGGATGAGGATGAGGATGACATTAAGGATGAGCACGAGAATTGAGATTAGGATTAGGGTTAGGATTAGGATGAGGATGAGCATGAGTATGAGGATGAGGATGAGGATGAGGATGAGGATGAGGATGAGGATGAGGATGAGGATGAGGATGAGGATGAGGATGAGGATGAGGATGACAATGAGGATGAGCACGAGAATTGAGATTTGGATTAGGGTTAGGATTTGGATGAGGATGAGCATGAGGATGAGGATGAGGATGAGGATTAACATTAGGATTAGAATTAGAATGAGGATTAGGATGAGGATGAGGATGAGGATCAGGAACAGGATGAGGATGAGGATTAGGATTAGGATTAGGATTTGAGTCAGGGTTATGGTTAGGCTCAGGGTTAAGGTTTGGGTTAGGGTTAGGGTTAGGGTTAAGGTTAGGCTTAGGATTAGGATGAGGATGACGATGAGGATGAATGTGAGGACGAGGATAAGGTTGAGGATAAGGATGAGGATGAGGACGAGAATGAGGATGACGATTAGGAGTAGGATTAGGATTAGGATTAGGAATTGGAATAGAATTAGGATTAGGATTAGGATTAGGATTAGGATTAGGATTAGGATTAGGATTAGGATTAGGATTAGGATTAGGATTA
>NC_032015.1:9941980-9942654 GCF_001865875.1 Lupinus angustifolius | reverse complement strand
ATTAGGATTAGGTTGAGGATGAGGATGAGGATGAGGTTGGGGATAAGAATGAGGATGAGGATGAGGATGAGGATGACGATGAGGATTAGGATGAGGATGACGATGGGGATGGGGATGAGCGTGAGGGTGAGGATGAGGATGAGGAATAGGAAGAGGATGAGGATGAGGAATTGGATTAGGATTAGGATTAAGATTTGGATTAGGGTTAGGATTAGGATTAGTATAAGGATTAGGATGGGGATGAGGATGAGGATCAGGATGAGGATCAGGATCAGGATTAGGATTAGGATTAGGGTTAGGATTAGTATGAGGATTAGGATTAGTATTAGTATTAGGATGAGTAGTAGTATTAGGATTAAGATTAAGATTAAGATTAGCATTAGTATTAGGGTTATGGTTAGGGTTTGGGTTAGGGATAGGGTTAGTGTTAGTGTTAGGAATAGGAAAAGGAAAAGGATGAGGATGAGGATGAGGATGAGGATGAGGATGAGGATGAGGATGAGGATGAGGATGAGCATGAGCATGAGGATGAGGATTAGCCTGAGCATGAGGATGAGGATGAGGATAAGGATGAGGATGTGGATCAGGATGCGGATAAGGATGAGGATGAGGATGAGGATGAGGATGAGGATGAGGTTGAGGATGAGGATGAGGATGAGGATGAGGATGAGGAA
>NC_032015.1:9938156-9941880 GCF_001865875.1 Lupinus angustifolius | reverse complement strand
ATTAGTATTAGGATTAGAATTTGTATTATGATTAAGATTAAGATTAGGATTAGTATTATGGTTAGGGTTAGGGTTTGGGTTAGGGTTACGGTTAGTGTTATTGTTAGGAATAGGATTAGGATGAGGATGAGGATAGGCAGAGGATGAGGATGAGCATGAGGATGAGGAGGAGGAGGATGAGGATAGGCAGAGGATGAGGATGAGCATGAGGATGAGGAGGAGGAGGATGAGGATAGGCAGAGGATGAGGATGAGCATGAGGATGAGGAGGAGGAGGATGAGGATAGGCAGAGGATGAGGATGAGCATGAGGATGAGGAGGAGGAGGATGAGGATAGGCAGAGGATGAGGATGAGCATGAGGATGAGGAGGAGGAGGATGAGGATAGGCAGAGGATGAGGATGAGCATGAGGATGAGGAGGAGGAGGATGAGGATAGGCAGAGGATGAGGATGAGCATGAGGATGAGGAGGAGGAGGATGAGGATAGGCAGAGGATGAGGATGAGCATGAGGATGAGGAGGAGGAGGATGAGGATAGGCAGAGGATGAGGATGAGCATGAGGATGAGGAGGAGGAGGATGAGGATAGGCAGAGGATGAGGATGAGCATGAGGATGAGGAGGAGGAGGATGAGGATAGGCAGAGGATGAGGATGAGCATGAGGATGAGGAGGAGGAGGATGAGGATAGGCAGAGGATGAGGATGAGCATGAGGATGAGGAGGAGGAGGATGAGGATAGGCAGAGGATGAGGATGAGCATGAGGATGAGGAGGAGGAGGATGAGGATAGGCAGAGGATGAGGATGAGCATGAGGATGAGGAGGAGGAGGATGAGGATAGGCAGAGGATGAGGATGAGCATGAGGATGAGGAGGAGGAGGATGAGGATAGGCAGAGGATGAGGATGAGCATGAGGATGAGGAGGAGGAGGATGAGGATAGGCAGAGGATGAGGATGAGCATGAGGATGAGGAGGAGGAGGATGAGGATAGGCAGAGGATGAGGATGAGCATGAGGATGAGGAGGAGGAGGATGAGGATAGGCAGAGGATGAGGATGAGCATGAGGATGAGGAGGAGGAGGATGAGGATAGGCAGAGGATGAGGATGAGCATGAGGATGAGGAGGAGGAGGATGAGGATAGGCAGAGGATGAGGATGAGCATGAGGATGAGGAGGAGGAGGATGAGGATAGGCAGAGGATGAGGATGAGCATGAGGATGAGGAGGAGGAGGATGAGGATAGGCAGAGGATGAGGATGAGCATGAGGATGAGGAGGAGGAGGATGAGGATAGGCAGAGGATGAGGATGAGCATGAGGATGAGGAGGAGGAGGATGAGGATAGGCAGAGGATGAGGATGAGCATGAGGATGAGGAGGAGGAGGATGAGGATAGGCAGAGGATGAGGATGAGCATGAGGATGAGGAGGAGGAGGATGAGGATAGGCAGAGGATGAGGATGAGCATGAGGATGAGGAGGAGGAGGATGAGGATAGGCAGAGGATGAGGATGAGCATGAGGATGAGGAGGAGGAGGATGAGGATAGGCAGAGGATGAGGATGAGCATGAGGATGAGGAGGAGGAGGATGAGGATAGGCAGAGGATGAGGATGAGCATGAGGATGAGGAGGAGGAGGATGAGGATAGGCAGAGGATGAGGATGAGCATGAGGATGAGGAGGAGGAGGATGAGGATAGGCAGAGGATGAGGATGAGCATGAGGATGAGGAGGAGGAGGATGAGGATAGGCAGAGGATGAGGATGAGCATGAGGATGAGGAGGAGGAGGATGAGGATAGGCAGAGGATGAGGATGAGCATGAGGATGAGGAGGAGGAGGATGAGGATAGGCAGAGGATGAGGATGAGCATGAGGATGAGGAGGAGGAGGATGAGGATAGGCAGAGGATGAGGATGAGCATGAGGATGAGGAGGAGGAGGATGAGGATAGGCAGAGGATGAGGATGAGCATGAGGATGAGGAGGAGGAGGATGAGGATAGGCAGAGGATGAGGATGAGCATGAGGATGAGGAGGAGGAGGATGAGGATAGGCAGAGGATGAGGATGAGCATGAGGATGAGGAGGAGGAGGATGAGGATAGGCAGAGGATGAGGATGAGCATGAGGATGAGGAGGAGGAGGATGAGGATAGGCAGAGGATGAGGATGAGCATGAGGATGAGGAGGAGGAGGATGAGGATAGGCAGAGGATGAGGATGAGCATGAGGATGAGGAGGAGGAGGATGAGGATAGGCAGAGGATGAGGATGAGCATGAGGATGAGGAGGAGGAGGATGAGGATAGGCAGAGGATGAGGATGAGCATGAGGATGAGGAGGAGGAGGATGAGGATAGGCAGAGGATGAGGATGAGCATGAGGATGAGGAGGAGGAGGATGAGGATAGGCAGAGGATGAGGATGAGCATGAGGATGAGGAGGAGGAGGATGAGGATAGGCAGAGGATGAGGATGAGCATGAGGATGAGGAGGAGGAGGATGAGGATAGGCAGAGGATGAGGATGAGCATGAGGATGAGGAGGAGGAGGATGAGGATAGGCAGAGGATGAGGATGAGCATGAGGATGAGGAGGAGGAGGATGAGGATAGGCAGAGGATGAGGATGAGCATGAGGATGAGGAGGAGGAGGATGAGGATAGGCAGAGGATGAGGATGAGCATGAGGATGAGGAGGAGGAGGATGAGGATAGGCAGAGGATGAGGATGAGCATGAGGATGAGGAGGAGGAGGATGAGGATAGGCAGAGGATGAGGATGAGCATGAGGATGAGGAGGAGGAGGATGAGGATAGGCAGAGGATGAGGATGAGCATGAGGATGAGGAGGAGGAGGATGAGGATAGGCAGAGGATGAGGATGAGCATGAGGATGAGGAGGAGGAGGATGAGGATAGGCAGAGGATGAGGATGAGCATGAGGATGAGGAGGAGGAGGATGAGGATAGGCAGAGGATGAGGATGAGCATGAGGATGAGGAGGAGGAGGATGAGGATAGGCAGAGGATGAGGATGAGCATGAGGATGAGGAGGAGGAGGATGAGGATAGGCAGAGGATGAGGATGAGCATGAGGATGAGGAGGAGGAGGATGAGGATAGGCAGAGGATGAGGATGAGCATGAGGATGAGGAGGAGGAGGATGAGGATAGGCAGAGGATGAGGATGAGCATGAGGATGAGGAGGAGGAGGATGAGGATAGGCAGAGGATGAGGATGAGCATGAGGATGAGGAGGAGGAGGATGAGGATAGGCAGAGGATGAGGATGAGCATGAGGATGAGGAGGAGGAGGATGAGGATAGGCAGAGGATGAGGATGAGCATGAGGATGAGGAGGAGGAGGATGAGGATAGGATGAGGATGAGGATTAGGATTAGGATTAGGATTATGATTAGGATTATAATTAGGTTGAGGATGAGGATTAGGATTAGGATTAGGAATAGGATCAGGATTAGGATTAGAATGAGGATTAGGATTAGGATTAGGATTAGGATGAGGATTAGGATTAGGATTAGGATCAGGATTAGGATCAGGATTAGTATTAGGGTTAGGTTTAGAGTTAGGATTAGGATGAGGATGAGGATGAGGATGTGTATGAGGATGAGGATGAGGATGAGGATGAGGGTGAGGATGAGGATGAGGGTGAGGATGAGGACGAGGATGAGGATGAGGCTGAGGATGAGGATGAGGCTGAGGATGAGGATGAGGCTGAGGATGAGGATGAGGCTGAGGATGAGGATG
>NC_032015.1:9936924-9937370 GCF_001865875.1 Lupinus angustifolius | reverse complement strand
GATGAGGATGAGGATGAGGATGAGGATGAGGATGAGGATGAGGATGAGGATGAGGATGAGGATGAGGATGAGGACGAGGATGAGGATGAGGATGAGGATGAGGATGAGGATAAGGATGAGGATGAGTATAGGATGCGAATGAGAATGAGGATGAGGATAGGATGAGGATGAGGATAGGAAGAGGATGAAGATAGGATGAGGATAAGAATAATGATGATGATGAGAACGAGGATGAGGATACGATAGGATGAGGATGAGGATAGGAGGAGGATGAGGATGAGGATGAGGATAGGAAGAGAATGATAATGAGGATAGGATGAAGAGGAGGATGAGGAGAAGGACGAGGATAAGGATAGGATGAGGACGAGGATGAGGAAGAGGATGAGGATAAGGAAGAGGATAGGATGAGGATGAGGATAAGATAGGGATGAGGATGAGGATGAGGA
>NC_032015.1:9936302-9936824 GCF_001865875.1 Lupinus angustifolius | reverse complement strand
AGGAGGAGGATGAGGATAGGATGAGGATAGGATGAGGACGAGAATGAGGATGAGGACAGGATCAGAACGAGGATGAGGATAGGATGAGGATGAGGAAGTAGATTAGGATAAGGATGAGGATGAGGATGAGGAAGAGGAGAAGGATGAGGATGAGGATGAGAATGTGGATGAGGACGAGAATGAGGATGAGGATAGAATGAGAAAGAGGATGAGGATGAGGCAGAGGATAGGGTGAGGACGATCATGAGAATTAATATAGGATGAGAATTTGGAAGAGGATGAGGATGAGGATGAGGAAGAGGATGAGGATAGGAGGAGGACGAGACTGGGGATGAGGATGAGGATGAGGAAGAGCATGAGGATGAGGATGAGGGTAGGATGAGGACGGGAATGAGGTTGAGGAAGAGGATGAGGACGCGAATGAGGATGAGGATAGGATGTGGATGAGGATGAGAATGAGGATGAGGACGAGCATGAGGATAGGATGAGGACGAGAGTGAGGATGAGGATGAGGATGAGGAC
>NC_032015.1:9935466-9936202 GCF_001865875.1 Lupinus angustifolius | reverse complement strand
ATGAGAATAAGGAAGAGGATGAGGATGAGGATGAGGATAGGATGAGGATGAAAATGTGGATGAGGTAAGGATAGGATGAGGCGGAGGAGGAGGATGAGGACGAGGATAGGATGAGGATGAGATTGAGGATGAGGATGAGGATAGGATGAGGAAGAGGAAGAGGATGAGGATGAGGATAGGATGAGGATGAGAATGAGGATGAGGATAGGATGCGGAGTAGAATGAGGATGAGGAAGTGGATGAGGATAGGATGAGGATGAGGATAAGGATAGGATGAGGAGGAGGATGAGGTGGAGGAAGAGGACGAGGATAGGATGAGGACGAGGATGAGGATAGGATGAGGATGAGGATGAGGATGTGGATGAGGATTAGGATGACGATGAGGATAAGATCGGGATGAGGATGAGGCTGAGGAAGAGGAAAGGATGAGAATGAGGATGAGGTTAGGATGAGGATGACAATGACGATTAGGATAGGAGGAGGAGGAGAATGAGAATAACATAAGGAGGAGGATGAGGATGAGGATGTGGACGATGATAGGATGAGGACAAGGATGAGGATAGGATGAGGACGAGAATGAGGATGAGGATAGGATAGGATGACGATGAGGATGAGGACGAGGATGAAGATAGGATGAGGATGAAAATGACAATGAGGATAGGATGAGGATGAGGACGAGGATAGGATGAGGACGAGAATGAGTATAGGATGAGGATGAGGATAGGATGGGGATGAG
>NC_032015.1:9934930-9935366 GCF_001865875.1 Lupinus angustifolius | reverse complement strand
GGATAGGATGAGGACGAGAATGAGAATGAGAATGAGGATAGGAAGAGGATAGGATGAGGAGTAGAATGAGGATGAGGATATGATGAGGATCAGAATATGGATGAGGGGGAGGATGAGGATGAGGAAGAGGAAGAGGATGAGGATGAGGACGAGGATAGGATGAGGAAGAGACAGAGGATGGGGAAGAGGATAGAATGAGGACGAGAATGTAGATGAGGATAGGATGACGATGAGAATAGGATGAGGATGAGATTGAAGAGGAGGATGAGGATGAGGATATGATGAGGATAAGGATGAGGATGAGGATGAGGATGAGGATATGATGAGGATAAGGATGAGGATGAGCATGAGTATAGGATGAGGATGAAGATAAGGATGTGGATGAGGATGAGGATGAGGACGAGGATGAGGATAGGAGGAGGATGAGGATGAGGAT
>NC_032015.1:9934359-9934830 GCF_001865875.1 Lupinus angustifolius | reverse complement strand
GAAGAGGATGAGAATAGGATAAGGATGAGAATGAGGATGAGGATAGGATGAGGACGAGAATGAGAATGAGAATGAGGATAGGATGAGGAGGAGAAGGAGGATGAGGATGGGGATAGGTTGAGGACGACGATGAGGATAGGATGAGGAGTAGAATTAGGATTAGGAAGAGGATGAGGATGAGAATATGGATGAGGATAAGGATAGGATGAGGGGGAGGATGAGGAATAGGAAGAGGATGAGGATGAGGATGAGGATGAGCATAGGATGAGGAAGGGGAAGCGGAAGGGGATGAGGATAGAATGAGGACGAGAATGTGGATGAGGATGAGAATAGGATGAGGATGAGGAAGTGGATTAGGATGAGGATGAGGAAGAGCAGGAGGATGTGGATGTGGATGAGGATGAGGAGGAGCACGAGGATAAGGATAGGAGGAGGATGAGGATGAGGATGAGGATAGGAAGTGGATGAAGA
>NC_032015.1:9933885-9934259 GCF_001865875.1 Lupinus angustifolius | reverse complement strand
AGGATAGGATGAGGATGAGAATGTGGAAGAGGATGAGGATGAGGATGAGGATAAGGATGAGGATGAGGATGAGGATGAGGATAGGTTGAGCAGTAGGATGAGTGTAGGATGAGGATGAAGATGAGGATGAGGATGAGGATGAGGACGAGGATGAGGATAGGATGAGGATGAAGATGAGGATGACGATGAGGATGAGGATGAGGACGAGGATGAGGATAAGAGGAGGATGAGGATGAGGATGAGGATGAGTTTGAGGACGAGGATGAGGATAGGAAGAGGAAGAGGATGAGGATATGAGGAGGATGGGGATGAGTATGAGGAGGAGAATGAGGATAGGAAGAGGACGAGGATGAGGATAGGAAGAGGATGAAGAT
>NC_032015.1:9933505-9933785 GCF_001865875.1 Lupinus angustifolius | reverse complement strand
GTGGAGCCGGGTTCTTGGAGGAGGTCCTTGCAAGAAGACTCAGAGTCTGAGAATGTCATCTCCACCAAATTATGCCGCTGGGTTGTGGCATAACGAAGTGGAGGAAGAGGAGGAGGAAGACAAGGTCATTGAGCTCGTAAATGTGGAGTGTTTGGTGGAGGTGATCAACCTCGTGTCAGACTCAGAAGAGGAGGAGGACCCGAGTGAGGGAACCAGCATTCCGGGAATCTTCTGAGTCATCTTGGGGGCCAGCCGATGTCCTCTTTATGTTTTTGATGGG
>NC_032015.1:9930320-9933405 GCF_001865875.1 Lupinus angustifolius | reverse complement strand
TCAGGAAATTGTGAATCAGGTTAAGTTATCATTCGATAACGATAAGTTGATTTTCCGCATTTGAGTTACTTAAAGTGATGTCCCGGAAAAGGAAGGTTTTAAAAAGGAAACAATTTTATACATCACCATTTCCAAAAAAAATTACCCATTTTTCCGCAATGTTTTTGAGAAGTATTTTTCGGGGCGTTACAGCGACTATGTTGCAAATCGTACATCCAAGCTAAAGGGCTCAAGTTAAAAATGCATCTATTCTAATGCTTTTGTGTCTCACTTTCATCTATTCTAATATACATGTATCACACTTGCATCTATTTCAATGCACATGTGTCACACCTACATCTCTTTCAATGACATGTGTCATACAAACTATTAATGTCCATTTGTTATTGTAAATCCTCTAGTGACAATGTATCCTTCTTCAGGACGAGGTGGAAATGTGATGATGATACTCTGCTTCTCATCTCATATATGAACATCTTGTTTAATAGTGAGAAAAATATTGTTAGCACTTGTCTTAGAGCTTGTTGTTCCTCTTACGTCTCAATTTAAAACATGGACTTTTGTAATTCAAGATTCAACACAATCATGATCCTCATCTTGATCACATCGTATTCTCATCTCATTCAACTTATTTAGTTTATCATCACATAATGTCTTTCACATATTTTGTCTAACCAACATATCATTCACTGTCTTTTCCCATAGTCTAAAGTTATAAGTTCTATCTAACTTCTCCACTATGAATCTTACACCTTAGTTAAGATTCATCTACCAATTGGTTATGATATCAATTGTTGATGTTATAGAAGCAATAGTAGTGCAATTATGCCTATAACCCCAAGAGCGTTGAATTACTACCAATATATTATCAAAGATTAAAATTGTATGGTCTTGCACGACTCACTCACAACTGAAGCACACCTGGATTTTGCAGAGTATGTGTAAAAATAACCTTTAAAGCCCATGAACAATTTATATATTTAATATGGAAAATATGGATATCTCTCAGTGGCAACCACATGCACCTATGCATGGCTGCCACCATGCCCTAGTCATGGTCCTCTTTGTAGCCTTCCAATGCTTTGAGAATACAACCATTTATCCCCACACAGATGAAGATTTTCCATCTCATTTGTTCTACTCGGATAAATCTGGGTTCTCTCTAACCCACCCCGGGCTAAGCCTACATTCGACCTTAATCATACTTGCCCGCCCAAGATAGGCCAGACTCGCTTCAGACGGACCCACTTTTGATGTATGCCATAAATGCTCCTGACTCGCCCTTAGTGTCAGCTAGCAGGTCGCCTGCCACGCCGCTTGCACATTCTACCTGCCCCCGACAAACCAATAAGAGTAGATCCGCAAGATAAGTAAAGACGATCAGAGTGCATCTCATGTACCCGTTAGGTACTGGCTAATAACCATATGTCATCACAGCACTCCATAGATCCTATAAATAAGAGATATCACACATGGAGTAGAATTAATTCTCCATTCCCTCATTTATTATTATATTTATTGCTCCAACTTCACTCTTATTTACTCTCATTTTCTCTCTAGAATATTCAATTGACTTGATCGTCGAAGAACCTTTTCAGGTACCTCCCCTAGCGAGTCCAGACGACATCTGACCAGATCCCCTGATTCTTCACCTTCTGTCAGATATTCATCACCGGTCTTTCTACACCAGTTACCGACCATTCCCCCTTAGCAGCAAAGAACATTGGCGACGTTTTTGGCTTACCTACAACATGGTGACCACCCGTAACCAAGCTCAACCACCTAGCCAAGTAGAACTACTCAACACAAACATTCCCCCAAATCATGATACCCCTTCTATTGACCCCCAACACTGGTACAACCATCTCAACAGGCTAGCCAAAGTCAGCCATCCAACCCCATCCCAGAAGCACCCACTAACCAACAACTCCTCCACGTGATCCAAACTCAAGGCCAAATTATCCAACAACAAGCCCAACTACTAGCCGAACTTTGTTAGCATAGACCAGAACCTAGTAACGGACTCTCCTGGCCAGTTGCCGATGAGCACTCCGCTGAATCTGTCGAAGCATCTACGCTAATAGCCCCCCCCCAAACACGAAAACCACTCAGATAAATCAACCCCCCAATCACAGCTCCTCACGAGCAAGACAACCTTTCATAGAAACCATCATGTCTTCACCACTCCCTAAACATCTTACCCGACCTAGCAACATCGACTAATACGATGGAACAAGTGACCCACAAGATCATTTAGATGTCTTTGAAGCCTTAATTCTTTTCCATGGCGCCACCGACCCCATCATATGTCGAGCATTTCCTATCACTCTGAAACGTGCTGCCTTACAATGGTTTACTCGGCTCGCACCAAATAGTATTAATCAATGGGTCACTCTCGCCAACAGATTCAACATCTACTTCACAACCAGCAAAGAGCAACATCGCTCTTCCTACACCTTGTCCGGTATACGGTAGGAGTCACATGAATCCCTCCGAGCTTACCTAGACAGATTCAACTCGGAGGCCATGAAGGTTTGCACCTTGAGCTTACAAGTGGTGGTGCATATTTTAGTGGCAGGCTTATAGGATGACCTCTTCAGACAGGAGTTGGCTAAATATTCAGACCCCACAATGAAAGAACTCCGATCTAAGGCTCAACAATTCATCAATCTGGAAGAAACCCATCCTAACCACCCACCCACCGAGCATAGAGAATATCAACTCCCCTAACGGGAAGCCAAACACCTAAAAACACACGAACATCCTCGAGATGATCCACCTCGACCGCCCAAAAAACCTAAATACACCTCCTACACCCCCCTCAATGCTAGTCACACTAGAATTTTGCAAGAAGTTATGGCCACCCACCTAGTCCAACTCCCCAAACCTATTCCGGCTAGGAAATTAGGGACCCAAGACCGCTCCAAATATTGTGATTTTCACACCTTCTTTGGACATGTAACATAAGAGTGTACCTAAAGAGTGTACCCAGTTGAGGGACATTATTGAAGACCTGGTTCAAGATGGACACCTTCGACAATTTATTATTCGGACCCGCCAAAAGCGACCACCACCTCTACGTCGA
>NC_032015.1:9914842-9930220 GCF_001865875.1 Lupinus angustifolius | reverse complement strand
AAAATTGAACAAGAACGCCCTCCGAATAGAGACAAGGGAGACCGATACCGCACCAACAATAGGCGACAACAGAATCCGGTGGACATCAACACCATATCGGGCGGATTCGCCGCCAGCGGTACATCCAGGGCAGCCTAGAAAAGGTATGTCCGAGAAGTTATGCAATCAACTATCTGAATACCTTGCCAGTTTCAAGACCATCAGGCAGCACCCCCGATCCCTTTCGACGATCGTGATTATGAAGGCGTCGTCCGCGGTCATGAAGATCCCCTCGTCATCACCGCCAAAATGAACAATAAAAGGGTGGATGTTTATTTGTCGACTAGGGCTATTCGGAGGATATCATGTTTCAAGATATGTTCACGAAGATGGAACTCAAAGAAAGAGCTTTGTTGTCGTATAATGGACAACTTATCGGTTTCACTGGATAAGGATTCACCCCTCGAGGCTATGTTGATATATGGCTGACGGTCAGAGAGCAACCTCTAACCCGAATGATTCAAGCAACGTTCATGGTTATCGACTGTGTCTCAGCCTACAACGCCATACTCGAATGACATATGCTTAACCATCTCGAAACAATAGTCTCCACCCCACATCTCTGCATGAAATTTCTTTCATCCGACCTAAAGGTATGCACAGTTAGGGGAGACCACTAGAGTGTAAAGAATTGCTATTAGATGAGTCTTCGGCCAAACCACGCTTCAGTACAGGCGCAACCCCTGACCCCATAGAAAAAACAGCGGGGCGTGCACCTAGTGGAGCTAGATGCGGAAGAGCTACGTCCTCAGGAAAAAGGATAAAAAACCTCCCTTCAACTCGGCCCCTCAAAAGAAAATCTGGTATATATTGGACGTACTCTCGACGAAGCTCAGAGATCCAAACTGATCAAGTGCTTGAAAACCAACAAGGATCTTTGTGTCTGGCCCGTTGTGGATATGCCCAGAATCGACCCATTAGTCGCATGCGATAGACTAACGACAAATCCGAGGGTTAAACCAGTGCCCCAGAAGAAAAGAAAGATGGGCGCTGTAAGAACAACTAAGGTTACTCAGAAGGTCTCAGAATTGCTAGAGGTCGGGTTTATTCGAGAAATAGCGTATACCACCTGGCTGTCAAACGTCGTGCTGGTCAGAAAATCATCTGGGAAGTGGCGGATGTGTGTGGATTATACAGACTTTAACAAAGTATGCCCAAAAGATCCATATCCCCTCCCAAACATTGATCATCTTGTGGACAATTACTTCAGGTATCAATTTCTGTCTTTTATGGATGCTTATTCTGGATTTAATCAGATCCACATGTACCCCTCGGGTCAAGAGAAGACCGTCTTCATTATACCCAAGGCGGCTTATTGTTACACAGTCATGCCATTCGGTCTGAAAAATGCATGGGTCACATACCAAAGAATGATGAACACCATTTTTGGGATCAGATTGGGAAGAGCATGTATGTTTATATGGACTATATGATCGCCAAGAGTCTGCCAATAGAAGATCATGTGACTATCCTGAATGACATTTTAGCCGGATGCACAAGTCGGGGTATTGAGGCCAACCAAGCAAAGTGCCAAGCCATTATAGACATGCGTAGCCCGAGATCAGTTAAAGAAGTCCAACAACTTAATGGTCGGTTGGTGGCCTTGGCCAGGTTTCTCCCTGCATCCGCCAAACACCTCCCTCCCACTTTTCCAGCTCCTAAAAAAGCAACATTTTCACTTGGTCGGAAGATTGTGAAGCAACTTTCCAAACTTTCAAGCAATACCTGATTGCTTCTCCCGTGCTTTCTAAGCCTACACCTGCTGAGACACTGTATGTCTACTTAGCGATAACAAACAAGGCTATAGCAACCGCCCTAATCAGATAGAGTGAAGATGGTCAGCACCAAGTATACTTCACCAGTAAGGTGTTACAAGGCCCAGAACTTAGGTATCAAAAGTTGGAAAAGGTGCCTTATGCCCTCTTAATGACAACTAGACGACTACGACAATACTTTCAATCCCACCCCATGGTGGTCAGAACCAATCAACCAATTCGTCATATTTTGCATAAACCGGAACTAGCTTGTTGAATGATCTTTTGGCCTATCGAGCTCTTGCAATTTGATATCTGGTATGAGCCCAGAACGGCCATCAAAAGCCAAGTACTATCTAATTTCGTCGCCAAGCTAACCGCGCAACCTCGTAGTTTTGAGCAAATATGGACTATTTACGTCGACAGTTCATCAAACCCCTAGGGAAATGGAGCAGGGGTCTTATTAGATAACGACCAAGGAATGACAAGTGAGCACTCACTCTTCTTCATCTTCCCTACATCAAACAATCCAGTAGAATATGAAGCATGCATTGTCGGTCTGCAGTTGGCCAGAGAAATTGGGGCGAAAAGGTCTCCATATGTAGTGAATCCCAACTTGCAATCTCTCAAATTACGGGTACTTACCAGACAAAAGATGTGTTACTCGGAAAGTAACTAGCCAATGTTAAGAAACTAACGGCCAAGTTCGAAATGGCTTCCTTCCAACACGTCCCCAAGGAGTAGAATATCCGGGCAAACATTTTGTCCAAATTAGCAAGCACAAAGAGTCCGGGTAACAAAAGATCGTTGGTGCAAGGGACAATCTTGGAACCTAGTGTCATGACCATCAAGCAAATACAGATTCCAGACGATTGGATCGGCCCAATCATCAGATATTTGACCAACGGCGACTTGTCGACAGATAAGAAGGATAGGCAAATGTTCCTCGGCTACAGTTCATGGTTCCCAATAGTGCAAGGTTGTTTGTACTGCTGAGGCTTTTCTACTCCAATGCTTAAATGTCTCGGCCCCGATAGAGCTCGATATGTCCTCCAAGAAATCCACGAAGGAAGTTGTGGTCATCATCTCGGTGCAGCATCACTAACCAAGAAGGTACTCCGAGCTGGATATTATTGGTCGACCATGGAAAGAGATGCCTCTGACTACACCAAAAAATGCACACCCTGTCAGTTGTTCGCCAACCTCCACAAAGCTTCGTGTGAAGAGCTAACAACCACAATGACCTGTGGCTATTTAGTAGATAGGGTATGGACATTTTGGGACCATTCCCACCAGCAACTGAACAACTTAAATTCGTGATAGTGGCGGTTGACTACTTCACTAAATGGATTGAAGCTGAGCCATTGTCCAACATCACGACGACCAACATCCGGAAATTTACTTGGAGGAATATTATAACACAGTTCGGGATACCTGCTGCAATTGTCACTGACAACGGAACTCAATTTCCTGACCGCAAGTTCAGGGAACTATTATCGGGCCTCCACATCAAGCAGCACTTTACTTCAGTTGAACACCTTCAGACAAATGGTCAGGCAGAAGTAGCTAACAAAGTCCTCCTATGAGGGATAAAAAGAAGACTGCAAGAAGCCAAGGCAGCATGGCCGGAACAGCTACATTATGTCCCATGGGCTTACCACACAACTCCTCACTCCATTACCGAGGAATCACCTTTTAACCTCACTTACGGGGCCGAGGCTATAATCTCGGTAGAGATCGGCGAGCCCACATGGCGAACAATGCACTTTGATGAAACCGCCAACTCGACAATCTTGAGACACAGCCTGGACTGGATAGAAGAGAAGAGAGATCGGGCCAGAATCAGAGAAAAAGCCATCAAAAGAAGGACCACTGAAAGGTATAACAGAACTGTGATGCCACGAGATTTTGAAACAAGTAGTTTAGTGCTCAGGAAGGCTGATGTCGGCAAGGCAAAAGGCAAGCTAGCACCCAATAAGGAAGGACCCTACCAGATAACCAGCAAAACCAGCAAAAGGACCTATAAGCTTGAAGACCTGGAGGGTGAAGGAGATCCCCCGTACTTGGAACACGACGAACCTACGATGGGTTTTTTGCTTAGAATAATGTAAATCATATGCCAGACCTTTTAACGGTTGAGCAAATGATGTAATCAAATCCAAATTATATGTTAACGAGATATTGTTCGGATGTCTTTTACAAGTCCTCTTGATCGCCAACAGTATACCCCTTAGAGGCGTGGGCCAGTCCCTCCCTGAGGAGGTTCATCCTACAAACCCAAGGCATGACCAAGTCCTCTTGGTCACAAACAGTATGCCCCTCAGATTCAAGTCCATTTATTATTTGATTCATCGAACGTTCAACATGTTCAAGTTTATTATTATTTGAGTCCTCAGACGTTCAACCCTTGTTCAAATTCAAGTCCATTTATTATTTAATTCACTGAACATTCAACACGTTCAAGTTCTTTATTATTTGAGTCCCCAAGCGTTTAACCCGTATTCAAATTCAAGTCCATTTATTATTTGATTCACCGGATGTTCAACACGTTCAAGTTCATTATTATTTGAGTCCTCGGACATTCAACCCTTGTTCAAATTCTAGTCCATTTATTATTCAATTCACTGGACATTCCATATTAAAGGTATGATGATCACCGCTCTCCAGGAAGATATCTTGGCAGACCCGTTCCTTCTTGGTCGGACTGTGTATTGAGATGCCTTTAGTCGGGTAAGCTAGCACGTCCGCCCGAGGTTGCTTATCCGGCGAATAGAAGGAGGCGCTACCAACAACTTCCTGGTCAACCCACCAGTAAGGTGACTCTGGGTCCATCATCTCCGGCGGGAGCGTATACTGGTCAGCACGATCAGCGAAATTTCTCCCCATATGTGCACTGTCATAAGAAGAAGTGTCAGACTCCGAATTGGATATATCATCCAAGATCGGACCCCACTTCTTGTAAAAGGTTGCCCAGTCCAGGACATCACCCTCGCTTTTGCTACCTCCCCCCCCCTTAAGTCACGCAAAAGGGAGGAAGAGACAGCTGCTAAGAACGTTCCCAGGTAGACTAGCACCTTCGATGATTAGAAACAAGGGATGTAAAGATAGGCGTGGGTCTAGACAAGATCTCTAAATCGTCCGAGATTGAATCCCCACTGAGCATAATTAACAAAATAGAAAAGAAAGGGAATTTCCGGTTGAAGGAGACTGAATGTAAGGAGACTTCTGGAAAGAAAAAACTCGCCCAGATTCAAGAATAATCAGAAGGTTGGCAGGAAAAAGATGAAGAACCTAGAAAGGAAGCACCCATTGTTTATAGAAAAATATCCAAGCCCGAATCTCCCCAATGGCCAAGCCCAAATGCACATCCATCCATCCAAAAAACACTCGAGAGCAATCTAACAGTGGTACAAATATCAAGGCAGTGGAACCAAAATGAGCATACACGTCAATTGGCCATCCTAGGCTCAGACGAAACGCCAAGAGTCCTTCCACGTGGCCGACAAGGATGGAAAGCCATCATAACCTACGCCTATGCCTTGAGGCTATCTACACTCATCAAGCCGGAACTTCCTAAGTCTATCACATCGGCCCGCTTTCGACCGACCTTATAGACTATGAGCAACTGTTCTACCCGGATAAATTTGGGTGCTCTCTAACCCACTCCGGCTAAGCCTACATTCGACCTTGATCATACTTGCCCGCCTAGGGTAGGCCAAACCCGCTTCAGACGGGCCCACTTCTAATGTTTGTCATAAATGTTCTTGACACAACATAAATGCTCCTCTTACCCCGTCATAATGCACCACTGACTCGCCCTCAGTGTCAGCTAGCAGGCCGCTTGTCACGGCGTCTACACATTCTACCTGCCCGACAAATCGACAAGAGTAGATTTACAGGACAAGTAAGGACGATCAGAGTGCATCCCCTGTACCCGTTAGGTGCTGGCCAATAACCAGATGTCATCTCAACACTCCATGGACCCTATAAATAAGGGAGATCATACAGGGAGTAGAATTAATTCATCATTCCCTCATATATTGCTATATATATTACTCCAACTTTTTTTTTATTTACTCCCCTTATATCTCTAGAATATTCAATTGACTTGATCGTCAGAGAACCTTTTCAGGTACCTCCTCCTAGACAAGGCAAAATGGGTCGCCCGACCGTTTAGCCTGTGCCCACAAACGCCCGTATTAATTTAAGCGGACTGGGCTTAACGGACAAAATTCAATGTCCTGCCCATTTTAAAACGGGCTAACGGGCTTACGAGCGGCCTGCGGGCATTGTTGAATAATTAAAAAAACAGTTAAAAAATTCATATAATAAATAAAATAAAGTAGTTGAAGATAAAAAATTAATAAAAACTTTGATATTTTATATGAAGTTGATCAAATCACATTATATTATAATATTTTAAGGATTAAAAATGACATTACATAATAATTTATTTAAAATTGTCTTAATTTTTCCTTAAATATTGTTTGTAGGCCGCCCGCATTGCCCAATGGAAATGCCCGCGGGCTTGGCGGGCAAAATGGGCATGACGAAACGGGTAAATGGACAAAATTTGCATGTCATGTCCGCAAAAAATGCGGGCTATGCGGGCACGCCCGCGGTCAATGCCCATTTTACCATCTCTACCTCTTCCGACGGGTCTAGACGACATCTGAGCAGATCCCCTGATTCTTCACCTTCTGCCATATATTCATCACCAGTCTTTCTACATCAGTTACCGACATTTCCTCTTAGTAGCAAAGAACATCATTAATATCTCTAATAGTGCCTCAGCCAATCAAAATGTGTTATTTAATTGAAAAATTATAAAAAAACATAAATTAATATTTTATATTACTTGTAGAAATATTATTAAATAGAGACATGAGAACATAGTCTTTTTGGGATAGAGTATCCTTATCCCCAATACAGCCTACCATATCCAAAACTCTGCCAAATAATTTATTTTTGGGATTTGTAACAGGTGATATAGGATGATTGGAAATGAATGTTGACCAATACCCCAAGTGCACCTAATGGGAAGTTGAATTTGTCCATTTTCTCCATCATGGATTTTTAGTATCGAATGTTTTTGAAGTACAATAGATTTAATAAATCTTATTAAATAATAATATATTTACCATTTCAATGAAAAAACAGTTTTATTCCTGAACCACAATTAATAAAAAGGGAAAATAGAAAGAAAATAAGGGAAAAGGCTATGTAAGCTTTGCTAAACTAATCAAAAGAAATGGTGGAAAGGGAGATAAAAACAAGAGGGGCAAATTATGGAAAAAGAAAGGAAAAAAAGATATTCAAAAATTGAGTTGAACAATTCAGTTGCTTTTATGTGAGCCAATCATGTATATAATTTCCTTTTGCTGAAAGTGAAGATCTCTAAAGTGTGGACATAATCTACTCATCGGCATACTCAAGTACACATTTGTATTCCACATGTTATGGTACTGTATGTACTACTAGTTATGATTGGTTAAAAAAATAGTTAATTATATTTTAACTAAAATACAAATTTTCAACTCATTACAAACTAATGGTATATGTAATAACATAATTTATGAGATATCAGATGTCCTCCCTAGATACTCCCCGTATACAATTAACTCATGGTTAGTTGTATCTTTAATTTGCCAATGATGGAGATTATGATAATAATATGGAAAACCAAGGGTAAGTTTGTTATGAGTTTTATTTTTTTGGTTTTCATAATGTTCTATGTGAATAATCTTGCATAATACATTAAGTATTTAAGTGGGTATCTTTATGATAATATTTTTTTATATTAGATTTATTATACAATTCTATCTGAATATATTTAGTTATTTTTTACTTGAAATCTTTAAAACTAATCCATTAAATATAGTTAGACCTACCCCAAGCTGATTAGGGTATTTGTCGTTAGGTTGAATCAATTTTTTAGACAAAAAGTTACCTATTTGAAGATATAAATAATTATGGTCTAGTTTAATTTGGTTGATTTATATTAATATATCCTATCCAAAATTTATATGGGAATTTGGTCTAGTTTGATTCATTTTTTAATTAAAAAATAAAAAAATTAATGCACTTAAAATGTCAAATTAACACAAAAACATAGCTATTTCAAAATAACAAAGTACATTTCCAAGGTGACAAATTCATATAAAAACTAACCAGTCTACTCTAAAACTTGAAGTATCAAGCCTAATTCACACAAACAATTTAGCTAATAAGTAATAACGGGAAAAATAAAAACAACAGGTAAAATAAAAATTTGGGGATGAATCAACAATTCAAAATGTTTTTCTTGCGTATTTTTTATAAGCTAATGTTTATATATAGATATAGGAATATTTATTTAGGTAAAATGTCAATAGACGTCTATTATTGAATTCATCCGACCCAAGAGTACAATACCCATTTTGAAAACATTTAGTGTCAAAGTCGTTCATTGAATGGGTAAGTCATACATAATTTTGATAATAAGAAAATATTAGCTAATAAATAATATCATTTTTAATGATTATGATATTTGAAAATGTACCTTTTAGATTGTCAATTATTAGTTTAATTACATTCAAAACTTATAATCTTCATATTTTGTGTATATGTAATTAGTATCAGTTTGTTCTAAATCAATATGATTTCTGAAATTGAAATAAAAAACTGAACCGATCACTTATATAAAAGTTAGTCCAATATTATTCAAACATTTCAATTTTTTATTTCGATTTTATATGGTGAGTTCTGATTCTTTTTTAGATTGTAGCGGATCTAAACACCCTAGAATCAATATTTTATCAAGGGATTCCACCTTAACTCTTTCAGTGATATCTTTATTGTTAAACAAATCAAACTTTTTTATATAGGTAAAACTAATGTTATATCTCTTACTAATCATTTTATCCATAAAAAAGTGTCTTATGTCACTTTAAAATTAATCATTAATAAATAAAATATCATTTTATAATATATGTCATTTTCTTATATGTAAAAATAATGCTATATCCCCTACTAATCCTCTTACCCATAAAAAAATGATTTATGTCACTTGTAAACTAATCATTAATAAATAAAATATCATCTTATAATATATATCACTTTCTTATATCTAGGAGGATTAGTGAGAGAATTTAATATGATGATATATCTTTTTCCTATAGTTAAAGTATATATGCATTTTGTTCCTTTATCTAATGAGAAAAAGATGTATAAACTAACAATGTAAGAGATTTTAGATTGTCATTGTATCATCCACCATTCATGTTTATTGTCATTGACTCTAAAATAAAATAAAAATATTACAATAGATGATGAATAGTATATTGATTGTGTAAAAATCTCTACAATATCAGTGCATAGATTGTCACTGTATCATCCATCATTTATTTTTATTATTATTGACTCTGAAATAAAATAAAAGTAATACAAATGAATGATGAATACTATTTTGATTATATATAAGTCTTTGTCGTTCGATAGATATTAGACTTTTATTTAACTTTTTACTTTCACCTTATATATCTATTGTTTATGTTATGTTTTCTCTTCCTTGATGCTCTGTCAAATATACCATCAACATTTATTTAAAGAAGTTTGTTTTAATTTGTGTGCATTCCTTGACATGTGGGCATTAACTATTAACATAAATAGAAAAATCCTCGGATAAGAGTACTTTTTGAGTTTTTCTTAGGTCAAAACTAGGAACTACAAAAAAAAAACTCGACCCGTAGAAATACCCGCAATAACAGCTTATGGACGGGAGTGGGTTTTGTGATATCCACCTGTGGGTACCTGCAAATTTATACATTTACATTTTAGTTAAATTTATATATATATTTATTATTATTTTAAGATTATATATCATATACTTTATTATTATTTCATAATAAATTACAAATATTTGACTATGATCATAAATTTATCATATAAATATCATATTAGTCATATAACAATTATTTTTACATATTAATTATTACAAATTATATAAATATATAATTAAAATTAAAAACTCGTTAAATAGCCTCAAATATCTGTTACTCGCACGAGTACCCACAAATATTACGAGTTTGGGCACGAGAAAACACTCTGATGCATGTTGTCATCCAAATCTGTCTCGTATAGTGTTATCCATTTCCAAGTAATTAAGTTTAATACTTCATTGGTTTTTGCAGCCAATCACCATGTAAGAATCCACGATATGTCCTTTCATTGATTTCAACAATTTGGTCTCAAAAGATGGGCCTCCTTGCTGTGTAGCCGCCTTTAAAGTGTGTCAGTTGTGTCTTGTGTGTGTGTGTTTTGGCTGCTTTTGTGGTGGCACGCACTGTCGCACCAACACTTTGCTATGGCTTGTACCCAATTTTTTAACAGGTTTTGTTTTGTTTGAAGGGGATGTTAGTTAAATGAATAAAATTGTATTTTTTATTGAGTTAAATTTCTTCACATTTATGTATTTGATTTTTAAGTAAATTACATTAATACATATTCAGATAAATCATAATTTATATAAATAGATTATATTTATATTGATATAAGAGAGATAAGTGTGATTATATTAAGTATTTCTCGGAAAGAAGTAAACATAATATTTTCAAACATGAATGAATAAAAGAAGAAAGATATAAGTATAATTAAATTAAACCTCAAAGAGTATCAACATAATTTACTTTAGAGTTTTAATTGTTATATATATCACATTTAATTTGATAATTAAAAAACAAAATAATTTACCTTCTTTCTAGAGTATTATTTACATCAATTAATAACTATATATATATATATATATATATATATCCAAAATCAAAATAGTTTTAGCAATTTCTCTCGATTTAACTAAGGTTACTTGGTAAAATTGTCTATGCAACTATATTTTGAGGAAGTTAAACTCAATATCACCTATAAAATTAGTTCTTGTTAGTGTCAATTTCATTGTTTTAATAACTTTTAATGTTCATTCGTTTGAAGTAACTTCAGTCGTTTTGGACAAATACATGTACATTATGTTAGGTTACTTAGTGCACCACACAAAATGTATTAATTATTATTTGAGATATTTTCCTTATCTTTATTTTTAATAATTTTTTACTTATAAAAAACAATTACATGTACCAAACAATTGAACCAATTAGACAGTGACGTTTTATCTATATTTAAGTTTGACAACAAATTTATTAATCATTTTTCAATTGAAATGGTTAAAAATTATTTCAATAGAAAATACGTTATTATAAATTACAAGTAGGCTACAAAATGTAATGGGCCACCTAATACATTTATAATTCAGCCTTAAGTCAAACTGTGTTGGCCGTCTTGAGTGTGCAACATAGAAAAATTTCCACTTTAAAACAAAATAATATTTCTTACTTTAATTTCAACCAGAAATTAGAATAATAATGGTAGTAGTTTATACTTTATAGCACGAACACAACACTAATTTAATGTATACACCAAACGTTCAAGAGAAAAGACACTTTTTTTAACTCACCCATGTGCATGATAAAAGCAACTACCGAAAGTACTTAATTATATCAATTATATGAATCTTTTTTTTAAATTCCAACCGAGCCTTCATTTTTTAGTTATTCCTTTGTTTGACTATGTGGTATATCACCATCCAACCTGGGTACGTAAAGTTATACAATGTAATGTCATTGTTATACGATTACCGGTAGATTGAATAATTATTATCTTAAGTATATGAAATTAAGTAGGACATGAGAAAAAATGTTAAATAAAAATAAGGAGCAGATAAAGAGAGGAGTTGAGATAAATTGTGTTTGAAATAATGTGGATTGAATGACTATCCTTAAGATCTTATTTGCCTCACTAGTTAGTGCATATTTATGAGAAATCACTTATATGATTTATCATTTTATCCTAGCACCTTGAGAATACTTTTCAACAATTCTATTTGAGATGAAATATGTGAGATAATATAAATTTAATAACTCAAAAAAAGTGAAGTGATTTAATTTTTTTAATTTAAGTAATGTAGTTTTTGTATGTAAATGAAATATGTCGATGTGAACAAAATGTGTACGTAATGTCAACAGCATGTTTTTTTAACCATTATACTATTATAGTATGAAAAGACTGCTATTCGTATTTTTTATGGATAAAGTTTGATATTTAAGTGATCAGGAAAATGAACATGAAAATGTTAATTGCTTAATTAATTCAATTGACATTGACTTATAGAGTTATAGTGATGCAAACTTCGTTAATGTTTTTCTTTGCTTTAAACCTTGTTTCTTTCTTTAAACTTCAATTGACACACGCAAGGATCCAAATTATTTTCTTACTGAAATTGATCGAATAGAAGAAAAATCACACGAGAAACCTTGTTTCTTTCTTCACTTCAAATCATACAAAAAAATTCAACTCAAGTGAAGTATTCGAAAATTTGGGTTAACGTGTAGAGAGAAAAATCCACTAGCCTATATGCTTTTACATTTCTCAAAGAAAAAAGTAATCCGCAAGTTTTTATCGCACCTATTTGAACTCACTTTAAAATTATAGAAGAAATACTAGAAAATCTTAAATTAAATCAATTATCTCCTCATATACATCCACACACCACATAGATTTTTTTCTTATTAAAATAGCAAAAAGTTATAAAAATAAATAACAAGGAATAGAAACAGAAAGAGATGGGGCAAATGACTCAAACTCAATTTTAAATTATAATTGTGGTTGTTATACAAATTGTGTATGATATATTATTATTTTTTATGGTTAAAGAATATATTTTTATTTTCACACGACTTGATTTGGTCTATTGTGATTTAGATATGTCCAATGTGGTTGCATTATAACATAATGCGGTTACATTATTATGATTGAGTATTACGCTACAATTATAGTGTGATGCAATTATGATACCATAACCAATAATGTACACAAATTACAACAATAGATCCAAGCTCTTGTCATGGAAGAGTTGGAAAAAGGAATGAGAAAGCGCATACACATTTTTTTGTACCTATATAGTTTTACCACATGATTACATGAATATTTTTATATGCACAATATCACTTTAACTTTTTGGGCACATATCTAAATTAATGCGTGCAAACAGCTACGCATATGTTTAAAGAAAAAAAATGTCTGTATTAAACTATCATCACTATTATACAAAACAGAAGTGGATTACTTAATGCAGTTGGCAACATAACCATTTATAAAAGGAACAAGAATAGCATATTCACTAAATGGTGCTCAGAAAAGTTTATAAATATAGAATGAAATTACTTAATGTGGAATCATGTCTCTCACCGGACTAGGACAAATACCTCAATTAGAGCGATAAAGTCAAGAGCAAAACTGTAAATTCTTCTGTCTGGGATAAGACAAAAGAACAACTTTTAAACTTTTTGTTGTCCAAATTAAATAAACGGTGTGAATTTAACATTTAGGTGTAAAAAAAACATTATAGTATAATATTTTTTATTTATTTATATATATATATTACTTTTATTATTATTATTTTAGAACAAAAAACAATTAACACATGGGTAATAAATTATATGTTGACAATGTAAATATTTTTTCCACTTAATATATAGATTTTGTAAACTAGTATTAGTAGTTTGAATCTTGAATTCTTGAAGTTTTCATTCCAAAAGGGTTTTTCTTAATTATAATTCCATCCTAAAATGACAGGAGCAATTGGTGAAATATAAATAAACATTTCATGAGAAAATTGGTAGTGTATCAGTGTAAAAAAAATTATATTATCAACCATTATTTATATTATATTGAAAAGTAAAAAAAAAAATCATTAACTTTTATGTATAAGTCATAGAACATCAATGGTGGATAATAAACTCTTATTCTAATTTTTTTGTACAATTATTCCTACTTAGAGATGGCAATATGACTTGAACCCACGAGTACCAGCAAATAATACCCATAATGGTTGAATCCGGGATTGTGTTTTAGACCCGTTGGTAATTGAGATCCGAGATTTTGAGATCCGAGATTTTGAGACCCGTTGTTGGATGAGTCTTGGTCTCAATAATGACGTACCAGACCCATTGTACTCAGAACCATTATTTCTTCCTAAATTTATATTTAGTAGCATAATTGTTGTTTGTACAACGGAAGCGATCGTTACACAGTGTTGGCCATAAGCAATCAAATAAAGACATAGAATAAATAGAAGAGAAGAAACAAAAGAATTTGTTAATGGAGTTCGACCAATTGTGCCTACGTCCTCGGAAGCGTTGAGCGACTACCAAAATATTATTAGAGAATAAGGATTACTGTTAGCAATTGTAATCAAAAGAGTTAGTTTAGTTAGTTTTGTAGTTTCTAAATATAGCAAGTAGTTGAAGTTAGTTAATCTTGTTATAGAAATGAGTATAAGTTTGTACAAGCTTATGAAATAGATGCATATTCATTGATACACAATCCTCTCAATCTCTCTATCTCTTTCACTTTCATTCTCCCTCATTCTTTCATTCTTTCCTTCTTTCTTTCTGTTCTGTACACACGAATTCTCCAACATTTGGCATCAAGAGCCTTGAAGAAGATCAACACAACTTCCGCTGCAGAAAGAAAAATGGCACAAACAACAGGGAATTATGTCACAACCCTTCCCGTATTGGATGGCAAAATCTGGAGTAGATGGTGCATACAAATGAAGGCAATACTTGGTTATCAAGATGTTGCTGACATTGTGGAAGAGGGGCTGCCAACCTTAGAAGAAGGAGCAACTGAAGCTCAAAGAAATGCACACAAACAGAACAAGAAACGAGACTGCAAGGCAATATGTCTCCTACATCAAGCTGTAGACAATGCTCATTTTGAAAAGATTGCAGGATCTGCAACAGCAAAGGAAGCATGGGATGTGCTAGAAAAGCACTATGCAGGAGCAGCTCAGCTAAAGAAATTTCGTCTACAAACCTTGAGGAGGCAGTATGAATTGATGTAGATGGAAGAAGGTGAAGAAATTGATGATTTCTTCACAAGATTGATCACACACATCAATGCTATGAAAGCATGTGGTGAAAAGATGGAAGATACAATCATTGTAGAGAAAGTACTAAGGTCAGTAACTCCAAGGTTTGACAATGTAGTAATAGCCATAGAAGAATCAGGAAGGGTGGAGAACATGAAGGTTGAGGAGCTTCAAGGATCACTTGAAGCTCATGAGCAGAGGCTTAATGAGAGGATAGCAGATAAATCCTCACATCAAGCTCTGCAGGTACAAACCACAAGGAAGGGAGCATTTCTTGCTAGGAACTCATCCAAGAATCAACAAAGGTATAGTGAACAGAAGAACAATTCAAAGAATTACTATATGAACAAAGTTGAGCAAACAGAACAATCAAGAAGAAATAGCCATAAGCAGCCTAAAGGGCTAAAGAAGAAGTTTGATAAGAAAAGGATCAGATGCTTCAACTGTGAGAAATTTGGCCACTACTCAAATGAGTGTCTAGCTCCTAGCAAGAATCAGAATCAAAGCAGACAAGATTCAGAAGCACACCTTGCCAAGGAAGAAACTAATGAATCTGATGAGGAAATTGTGCAATTCATGATGACAACAGATTGCACAACAAGGAAGAGTGAGACTTGGTACTTA
>NC_032015.1:9875623-9914742 GCF_001865875.1 Lupinus angustifolius | reverse complement strand
AGCATGTGACAGTTGCTTGATTAGCAAACAAACCAGGTCTACATTTGGTAAGCATACTCAAACAAGAGCCTTAGATATACTACATATTGTGTATTCTGATGTGTGTGGGCCTTTTGAGGTCCCCTCACTAGGTGGAAACAAATACTTTGTGTCTTTTGTTGATGATTTCAGCAGGAAAATGTGGACTTATCTCATCAAGGCCAAAAGTGAAGTGTTTGAGAACCTGAAAAAGTTCAAAGCTCAAGCAGAAAAGCAATCAGGGAAGCAACTAAGGATTCTTAGAACTGATGGAGGAGGTGAATTCAACTCAAGAGAGCTTGAATCTTTATGTGAGGCACATGGCATGATTCATGAGGTCACTGCTCCTTACACACCACAACACAATGGTGTAATTGAGAGAAGAAATAGAACCATCATGAATATGGTGAGATGCATGCTGAAATGCAAAAATCTACCCCTCAACCTTTGGGGTGAAGCTGTAATGACATCAACATATGTTCTAAATAGATGTCCAACTAAAGCATTGAGCAACCAAATTCCAGAAGAAGCCTGGACTGGAAAGAAGCAATCAGTTGGGCACCTAAGAGTGTTTGGATCAGTATGCTACAAGCACATCCCTGATCAACTAAGGAAGAAGTTGGATGATAAGAGTGAATTGATGATTCATGTTGGATACCACTCAACAGGAGCATACAAACTTTTGAATCCTACCACCAAGCAGATAAGCTTCAGCAGAGATGTCTACTTTGATGACTCGGTTCGAGTCCGAGTGGCGGCATGGCATTTGATCTTCGAAAAGAGTAAGTCCTATAACGAATTCAATTCCCAATTTATATTCTATTCCTAGTATTCAGACCTTTCTTTGTTTTTATTTTATTTTTATGATATTTTCAACCTTAGAGCATATATTAACTCATATATCATTTTCGGTCGTATCAATTGTAATTTCAATTCATTTGATAACTTTATTAGTGAATGAAATCGTAGGGTTATATGATTCGTCCGAAAAGGGCATGATAATAACTTTTTTCTGTATAACCGGATTGTTAGTTACTCGTTGGATTTTTTCTAGCCATTTACCATTTAGTGATTTATATGAATCATTAATCTTTCTTTCATGGGGTTTTTCCATTTTTCATATGATTCCATGTTTACAAAACCATTTAAGTACAATAATCGCACCAAGTGTTTTGTTTACCCAAGGTTTTGCTACTTCGGGTCTTTTAACCAAAATACATCAATCCGCAATATTAGTACCCGCTCTTCAATCCCATTGGTTAATGATGCACGTAAGTATGATGATATTGAGTTATGCAGCTCTTTTATGTGGATCATTATTATCCGTAGCTATTTTAGTTATTACAGTTCGCGAAATCATACAAATTGTTGGTAAAAGCAATAATTTATATTTTTTAAACGAATTGTTTTCTTTTGCTGAGATCAAATACATAAATCTGAATGAAAGAAACAATGTTTTACAAAAGACTTCTTTTTTTTCTTATAGAAATTATTACAAGTCTCAATTTATTCAACAATTGGACCGTTGGGGTTATCGTATTATTAGTCTAGGTTTTATCTTTTTAACAATAGGTATTCTTTCAGGAGCAGTATGGGCTAATGAGGCATGGGGATCATATTGGAATTGGGATCCAAAAGAAACTTGGGCCTTTATTACTTGGACCATATTCGCGATTTATTTACATACTAGAAAAAATAAAAAATTGGAAGGTGTAAATTCTTCAATAGTGGCCTCTATGGGGTTTTTTATAATTTGGATATGTTATTTTGGGATCAATCTATTAGGAATAGGACTACATAGTTATGGTTCATTTATATCTAATTGAATTAAGGTGAGTAAAAAAAAGGAGGATGTAACAAATACAAATATAGAAAGTATATATATTAGATTAAGAAAAAAACTTCCCATAAATCGTCGAGAACCCCTTAAGTAATATAATGATTCAAGGGGTTCTCACAAACAACACAAACATATTTGATTACAATTCAAATTCATTTTTTTTTAGTTAATCCAACAGAAAATTATTATCATTTTTTTCATTGTCAGTAAGGTTTAGTTCTATTTTTTCTTTTTTTGTTTTATTAATTTATTCACGAAAACTCTCTATAAAAAATTAGATAGAATAGCTTCAACCTTATCAACCGAAAATGATAAAATGAAATCTGGATAAATACCAATACCTATTACGGGTATAAGGATAGAAATCGAAATAAATAATTCTCGCGGTCCAGAATCAAAAAAATAAGAGTTTGGTGTATTAAAAAGCTTGTATCCATAGAACATCTGCCGTAACATAGATAATGAATAAATAGGAGTTAATATCATTCCAATTGCTGTTACAAAAGTAATTAATATTTTTGTCATTAAAAGATATTTTTGGCTTGTAATTATTCCAAAAAAAATTAGAAATTCTGCAACAAAACCACTCATGCCCGGCAATGCAAGAGAAGCCATCGAAAAGATACTGAAAATAGTGAATATTTTTGGCATTGGGATAGCCATTCCGCCCATTTCGTCGAGATAAAGAAGACGTAGTCTATCATAACCAGTTCCCGCCAAGAAAAAGAGCGCAGCACCGATAAATCCATGAGAGATTATTTGTAAAATCGCCCCGTTGAGCTCCGTATCGCTTAGAGAACCCATTCCTATAATTATGAAACCTATATGAGATACTGAGGAATAGGCTATTCTTTTTTTTAGATTACGTTGACCCAGAGATGTTGAAGCTGCATAGATTATTTGAATGGAACCTATGATCATTAACCAGGGAGAAAATATAGAATGAGCGCGGGGTAATAATTCCATATTAATTCGAACCAATCCATACGCTCCCATTTTTAATAAGATTCCGGCTAAAAGCATACAAGTGCTGTAATGTGCTTCTCCATGGGTGTCTGGTAACCATGTATGGAAGGGTATAATCGGCGATTTGACAGCAAAAGCAATAAGAAATCCTATATAAAATAATTTCAGTTTTTTGTTTTTGCAGAAGCTGAAGATGTTTTGTTTTGACAGATACAGATACATCTACATCTCGACAAAACTACTTAATCCATAACAAAAAATAGATTGTGTAAGAATCCACAGCCTGAAATAACATATGGAGTAGGAGTAATAAGCAGGTACATGGCATGTCCTACTCAATCACACTTGGTAGCAGTAAAGAGGATTCTCAGGTACTTAAATGGAACACCAAATTATGGTGTTCTGTTTCCAAAACAGAGCCAGAAAAATGAGTCAGGATTTGTTGGTTTTTCAGACTCTGATTGGTGTGGAGACAAGGAAGATAGGAGAAGTACCTCAGGGTATGTATTCACCATCTTTGGTGCACCTGTGTCATGGAACTCAAGGAAGCAAGATGTGGTTGCTCTCTCAACTTGTGAAGCAGAATACATTGCAGCTTGCAATGCTACTTGTCAAGGCCTATGGCTAATACACTTGATGACAGAATTGAGGTATGGAGAGTTTGAAAACTTCGAATTAATGGTGGACAATCAATCTGCTATAAATTTAGCAAAGAATCCAGTCAGCCATGGAAGGAGCAAACACATTGAGACAAGGTTTCACTTCCTAAGAGATCAAGTTGGAAAAGGCAGGGTTAAAATGGTGTATTGTTCCACTGATTCACAAAAGGCTGATATTTTGACAAAGGCACTCAAGGTTGACAAATTTAAAAGGTTTAGAGATATGTTGAGTGTGTGTAGCTTTGGTGATGAGATGGTGTAGCTGTTTTTGCTGTCATTACTTGTAAAAGAAGTAACTGTTTTGATTAAGATAGATGCATATTCATTGATACACAATCCTCTCAATCTCTCAATCTCTTTCACTTTCATTCTCCCTCATTCTTTCATTCTTTCCTTCTTTCTTTCTGTTCTGTACACACGAATTCTCCAACAATTACAAACCCTAGCACACTCACGGGCTCACCTACCGATAGAGTGTTTTTATTTGGTGCTTATATTTGGTGCACATTACAACAAGGGATGTATGTCTAATATATAACATTGATATTCTAGTCTATTCTAATGTTAGAAAATATGAGACTTTATATAATAACATATTTCAAACATCCCAACAATCTCCACCTTGATTGAAATAAACGAATATTTCGCTCCTTAGGAAATCTGCACAAGAATCTCCACCTTAGCGAACATATGATTCCACCTTACTCAATGTCTAATTCTTTTTAACTGCTCCCTACAACATAGACCTTCTGAGTATATTTGATGATGTTACCAAAAGCCTAGCTCTCTAAACTTGTACTGCAGCTTCCCGTACCACCATCAAATGGAATACACTGCCTAGCCACCTATTGCTAGGAAGTCTTCGATATATTGGAACCTCTACACAAAAGTTCATCAGCAATCATCCTCTTCAATACTCAGTCAAATTGAACCTTGGAGATTCATTGTAAAACCTCAACTGCTACCACCATTGTCTACTCCGACAATCTTAGTTCAAAAGAACTATCATACTCCACCATAAGGAGTATACCCACAACATACACCTTTCGTCAATGCTAACTAATGTCTCTGTCACATCATTGCATCCAAGCCAATGTCAATGTCACACCCCTGCATCTTTGTCAATGCTCGTGTTACAACTTGCATCAAAGTCAATGCCCATGTTACACCATACATCAAAGTCAATTAGCGTCTCTGTGCTTTTGTGGATATGCTAACAATTAACATCATTTACTATGACGTCTCAGCCACGTCATTAGGATATTTCACTTCTCATCTTAAATGAGAACATTCTCTCAACATCTAGAGAGATATTTTTAGCACTTGTCTCTAGGTCAAACTCAACATATGAGTCCTTATCTCCACCTTGATCCTAACCAAGTACATGAACTTCTAGGGTTCTGGATCAACATATATCGCCCCCTCCACAGTTTCACTATGTTTTATTCTCCTTCAACTCATCTACTTTATCCTTGCGCAGTACCTTTGATGCACCGCGTCTAGCCATCACACCTTCACTCTGTTTAACCATTATCTATTGTCTAGGTTATGAGTCATCTTCCAATTGGCTTTGATATCAATTGTTGGTGCAGCGAAAGTGATCATAGCAACGTTGGCTATAAGCAATCAAATAAAGGCATAAAATAAATAGAAGAGAAGAAACAAGATAATTTGTTAACGAGGTTCAACCAATTGTGCCTACGTCCTCGGGAGGGCTAAGTAGCTACCAAGTTATTATTAGAAAATAAGGATTACAAACCCTAGCACATTCATGGACCCATCTACCCATGTGATGTTTCTATTTGGTGCTTATATTTGGTGCACATTACAACAAGGGATATGAGTCTAATATATAACATTGATATTCTACTCTATTCTAATGCTATTCAATGTGAGACTTCATATAATAACATATTCCAAACATCTCCAACAATTGTAATATCTTGTTAATCATTATTGTAATGTTATATTGTTAATCCATAATTGTGATGTTGTTAACCATTGATTTTATATTGTTAAGGAGTGTGATGCGATGTTGTTAGTTCATATGGGTAATCTAATGTTATCTTGATTAAATAGTTTTTACTAAATCAATTTTACATCATACGGTTGAAGTAGTGACTTTGTTTTTTTTTACGATTGTTTGAGTAAAATGAGTTGTGTGTAATAGTCAAGTTAAATTGTGTTTAAAAGTTTAAATTATGTTTTATAATTTTTCCGCTTGTTGAGTGCTTAAACAACATATAAGATTATAGAAAACAAATACAAAATTACATAAATTACTCACAATTATTTTTAATATTTTTAATTTGTAGGTACCAGTTGTTACACTGGGTACCCAATGACCCATGGATAACAGATCCAGCCGGTATTCCACAGGTCTGGGACGGGTCTGGGTCAAAAAATGAAGCAACGGGGTGGATCTGAGTAATGCACTACCCGGAGCCATCTAGCCCATTGTCATCCCTACTCCTACTCATGTTTTTTTATTGTATTTGGAATTAACATTGGAAATTATTTTATTTTCATTGATTTAATTTGGAAATTTATTTTATTTTTAAAATTGATTATTAGATATGTATTTTAAGATTGGTTTAGAAATGATTTCCAATGCCTAAAACTCAATGAAAATTTAATCACTTGATTGATTTTATTATTTTAAAGAGTTTAACATTGTGAGATTAAAGTTTTTTACACTTTTAATATATGTTGGATTCTTCATTTATATTATTTTTACTAAAGAATTAATAATTATTAACATATAAATGATGAATTGATTGTATGAAGTCTTTTACACTATTTTGCATGCATTATTTTCTGTATTTTAAATTTATAATCTCATTATACTTCGTATTAAGAAAGTTACTATCTACTGAATTAAAATTAAGTATTATTGTATTTGATACGACTTTTAAATAAAAAGAATTAAATTTAAATTTTAAAATTATTATTTAATATTTGGAACATATTGTTTTTAAAGTAGATTACTTCTATATTTACGCTTCAAATATACGACATATAAATAGATATAAACACCATGATTAACCCCTCGACCAGTGTTGTTAAAACCGTACCACTTATCAAACCGGTCAGGGTAATGATATAGTGGTACACTAGTTCAACTAGTGGTTCAGTAATTAAACCGCATGTCGGTTAAACTGGATATACCTACTTATATTTATATATATATAACCCTATAACAAAAAAAATTCAAATATGTAGATACTCAAATTTATAATTCATATTTATAATCTACTCAAAATTCACATAAACAAACAACTTTAAGTCTTTAACAAATTCAAAATCTAAATTACAAAACATATATCAATCTCAAAGTATCACTTAACAACCGCAAAATATAAATAAATGACACAAGTTCATAACTCATTCTACAAAACAAATAAATTTGGAGTTTTAACATTTAACACCAATGAGTCAAAGTGATCGCATATCGATATTATATTTTTGCACTAAATCCTATCTTCAGATAGAACTCCAAGATTACACAAATGTCTCTGAAATTACACACGAATGTTAAAAACCAAAAGATGTAATCTAAGTATGCCTTAGAAGCATGTGTCTTGAAGTGTTGAAGAGGGGTTGGAAAGATAGGTCACCTTGTAATGAGTTTTTAAGTTTTTTTCAAAAAAGAAAAAATATATATGTATAAACCGACCGGTTTAGTGAAATAGCAATCGGTTCACCGGTTTTGATACTTGACCGGTTCAACACCTGTACCGTACCGGTTAGGGGTCCGGTTTACCGGTTTTCCGGTTGAACCGGTTGGTATGGTCCGGTTTTTACAACATTGCCCTCGACAAAGAGTGGAGGATGAATTCAATGAAACCATTACTAAAATTGGGGTCTTCCAGCAAAATGAGCAAATTAGAATGTACCATAAAAAAGGTCAAGGTTTTAATAATCTTTAGAAAACTGCAGGGATGTTCCTGACCTTTCCTGTTTTAGAGAAAAAAAACAATATGAAGACAGGCACCAACTAGATCATTTCATCCACTTCATATTTATTTATTAAGAAATAATTGAAATGACACTGGACCAAAAAAAAAACAAAGGTGAAGAACAGTATTATACTTAAAACGATAAATTAAAAATAATTTAAAAGTGTACATTAATGTTTCTCAACCATCATTTAATCATATATAATTACATTAGATGTGACGTATATTTCTTTGTGTATTATCAATAGTATCTTATCATTTATTTTATTGGTAAAAAATTAATTTATTTTAGGTGTATGATTGTCCCTCCTAACGAGTGTCGTTCATAGGAATCGACATATTAACCTTTTAGACATCCTGGAGATCTAACCGTGCCTCACATATATAATAATATTAATACTACTAATAATAATAATATATTAACTTCTTTAATGAGTATTTTATTCAATATGGAAATAATTCATGATTGAAATCATAATACTGTATATGATTGAACATGGTGAAGGATGAAATCATAATGCTCAATTAAAACATTAAATTTTGCTATAAATTGATGCATAAGATTCTAAAGTGCAAATTACACTTAGAACAGGTATTCCCTACTAATATAATTTTATTTACAATTGTACTAACAGTACTTAAAATTACATTATATTATAAACCGATAAAGTATTGGTTTAAGACCCAACTAGATTTTTAAGATAATTAAAATGTATAGAATTTGAATTATGTGAATGACATTTGTTGGAGAGATAATCATACACTTTGTGAGATTCTTGTAGTACCAAAAACAATTATATTATAAAATAATTTTTCTGTATGCAAACAAACAATTTTTTGAACATAATTCAGAAGCCTCTATCATGTGATATATTCATACATTATTATCATATAAAAACGATTACCATAATTGAATACCAATCATGCACAAACATATTTTCCATTTTAAATAGGTAAATAAAAAAAATCTGGGATAGGATATAATGAATTGGTAAATAACCTTGATCTTCTGAAGCAAAAATGTTTTTCTAGAAAAGAAACCTGACATTATTTTGCAATGGGTCTCTGAATAAAAAGTTTGTCTATTTCGATATTTGCATTTCTAATTTTTTTGTCGTTAATCCACATGTCTCTCTCAACTAATGAAGCCATCAATCCCATGTGGCTAAATGTTATGTATGACATAAGCTGTTATATGGCCTAACATGGATAATTTCTTCCTTTTAATTTTTTTTAGATAAAAATATATTATTATAATATAATAGCCATTTACAAATTTATTGTGCTTTATAATATTATTTTCTACATGGAAAATATTTTTTTGCGACACTAGGCTGTGACGTGGATTTTCATTCATCATGTTAGTTGTTACCGAAGACAAAGTAGAAAATAATGATCATTTATATTAATAAAGAGGTAAATGCATGTTTATTTATTTTTAATAACAGCTTTTAATGACATATTTATCATGATGAAAGTTGTATTCTTCCTCATACATAATGAAAGTTGTATTCTTCTTCATATACAATGAAAGTTGTATTCTTCCTCATACACAAGAAAGTTGTATTTCCTTTTTTTTTTGAAGAATATTTGTGACATGCTAGTTTACATAAAACAAAAACTTACTTAAGTCTTTATTTTATATATATTAGCGTGTCGACTGACCCACATTCGTATTTTTTTAATATATTTTATATTAACTTCATGTTATACTATTTAAGAAAAATAATTTAAATATAAAAAATACAATACATAAACTTAGTAGAGAATGAAAATATAAATAAGAGAATGTATAAAAGATTAATGATATATTAATATAAAAAATGAAAGCATTGGAAGTAATATGTGAAAGTTTATATTAGTTATTAATGAGAAATGTTACAAAAGATAAATTTGGAATATAAAAATTATGTTACGGTGGTGATTTTTATTTTTTTTGGCTTTAATTCTATATATATATATATTATAGAAATTCATATAAACATAAAATTAGAAGTTATAAAAGTTAAAATAAGGAAACAGAAAATCAAGGTTATTGGGACCGGAGACGGTCACGTACACCCTGAAAACCGGGAACCCTTTCCAAGCCGTTTTGGGTCGTGGGAAACCGGTCCAACCGGGTTAAACCGGGTAAAACTGGAATAACCTGGTTGGTTAAACCGACCGGCTATAAGAAATTAAAAAAAAAACAATGCAGTAAAAAACGACGTAATCGCACAGTGCACAACAATTTTTCTTGCATTATGTAAAACATGATATTGATAAGTATGTTATTCACGTATTTTAATTAATTATATAATATATGTATATATATATATATATATATGTGATTATATATGATATTATAATGTTGTCCGGTCCGACCGGACGGCCTAACCGGTTAAACCGATTAGAACTTATACTTGAATTTTTCCAGTTTGATATCCGGCTCGAGTTTCACAACATTGCATAAAACACTCTATGGAACATTATTTTATGTTTATTAGTAGATAAACATAAAATTAGAAGTTATAAAAGATAAAATAGGAAAACATAAAATACAACATGAGTAGTTATTTTATGTTTTCCTTTTATATATAACTAGCGTGTTGACAGGCACTCCCGTGCCTGTCAACCCGCTTTCCTATTGTTTGTAACGTGTAGTCTGTATATTATATTTACCCAATATAGTATTTTGTATTAAATAAGGGTATTTTCTAGTTGTGTTTTTAACTATTGATGTAATTGTTTATTTTTTATAAATTGAACGTTCAAATAGTTTAGTGACTCACATTTATTTTTATAGGTAAAGCGTATGACTTTATAATAATGTTTGTCATGAAATGTTTGCCAACTGCATTCTTATTTTTGTGACTCACATTTATTTTCATGAAATGTTTGCCAATTTAATTATTATTTTTGTAATAATTATTGTACAAAGTAATAGACATGATAAACCGAGTAATGATTTTTCTTTGATATGATGAAATTGAGAAATATTTGTATGTTTAGAGTATTGTTATGGAATATTGAAGTCACAATGTCGAATTATAGTGGACGCTAAAATTTCTATATTTTTTTGTGGGAAACATAAGAGGTAATTTGGCTGCTATAATGCAAATTTTATGGAATTATGAAATGCATACATAATTTGTAATTGAATTAAAAAAAATTAGTAAGATTAAGTAAAGAACAAAACAATAGAGATGTGATGAAAGTAAAAAATGACAGTATTCTCGATACTACACCTTATGAAGAAATAAGTTTGGAACTGAGAAACAAACATTGAAGAAATATGGACTGTTATGTAGAGTACAAAAGACGACATTGTGAGCTTGTGAATGTCATTAGATGTGTCAAAATGATTGAGAACGGTTGGGTTGTTCCTTATAATTATTGGTTGTTATTGAAGTATGATGGTCACATAAATGTAGATGTATGTAGTAGCATCATTAGCATTAAGTCAATGCAATAAAATATCTTTAAAAATAATATTCTTTGTGAAATCACCATCTTCCCCTTGAATTTTTCCTTCTTTAATAAGAATTTCCGTGGTAGCTTTTGAAACCCCTCTTGATAGAGCAACATATAGTTATCCGTGTCCAAAGACATGTTTAGGAAGATAAATGCCTAGTGTTCAAATAATATATTCAATGACATATAGTGGAAGGTGTATGTATAGTGTTTTTTGCTTCACATAACCTTCTTAGTAGAAGGTAGTAATAAGCCAAGGTGTTGCCACGTTTTCTTGAAAAATGCCCTTGAATATTGCCATGATATAGAAAATGGCAGTTTTGTAACCGTTGAAAACCTTCTTTATTAACTGGTGTAAATAATGGCAGTTTTGTAACTTGAATATTACATCAAATAATGTGTTGCAAATAATGTATTAATGCAGGTTTTAACTTGGTGGTATTGGTGTTCAGTTTTTTAACTGACATGTATTCCAACTAATACATATAGTTGAATGTGTTCAGTTTTTTAACTAGCATAAAATGTGGCATTATCTTTGTTAAGTTTTTACCCATGATGACGATGATTTTGTCTTTTTTGAAGATGTAAAAAAAATTATCTTTGTTTTTTATTACTCAATAATTGCCATGATCTGTTTACCCAGTTGGTTTTTATTTTCAAGGGCATGTTTAAAATCTGCATTGCGGTTGACATATTACTCTAAATATGTGCTTATGGATGTTTGTTTATTGTTTTTTGTATTATCAGAGTGATCCATGATTCTGGTTTCTCTTGGTATATTGATTGATGATCACTGAGGTTATACTGTGAGGCTATGTGATTTGTTTATCTCATTGGTTTTTGGAGTTTCCTATTATTTTCAATTTTTAATGAAGTTGGATATTTCTTTCCGTGGTAGAAACAATAGAAGAAACTTTTAGTAGAAATTAGAAAATAGTAAGGGGTAAAATAGGGATTCATAAATTACATCATAGTGTGATATGTATTTTATTATCTTAGCATATCAGTTTTGTTTTGCAGTTTAAGATTTGGGTAGAATATGAAAGTTACTTTAATAATAGAGCAAAGGCTAAAATTGGAATATCAAAATTATTCCATCTATGGCAGTTAACAATTGTTTTGCCTTTATATATTTGTATAAATGTATAGATAAATAATATATATATATATATATATAAATTTGTTATTAAAAAATGAAATAAATTCAAGCTAACAAAAATATACTTTTTTTGTTCACAATGGAAAGGTGAATAAAACAATCACTAAAATATACTTGACTCGTTCTCTTCATTTTCTTAGTTCTCTTAATGTTATTAGAGTAACCGAAGATTAAATACAAAATTCAATTTGAATTAAAGAAACATGATATGAAATTAACGGGTAATGAATTATTGAATAGAATCCCAAACTCTTACCCCTTTTGTCAAATTTAAATGGACCCAATACAGAGTAATAGGTCCAAAAAAATTAATTGTCACTGAGATATAGAAAACCCAGATTTGGTGTCACCACCAATGTTAGAAGCATTGGAAAGCAAAGCAAAAAATCATAACTTTATTTTTTCCTTTTTGCCTTCAAATTTTCGTGATTTGGTTCATGGAAAGCATTTAACGTCCATTAGTTATAGCATGCTATATATAGACACTGAGGAGAGAAGTGAAAGTCATTGCCTTTTCAAAAATCTTCAAACCAACGTTGTTTTTCGACCAGCCTCATTTTTTCTGTTCCTGAAAATCTGGTTATACCCATTTCTCTGATTCTTTCCATGAACTTTGATTCATAATTCTGATACCCTTTGGTGAAAAGTAGAAAACTTTGATGGAACAGAAGCACGTTCTGTTGTCAGCATTGAGTGTTGGGGTTGGGTTAGGTGTGGGGCTTGGATTGAGTTCAGGTCAGAAATGGGTTGGAGGGAATGGTGACTATGATGAGATTTCTGAGGAGCAGATTGTAGTAGAGCTCAAAAATCATGTGGTTGATGGGAAAGATAGCAAAGTTACATTTGATGACTTTCCTTATTACTTAAGGTGATTTGAGATTTCTTTAGAGTATGTAATTAAGTGACTAGAGTTTTATGCTTTACAAATCTATGTTTTTTGTTGGAATTTTGACTCTGCAGAATCACTTAGTAAACATTGTCAGCATTTTTTTGGGGTTGTATTGAAATTTATATTAGTAATTTAGTATTATTATAAACCTTTGATGTCAAAGATGTTTTAGATTTTAGACATGGATCTGTGTCTGGTTGACTTGTAAATTTCATGGCAATGTGCAGTGCACTGAATCTTCTGCTACATATAAATTTATTCTTTTTATGGGACTTCTGTGATTGGTTCTCTTTATTTGTCTGATAATTTATTAGATTGTTTGTTATTGACTTCAGTTTTGCTGCTTTGCAAATCCTAAAATTTCTTATATTTTCTGTTTGGTTTTCAAAGTAAATTGTTCTTTGAGTATCTATTGGGTCAGATAGTATTTGTTGTTCCATGAAGACAAAAGGATGAATCTGACATGGCGTTAAAATTTTCTTTGTTTTTATTTATTTATTTGAAACTACAATTTGTATGTTTTGTAGTCATAATTTTGATGTCCAGAGTCTAAGACCTGATTTATCATATGAACTTGAAATTTTGTTATGGTTCATATCATTAGTTATATGGTAAAACTTAGTACTGTATTTCAGATTCCAGCTTCACCCTCTTCATGGAAGATGTAACAACTCAAGTACTGGAAGTTTCTGCTTACTAGATGTCCTTGCAGTCTTTATCATAGGATTCATAGCCATTAATTTATTCCTTATATTCTCTAGCTTCTTAATTTTGTTATTTTCTATTCCAACGCACTATAATCAGTCATCATGTTTTATAACAGTATTGTTTCCAGAAGTATGGTCTATTTTTAGCATAGATCTTTATATGTGAAGCTTAAGTCCAGTCCCCTGGTGGATTTTAACTAATCTTGGAGGAATTTTATTTTAACAACTATTTTCCCGGTTCATACTGAAGTATTGAATAAAATTTTTGTCCTTGCTGTACCATATCTTATGTTTCCACACGATGATCGCGATGACAGTGAAAGAACTCGAGTCTTGATGTCAAGTGCGGCATATGTTCATTTGAAAAGTAAAGACTTTTCCAAGCACACCCGAAACCTCTCACCAGCGAGCAGGGCTATTTTGCTTTGTGGTCCTACAGGTATATCATGTACAAGTTTAATCTTATCCTGCTATGAAAAAAATAGTATTGAAGTTCATTTGACTAACACTAGTTACACTTAAATTTTGAAGAACTTTACCAGCAATCACTTGCCAAAGCTTTAGCACATTGCTTTGAATCAAAGTTGCTGTTGCTAGATATTACGGACTTCTCCTTGAAGGTAATAATATAGAGCTTCTCATTTTATTTACATTGATCGGCCATATACATACATTAATATCTGTCATGTCATGCCTTGTGCAGATTCAGAGTAAATATGGATGTTCTAGAAAAGACCCTGTAAGTTTACTCTGCTCCATTCTTTGTCATTCTTGACTTCACTAGAAGTGAAACTTGTTAGATCCCTTTCATATTTTCTTTAAGAAAGAATCAAGCTACCATTTCATTGTTGGTTCATAGTGAATCTTCTTATTCAATTTGCTTCTTTTTGATATAGTCTTTTCGAAGGTCCATATCTGAGGTGACTTTGGAGCGAATGTCTGGCTTGTTCGGTTCCTTTTCCATCCTCCCTTCAACAGGTGAAACTAGAGGTACTAGAGGAAGTAACCATCATGTTTTGTAAGATTACGATATTTCTTATAATATACTTAACTGGTATTGAGTTTTGTAGTGTATGATTTCAAGATAATGAATTATTTAATAATATACCTATTGCTTGAACCTATGGTAAATGGTTTTGCCAGAGATACAAAACCAGTAATGTACCATGACCTATAATTTAAGTTATTAAGAGACTTGGTCCATGCCATGAACTGCAAAAGGTTGTGCAGTATGTTGCTAAAATTATTGATTGATAGCTGGAATGTTACTAAATTTATGTAACTATAACTTCATTTCATCTTGGTTGTTTTTGATTTTATTTTTAAGGGACTCTACGTCAACAAAGCAGTGCCGTCAAAAGTTCCAATAATCCTCACAAGTTTCATAGAAATTCTTCTGCTGCATCTGATATAAGTAGCACTGCTTCCCAGTGTGGTCCAACAAATCCAGGTTAGACTTGAAAGAAACTGCCATCTTTCGTAACTTCACTTCATAATTATTATATTCATGCTTAGAACTATAGTTTCCCTTATTACACAAGTTTGGGCTTACTCATCCTTCTTAAAGATTGACTTTAAAATGTAACTTTAGTTTTGTAGTATAACATAATGCTTTAGATAGTAAATCAATCTGTTTCTCAATTCTTTTGTAAAGTTTAAAAGTGTGACCAGATCTGTTCACTGGGATGATATTAGAAAGTTTATACTAGTAGTAACAAGAACTAATCTTATAACATCCGACATTCATATTTGATCTTAGTATATACTTCAGGAAGAAAATAGTGTTCTTCTCTAAAATTTATTATGCCAACTTCATTAAATTTGGAACAAGGCGTCCCCTATTTATTGTTTGCTAATGCATGAAATTAAAATGTTCCCTTGCATTATTATGCTTACTACTTTTAATGATCTTTTCAGCTCCTTTAAAGCGCACAAGCAACTTGTGTTTTGATGAAAAGGTTTTCGTGCGGTCACTTTACAAGGTGATTTAATCTGTCTAATCCTATTTTTTAGCTCATACTTGAATTGTATCAAAGAATAACCTTTGCTGCCAAGATTTAAGATGTGTATAATGAATTTATGTATTACATGGCTATCTTCAATAAGTATGTCATAGTAGCTTTTCAAATAGAATTTTTGTGTTCAAAATAAAAATTAATTGATCTTATATTGTCTTAGGACATATCTCTGTTCCAAAATGCTATTCTAACAAGATTAAGTTTTGCAGGTTACAGTTTCTATCTCAGAAACTGGTTCCATCATTTTATACATCAGGGATGTTGAGAAACTCATTCTCCAATCACCAAGGTTATACAATTTATTACAAAAAATGATAAAGAAACTTTCAGGCTCGGTGTTAATACTCGGTTCCCAGATGGTAGATTCACAAGATGATTGCAAAGAAATTGATGAAAGGCTCAATATTTTATTCCCTTACAACATTGAGATCAAACCCCCGGAAGATGAAGCTCATCTTGGCAGCTGGAAAGCCCAACTGGAAGAGGACAAAAAAGCTCTTCAATTTCGAGATAATAGAAACCACATCGCAGAAGTACTTGAAGCAAATGACATTGATTGTGATGACTTGACTTCCATATGCCATGCAGACACTATGATACTTAGTAATTATATTCAAGAAATTGTGGTGTCTGCAATATCTTACCATTTGATGAATACCAACGATCCAGAGTACCGTAATGGAAAGCTAGTCATATCAGCCAAGAGGTAAATATCTTGACCGATGACTGTTTAAACATTTGATAAAGAGAAAAGGTTTTCTAGTTACTGATATTGTATCTGTACAGTTTGTCCCATGGATTGAATCTGTTCCAGGAAGGCAAAAGTAGTGGGAATCTGAAGACTAATGAACCTATCAAGGTATTTGTCAAAATCTATTTTATCAGGTAGCAAGAAAAAAAGAAAGCTGAAGAGTGCTTATGTATTGTGTTCTCTTTAATGTTAGGATAACTCTGGTAATGATGTGCGGAGTGACAACCAAGCACCTGAAAACAAAAATGAGACAGAGAAGTCTGTTCCTGTGACGAAGAAAGATGCCGAGAATCCAGCTCCAGCAAAATCAGTAAGCTCAATTTCTTAGTAACTAACCTCAAAAGAAGATAAATGAGATATATATTGCAAGACAGTACAATGCTTCTTTTGTTTGTAGACCTTCTGCTTAGGTCCTCCCTATCTAGTCTAGCAATAAAAGGAAAAAAATGTGAATATGATCCTTTCACATTCTTCCATTACCTGACAAATTTTACTGGTTTCAATATAGACAATTGATACACTGTCATTTACATTTGACTTGTTTATGTATTTCTAGTTTCCTCCAGTTTAGACCGAATTTTTTTCCTGATAGTCCATGTTCATGGCTGATCAAGACACCAAGTAGGAACTATGTGATATAAGCTTACCTTTTGCATGGATAATTTATTCTTCTGTTTCATTTTTTATACAATAAATACAATTGCATGCTTTCAGGAAGTTCCTGACAATGAGTTTGAGAAACGCATAAGACCAGAAGTTATCCCCGCAAATGAGATAGGGGTTACATTTGCAGATATTGGATCATTGGATGATATTAAAGAATCACTTCAAGAGCTGGTCATGCTTCCCCTTAGAAGACCAGACCTCTTCAAAGGTGGCCTTCTAAAGCCATGCAGAGGCATATTGCTTTTCGGGCCTCCTGGTACTGGAAAAACAATGCTAGCAAAGGCAATTGCAAATGAAGCTGGAGCAAGTTTCATCAATGTCTCAATGTCCACCATCACTTCAAAATGGTTTGGTGAAGATGAAAAGAATGTCCGAGCTCTGTTCACACTAGCAGCAAAGGTTGCCCCAACTATTATCTTCGTCGATGAGGTTGACAGCATGCTTGGCCAGCGAACTAGAGTTGGAGAGCACGAGGCCATGCGGAAGATTAAAAATGAATTCATGACACACTGGGATGGGCTATTAACAAGACCTGGTGAGCAAATTCTGGTTCTTGCTGCAACGAACAGACCATTTGACCTTGATGAAGCAATTATAAGACGATTTGAGCGCAGGTAAGGACCACATCTTTGTCTTATTGTTACACGATCACATGTTGCTTCTGTTCAGCTACAATTATTTTTCCATTAGATCAAAGAAAGGTATCATAACAAAACAAGGAAGTTCATTATAAAAATATATTTCATCAAAAAAAAAATTCTTTTGAAGGAAAAGAAGCATGGCATCCCAATTATTCAATCCTTTCATTTATGCAGTTTAGATTTCCTTTTGAGACGTCCATTCTTATTTTGTATGTAGCTAGAACATCGCTCTCACGGGAGACACGACATTCTGTAGCTTGTGTCTCAACTCTTTCAGCAACACTTTCTGTCTCTTAGCCATTGGAACTGTTCAGTAATTGAATCAATTAGATAGATTCCATGAGAATGATTTATCAAGTGTTGTTTTCAACTGTGCAAGAACAGTACTCATTAATCATGAACACTGGCCGCGTCATCTATTAGCAATACCATTGGACAACTTTTGCTTTTCGAATAAATGATAGTGTTCTTCTGATTTATAAATAACATCTTTATCCTTTTAATGTGGAGCAGGATTATGGTTGGTCTTCCATCTGCTGATAACAGGGAATTGATCCTAAAAACTCTTCTAGCTAAGGAAAAACATGAAAACTTAGACTTCAAGGAACTCGCAACCATGACTGAAGGATTTAGTGGAAGTGATCTTAAGGTTGATATTGTTAGTGATTCCAACTAATTAGTTCTTTTTTGGGGTTATGATCAAACTATAATTTTTTTAAACAGAATTTGTGCATCACTGCGGCTTATCGACCTGTTAGGGAGCTAATACAGCAGGAGAGAAGGAAGGACATAGTACAATGTCTCAATGTCCACCATCACTTCAAAATGGTTTGGTGAAGATGAAAAGAATGTCCGAGCTCTGTTCACACTAGCAGCAAAGGTTGCCCCAACTATTATCTTCGTCGATGAGGTTGACAGCATGCTTGGCCAGCGAACTAGAGTTGGAGAGCACGAGGCCATGCGGAAGATTAAAAATGAATTCATGACACACTGGGATGGGCTATTAACAAGACCTGGTGAGCAAATTCTGGTTCTTGCTGCAACGAACAGACCATTTGACCTTGATGAAGCAATTATAAGACGATTTGAGCGCAGGTAAGGACCACATCTTTGTCTTATTGTTACACGATCACATGTTGCTTCTGTTCAGCTACAATTATTTTTCCATTAGATCAAAGAAAGGTATCATAACAAAACAAGGAAGTTCATTATAAAAATATATTTCATCAAAAAAAAAATTCTTTTGAAGGAAAAGAAGCATGGCATCCCAATTATTCAATCCTTTCATTTATGCAGTTTAGATTTCCTTTTGAGACGTCCATTCTTATTTTGTATGTAGCTAGAACATCGCTCTCACGGGAGACACGACATTCTGTAGCTTGTGTCTCAACTCTTTCAGCAACACTTTCTGTCTCTTAGCCATTGGAACTGTTCAGTAATTGAATCAATTAGATAGATTCCATGAGAATGATTTATCAAGTGTTGTTTTCAACTGTGCAAGAACAGTACTCATTAATCATGAACACTGGCCGCGTCATCTATTAGCAATACCATTGGACAACTTTTGCTTTTCGAATAAATGATAGTGTTCTTCTGATTTATAAATAACATCTTTATCCTTTTAATGTGGAGCAGGATTATGGTTGGTCTTCCATCTGCTGATAACAGGGAATTGATCCTAAAAACTCTTCTAGCTAAGGAAAAACATGAAAACTTAGACTTCAAGGAACTCGCAACCATGACTGAAGGATTTAGTGGAAGTGATCTTAAGGTTGATATTGTTAGTGATTCCAACTAATTAGTTCTTTTTTGGGGTTATGATCAAACTATAATTTTTTTAAACAGAATTTGTGCATCACTGCGGCTTATCGACCTGTTAGGGAGCTAATACAGCAGGAGAGAAGGAAGGACATAGTAAGTTATTAAAAAACTTCTACTTTGTTAATATTAACATCTTTTCAAGTACTGAACTTTGGTATGAGCTGAAGATCTAACTGTAACAGTTGCATCTTATATCAGGAAAAGAAGAAAAAAGAACCAGAAGGCCAAGGCTCTGAAGATGCTTTGGGCAATGAACAAGATAAAGAAGAACTAGAAATTATGCTTAGGCCATTGAGTATGGAAGACATGAGACAGGCTAAGAGTCAGGTAGGTTGAACTGAAAATCATCCACTTAAATAGCAATGTGCACTTGATTTTGGCGTCTGCACCTTACAATTTAAAAATGACACTTAAATTTGAGGTTATAATGATTTTGTTCAACGTTTTTATGATTTTTAGAAGCTGAATTTAATGGTTGCATCAGACTGAGAAGTAAAAAATCATTTTGTTCTCCATTTAAAAGATCGAATGCTACAGGCTTTCGAGGATTTCATGCCTTTTAACGTCATACATGGAAGAATGAAAGTCTGGTATTGTCAATAGAATATCTCTTTTTCGAGTACATAAATTTATAGATGTCTGTTTAAATGCAGGTGGCTGCAAGTTTTGCCTCGGAAGGAGCAGTAATGGGTGAGCTGAAGCAGTGGAATGATTTGTATGGAGAAGGAGGTTCAAGGAAGAAAGAACAACTCACCTACTTCCTTTAGATTGCAAGAAAGTGATTTTATTTTCGACTTGTCGGCATTCATAAAAAGGATATATTTTAACAAAGAATGGAGTCCATCAGAGTGTTGAATTCGAAGCATTCCCAAGTGTCTCAATATCAAAAGGCAAGAGATCATAAAAGAGCAAAACTCCTGGCAATATATCTAAAGAATGCATAGATCATCATGTTCCTGAGAGGGTTCTCGGTTTTTTTTATTGCGTAAAAGCCAATGGCCACCTGTATTCGGGGTTTATGTTCTTTTGTCATGTGGTTTTGCAAGATGCAATTGCTGTTAAAAAAGTAGTAATTCATGGCAATCATTGTAGGTAAGCTGTATTTTATATAAACAGAATTTCCATTAGATTTATGTACATTGATTGTTTAGCTGCACTACTCATACAGTTTGGTTCAATTATTTATTTGAATTGTCTTGCACATTACTGCCAATTGTCTTTTAAGTGAAATACCTAGTGAATGTTATCATGAAGAGAAAAATAATGAAAACTTCTGAACAGATATTGGACTAACGACCGAAAATTTTGCTAACTACTATATATGGAAAGGCTGCACAAATTTACTCTTCTTATATCCTACTAATTGAGAGTCTCATGTACTGAGCGGTCCTAATATAGTATTGAAACTTCACGACAGTAATGCTAACCAAGAAACAGAAGGAATGGTTAAGTTCCAAATCTCAAATTACAATAGAACTATATTAACCTTTATTTTGGCCACAGGAAGAATTGACTAGACCAGAGTCTTTTGAGAATATCATGGTATTTTAGGCACAAACATAAGAACATGCCTTACATATATAAAAGAATGTCATCAAATTGAACCAGCTCCCACTCATTGGCACAATTCCACACTCCAGTAGCAACTTCTTCATAGGATTAAAAAAACACCTTATTATCCTATTCCAATGTAAAGCATAGTGAACAATGAATATTATGATTCCAATGCATATCATTTTCACTTGATCATCAAATGCTCATGACATTTAAAGAAATATACCCTGGTTTCAATTTCTTTCAATGAATTCTACTGGAGGCAAGAAACAAGGTTTCACTAGCAGCCAGTAATTCTTTACACACAGCAATGAATTTGTCCTTTAAGATTGTTTCATGAGAGATCAAAGAGGTGAATGGATGAGGAATGGAGATCACCTGTCTAAAAATGAGTGTGTCCTCAGTCCCAACTAATGAGTTTTCTCCCAATAATATAAATATATTATTTTATGTTTTTTAATCAAGTGTTATTTTTCATTAGATCGGGCCAAAAAAAATAGGATAAAAATGGGGAGAGATGATCTCTGTCCATGCTTGAAATATAACAAAGTGGCAATGGTAGGACTAGGTCCATGAAGGAATAGGCCCATATAATTTATTTTCTCCCACATCTAGCATTACTAACTTTGTGAATTCCTCAATGACAAGGGTAGTTCTCCAACTAAGCTATTGTCTCTTAATATCAATGATGTACAAAAATGATATTGATTAAAAAATCATCTAACTCACTAAAAATTATATAAAAGAAATTGAAAAATATAGGCTGAAAAAGATGTATAATAATAAAATTATAAGAGAAAAAATATATATCGACAATGTATGAATTTTATATATTATATCATCTGTCATTTATGTTTAATCACCATTAACTGTGTAAAAGAAAAATAAAAGGTAATTTAAATAATGATCGATGAATGATGTATTGGTTGTGTATTAATCTTTATACTGACATGCATATATATTAAGCTCAAAGAAAATAAAAGTTAGATGCATATTAAATTTGAGAAAATATTATTTTTCTTGTACTATCAATGATATTTTTTCACCCTTTTTGGTAAGGAACTAATCGCTTCTGGGTTCGTGACTGTCTCTCTCAACAAATGTCGCTCTCAGGATCGAATCCATGAACTTTTGGTTATCCCGGGGATCTAGTGAGATCTTACATCACTAACCAACACATTATTGATGCATATTAAATTTGAGGAAAAACACAAAAATACTTTATGATATAAAATATATGGAAGGGATGGATTACTTAATAGATGATTGGAATAAAAATATGTTGTCTTAAACCATTTATCAAATCATGTCTCATACCAACAATAATAAAGTAAAAACATAAAAAATAATGTTTGATTAAATTTTTCAGTTAACATAATATGTTTTAATTGGTGTGAGATATAATGATATTGTTTAAAAACTATATCTATCTATTCTGATTATTGATGTGAAATGTAATACATGATAGGCCCTAAATAATGCTAATTAAGAAAGTTCTATAATCGAAGATATTGTTGGAAAACTTACTTTAACCTTAAGCGTGACCGCGTGTATGGCTGCGATTCTAGAAATTAGTTATTAGTTATATAATTTATTGCATACTTGTAGTCGGATCTCGCACATTGTTAATATTACGTAGAGGTTGAGTTTGTGGAAATGTAACTGTATACCTATTTTGTTTAAAGAATTTAACTAGTCACTCATGATTCAACCACCAATTATTATATACCATTGTTTTAATTTAGAGTGTTTGTTGTCAACTTCTGGAAGAAATAGTTTATTGCATGCATTTTAGCTTTTATTTATATATAACTGTTTGTTGTCAACTTCTGCTTCCACAATAAATTGTTATACTATTAGTAATCGGTTTATACATCTTTTGTCGTCAACATCTTTTAAAGCCTATGTATAAGACATATAAAAGATTAATAAGTTTTCATATCATTGCAAAATCAAGATTAATTTAATACACCGACACCATGAAAAAACAAGTGTGACAAGACATTATTCAAATATTGATTACTTGAGTTGGGACAAAAGAATGCATCACGTAGTAGTAACTCACGTCTCAAATTGCTAGTCACGTATAATGTATCTAGTAACTTGTAATGTATTTAGTTTCATGAATGTTAGCGTCGTTCTGATAGTGACCAGAAACTTGAGACAACTTGGGCACATCTTCACAGCTTCTACGTAATGCGTCTCACTTTGCAGCCAACGCTGAGTCAAATTTGTATTAAACAATAGCTTGTGCATCTAGAAAGGAAAGAAAAACCATAATATAAGTTTTATGAGGAAAAAAATGTACTTACTTTGTATAAGTTTTATACATTATTACTGTATCATTCACTCTTCGTGTTTTATCATATTCATTATTAAAAAATAATAATATAAATAAATGGTGAATGATATATTAAATGTGTAAAATCATTATACCGGTAATGAATAAATATCACCAATATTTTATTTTACATAACAACTAAAGCAAATTTCAGTTTATCTCACATCTTCTATCTCAAAATGTGTACAAATTCATGTACTCCTTATTTTTTCATAGTTCGGAAAAGTAAAACATGAATTAAACATATATTAATTTTATGAAATTAAAATATTTCATTGTATAAGAAGATAAATTATCTCATCTAACCTATAAAATCTTGACATGTGTCATATTTAATTATTTTCTATAAAATATTTCTAAAACTAAACAAAATAGTACAAGTGTAATACTTTTACTAACTGGAGGATATAAGTTATATTCTAGGATGAGGAGATACCTTATTTTCAAATTTTATATTTTATAATCAATAAGAAATAATAATTGGTATGAAGTGGTACAAAATTTAAGATAGAAGATTGGCGGATGAGGATCATTTATCCTTAATGATGTCTCATTCTCTGCCCCAACACAATCAGATATTGACAAATGACTAGAAGAAAAAATTTAAAAACAAAAAGTAATAAAAAGTAGCACTTTGATTGACTTGTGACAAGGAATGAGACACCGTTTGGGATGAGTGATCTCTGTCCGTAGATCGGCTCATTTACCAATACACTCATAGATTTCAATTAATATTTTTTTATACTATTAAAGATATTCTTTCACCTTTTGGATAATAAACTAACATCTTTTAAAGTGTGTGACTCCCCCTTTCAATTAATACTTTAAATAATTTATTAAATTAACGATTTCAATTAAAATAAGGAAAAATGATTTAATTGCACATTTGCTCTTACATTCTTTGTAAATAATATGTAATTTACTCCCTCAATTCTTGGAAACATGTTATTGCTCAATGTCATTTTCCTTAAAATGAGCAACTTTTGAACTTGCTCATATTTAAATCTTCCTAAAAGCTTCTTTGATCAAGTTAGGAAGCGCCTCAATTATTGGAAACGGGGACATATTATTCAGATCGTACGGCATACAAAATTGTTCCAACTAAAATTGATATTTAAATCTACAAGAATAAATTCCATTTACTTATATTTTAAATCAATGTTTTCTTCTTTTTATAAGTGACACACATGTGATGGAGTTCTGTTTCCCATAGATATTTTCAATAAACTTAACTTTTAAAATGGACATGTCGATGGGTGCACGTGTTTGTGATGATTTTCAACACTACTGTAAGTCACCATTTGTACCTAATATAACCAAAATTTATACGTATTTAAATTCTAGTCTAGAATCAGTATGTGTGTAGTTAACCTACAATATTAGCGATTTTATCAATATTAACAGATGAGGAAAAATAGAAAATTAAAGTGAATTTATATTTTAAAAATTAAATATCAAAATAGTAATTTAATTTTTAGCGATTAAATTACTATTTTAATGTATGATATTACACATGAACAGTGCAACCGTGCAGCAATTAAAATTTAAACAAAATGTATTATAGAATTTCCTTAGTATTTTGTAGAATATATTTCAAATTCTTGTGCACCCATATGACTACACGACATATAAGAGGAGCCGCCCCTATCCTGTTTGCTTATGGACCGTCAGCTAATAGAGTGAGACTCCTCAGACACAAATGACTTTTTTCTTTGTATTTAAAGTGTAAAAGTGTAATATCATTTTAAATACAAGGGATATAAATGTTATTAAATGTTGCATTTTCTTTACTTTTACATAGCACTTCTCTCTCCATTAATGGAGAGAAGTCTCACTCTAACTAATAAGTATGATCATTGACTCTATTATTTCTTTTGATGTAATCAACATTATTTTTCACTCCAATAATCTATTAATTTTTGTAGTGTTATAGTTGTTGTTGATCCTAGGAATTAAACCACTAAATTTATAGTTTTTTTCAAAATCTAATAGGAGATTATATTATTAAATTAATCCCTTGTTATTTCTATCACATTTGTTATAAAGCTTTTGTTTATATTATAATAAGTAACAAAGAAGTTGAATATAATTTGATGAAAGTAATATTTAATTTACATTACAAACTTAATTAAAAAAAATAGAGAAATCAGGGATGAAAAATAAAAATAATAAATAAAATTAGACTTTGGAAAATAAAATATAAATACCTATTGCATTTGCTAAAGATCAAGAGTTAAAAATGAGACTAAAGAAGTGCATTATTAAAGTGTTGTTATAAAATAATATGTGCAACAACATCATAATTCTATTTATATTCCACTACTCTCATTAATATTTTAATAACCTACCATCCATTATTACTCTCCATTATTGGATAGCCTACAATTATTAAGAGGTGATTGTTTAGTGTTATTAAGTTAATTATATTCCTAAAATTACTAAAATGTTAAAAAAATGGATTTTTATGAATAATATTTGTTAAGAAAAATTTTTTATTCAACCCAAAAGTAATTAGTTTTTTATTTTTAGTGTTAAAAAGAATGTTCTTAGAAGTACTAATACTTAGGCATAGTGGACAATGCCTATAAATAGAGCAAACTTCTTAATCTTCATCTGAATATTTTCTTAAGTAAACTTGAATCATCTTTCAATAAAAATGAAGGATACCATAGTTCTATACCCTGCTGTAGGAAGGGGACACCTACAATCCATGGTAGAGTTAGGCAAACTCATCTTAACCCATAACCCTTTCTTCAACATCACAATCCTAGTCCCTACCCCACCCAACACTACAATCACCAAATTTGACCACACCACCTTCGACTGCGACTCCGCCATCACCTTCCACAACATCACCGCAATATCATCCCCTCACGGCGGCGACACCCTCCCACCTCACTTACTCGCGGTGGAACTCTCCCCCCGCAGCAACCAAAACTTTCATCACACACTCAGATCAATTTCCAAGACTTCACGTCTCAAAGCCATAGTCTTGGACTTCATGAACTATAGTGCCCCTAATGTAACCGCCACACTAGGCATCCCAACGTACTTTTACTACACCTCCGGAGCTTCTTCTCTTGCGGTGTTGCTCCACCAAAATGGTCTTGTTCCTGTTCCTGGGCTACCTCGGCTTTTGAAATCGGACATGCCTGAGCCTTGTGACCCTTCGCATCCCATTCACCATGTGTTTCTTGATATAGGGAGAAGCATGAGACAGAGTGCTGGTGTTATCATAAACACGTTTGATGCAATAGAAAGTAGGGTTATTGAGTCGTTAAAGGAAGAAACCATGCCTGTGTTTTGCATTGGACCTATGCTTTCTACACCTTCTGGGGAAGAAGATAAGAATGGGTGTCTGAGTTGGCTCGACTCGCAACCGAGTCAAAGTGTCGTGTTTCTGAGTTTTGGAAGCCATGGGAAATTCTCGAAGACTCAGTTAAAAGAGATAGGTATTGGGTTGGAGAAAAGTGAACAAAGGTTCTTGTGGGTTGTGAGAAGTGAGTTAGATGAAGCGAGTTTGGACGAGTTGTTGCCAGAAGGGTTCTTGGAGAGGACAAAGGAGAAAGGAATGGTTGTTAGGAACTGGGCCCCACAGGCGAAGATACTGAGTCATGACTCGGTGGGTGGGTTTGTGACTCATTGTGGATGGAACTCGGTGTTGGAGGCTGTTTGTGAAGGAGTGCCAATGGTGGCGTGGCCTCTTTATGCAGAGCAAAGGCTGAATAAAGTGGTTATGGTGCAGGAAATGAAGGTGGCTTTGGCTTTGGAGAAAACCATTGATGGGTTTGTGAGTGCAACTGAGTTGGGGGAGCGAGTTAAGGAGCTCATGGACTCGAACGAAGGAAAAGAGATTAGGAAGAATATTTTCAATATGAAAATAGGTGCTAAAGAAGCAAGAAGTGAAGGTGGATCTTCTCTTGTTGCGTTGAGTAGGTTGGGTCAGCTGTGGAAGGAGTAAGTTTGCAATTCCATTCATGGTTAGGGGAATAGATATATCTTGTTATAAACTATGTCCTAAATTTTATCTCGTGTTAATAAAAACATGCTATATTAATTAAAAATTCTCTTTTTGTTTCAACATCATTGATATAAGATATGATTTGGGATATCATATACCTTGTTGTTGCTGCGTAGGTGATATTTTCATTTTTGTCTATTTTTCTCTTCAGGGTCAACTAGATATGTTCTATGCGTCTTGTAGTGTCAAAGGGGAAAATCTGTAACTTAAATATGGTGGTAGCTAGTGAAGTTTTATGTACATTGTAAATGTCTCCCAGTTTAATAAATGTATACATAATTAGACTCAATTTAGTTCTCATGTAATGTCAGACATTTTTATATGTAATATCATTTCCAATATCACTGAGTTCACGCTAGTTGAAATATTGCAATATTCTTCATTCAAACTAAAAATGGTACATGCATTGAAATGTTTGAAACTCTTACTTTAATCAGTAACTTAGTGGTAATTTACTAAATTATATCTTAACGTTTCTTGGATGAGTTCCAATTGAATATATACTTAATGTGGGAATATTTGAATTTATAGCATAGATTAACAAGTCTGAAGACAACTTAGACATGTATATTATTACTAACTCTGAACACTATCAATTATGTATGTAATTTGATGTATGAGACTTCCTTTAAATGTAGATGGTTGTTATATAGAGCGTCTCTTTGTTTTGCCCTTCCAAAGAGGAATGTTAAAGCTCAGCACTATCTTTAAGAGCAGCTTTGAATGTTGTGATTTATAATTTTTTGGTACACATCAACTCTTTTATTATTTTTGTTAAACTCTATGTATGTTTTAGGGGATTTAGGTTAGAGGTAGGGAAGGAGAATGTGTAAGGTAAATGACAAAAAGTAAGATTGAACTATTAGGACTTGATTCATGAAATTGAAGCAAAGATCATATGGCTTATACACTATTTGCATTGATGAACACAACTACAATGTACAAGAAAAAACTAAATTTACAATGAAGGGTTGTGGCATTCCAGAATTTACGATTAAACAAGCATTGCAACCATTTGTTTGTTTTGTATCCTCAATAAACTTTCCATGGAGATGCATATTTGCCCAACACTTCCAAACATCAACTACAAACAAATCAATCTTATTCTTGAAACTATTTGTCTTGCAACAAAAAAGTTAATCAAATAATTGTTTTCCATCTGCATATTTGTCGTTTAATAAAGAAATAAAATATTTAATCTAAAGCAAACTTGAGCCAGTCAAATAAACAATGTAAAGAAGAAAAAAGCTGGCAGTTGAAAGAGATGTTATGCGTTAGTGGAAAAAAGATGTCATGCAAGGCTTTAAAAATGTGATCATTGATATTTATATGCAGATCTACATGACCTAACACTCTATCTTCAAATCTGCATATTTTTTACTTTATTGTTTTTCTTCTTATTTTTCATTCATTGTTCTTATTATATTTGTTCACATTAGAGCATCTATCATCCAACAAAATTTCTATCTTTATTTTTTAAATCTCACGCATTATTTTATAATTAGCTCCTGAATTTTAATGAAATTACACAAATCACTCTTTCATATTTTACACCTATAAAATCCCCCATTAATTTATGTACATATATTACATTGACTACCCTTATATGATAAATAAATGTGATATTTAAAAAATTATGATAAATGTAATTAAACAAAATAAAATATGATATATTAATAGTATATGAGTCAATATATTTTCATTATTTTTGGTTCATTACAAATTATATTAATAATTCTAAGGATATATTATTTAAATCATTCTTACACTATATTATAACGAACAAAAATAATGACAATGTATTGACTCGTATACTATTTGGACTTGTTTTGACAATATACCATATTTTGTTTAACTTAATTACACTTATCATTATTTTTTGTTTAAAACATCACACTTATTTCTCATGCAATGATAGTCAGTGTAATGTATGTATATAAATGAGAGTTTTTTTTTGTAGATTTAAAAAATGAATGAGTGATTTGTGTAATTTCGCTAAAGCTCAAGGAATATCAGTGTAATTTACTCTTTTATAATTTATTACAACTCATCATAAAATAAAAACAACATCTACTTTCTTCACAATGTCAAATAACATTCTATTCTTATTTGGGTCATACAACATATCCCACACTTTTATATTTTGCAATAAATATAAGAAAATATTTAGAATAAATACTTTATTAATAAATTAAAAATGACTACAAAAAAATTATAACTACATTTTTTTGTTATAAATTATAAAAAAAATTATGTAGACACGAATAAATAAAATAGTATATTGTATTAAATAAAATACATTAAAGATAATTTCAAAATATAATAGAAATTACAACATAATAAATTAAAAGATAAATAAAATGCTTAAAATAAATAAAGTATATAACAAGTTAACAATACATAAATTTCATCTCTTCTCACTAAGAACTATTCTTATTTAAGAACAAAATTCAAGAAATAAGAATATCACAATAAAAAATATAGTAAAAATATTCTTATTTTGTTAAGAATAACACAGTAGATGTTGTAGCTCATAATCTTATTTCTACAAATATTTACTTCATTGTTAAATTAATTCAGAAAAACAGAAGGTAGGTAGTGAGACTCTTATTTTATTGAGCATAATTGGTCTCGAGTATTGGATTGTTATAGAGATATTATGCTGTGATAAAAATAAATTTTAAAGGATGCATATTTTTTTATTGTTTTTAAATTACATATTGTGAAAAATTAAAAATCCTTTTTTTCTCTTATACTCCAATATTTGAGGGTTAATACTAGACATCAATTCCATTTTCTTACTCGTGTATTAATTTGTCACCTAATGTTTATTTTTTCTGAATTTATTAAAAAAATGTTATTGCCATATTTAAATATAGTTACTTTCATATTTCTTTAGAAACATATATACTTCATTTTTTATATTTTATTATTTTATGTTATTTAAGGTTGATACATACAGATTAAGAAATTATCAAGATGTATTGTGTTTTAACTAAAACATTCATATTTATTTCCTAAGAGATATAAGAAATGATAAAATTAATAAAAATATGATATGTATATTTATTGAATGTTGATAGAGCTAAAAAAAAAGTTTTAAAATATACTTTAAAATTGTAAAACAATAATAATAATCTTATTTACTTGTTGATTGGGTGAGACACCCATCAAATTGTCTCTCACTTTATTAATTTAGAGATTATGTAGATATGAGTACCACTTGTTCTCCTAATTTCTTTATCTCTTGATTAATAATATTTTCATTGTTAATAAAAAAAAAACTATGATGATCTTTTATTTACAATCATTATATTTTACAACTTTATTGAAGTTTTAGCTTATTCTTATGTTTTTTGAACTCTTATGGATGGATACTATCTCTAAAACTTGATTTATATATAAACTTAATTAAATTATTTAGAGCATGCAAATTACATTTAAAATGGTGTGTTTGGTTGGAAGAAAAAATTTCTACTTTTATTTTCAAAAACAATTTTGATTTCCATGTTTTCATTTTCTTAAAACATATTTTTATTATTATTTTGATTTTCAGAACCATTCATTCTAAGCTTCACAAACAAGAATAATTATCCTTGCAATTAATTCAATTTTAAATTTTAATCACTAAAGTAGTTAAACTAATAATTTTATAGGATGTCTACACATTTGATACTTGCATTTAATTTCTTTTCCAATAGATTTTATACCAATAATACATTGAACACTTTTAATTGTTAGATTTTGTCATTAACTACTACAAAGATGTCTGAAAAGTCACAACATGCCTCATGGAGTTGTAGGTGCCCTCCAAAAAAGTTAAAGTTAAAATAAATTAGTAACATACATGTATTTTATTATTTAATTAAGTTTACAGTAAAGTTAATTAGTGTTAATTTTGATCCCAAAATCATATGTTATCATATCCATCATCAAACTATTTCAACAATATCATAAGAGAGGCGATAAAAGTTATGATGTTGAGGGATAAAAAATTAATTTTATTATAAAGATGTGTGATGATCTGAATAAGGGAGACACTCTTCAATTGATTTTAGCGTTTTGTTGATTAGTAGAAAAAATAATTGGAAAATATATTCTCTCATTCCATATTTTTTGATATTTAATGTTATACACATAATTTAAAAAAATAAATGAAATAAAATTTATCTAAAATAATTGTATTTAATACACATTATTAGTACACAAAATGATTCATGACATATTTTATCATAGCATATCCTTGTTAGGTGACATTTGCATTCTTCTCTAATTTTCTCTTCAGGGTCAACGAGTGTGTTCTATGGGTCGCGTCAAAGGCACAAATCTGTAACTTAAATATGGTAGTAGTGAAATATATACATAATACGCAAAGTATATTTAAATCCAAATTAAATTATATTAGTTACATTAGTAATTCTCAATATTATCTATTTATTTTTTAAATCCAATGAATTAAAATAGTGAAATTTAAAAGTTATTAAGTTTCATTTTTTCTCTCTCTTCATCTCTTTCACTCACTAATTTCATCCATTAAATTAAAAAAATGAATGAATAAGATCGAATATAACAATAGTATATTAAGTTGAGTATAAATCTCTCCTTATATATAATTACACTCAATTTACCTCTCATTTAATGTCAGACATTTTTATATATTTAATATCATTTCCAATATGATTTTGTTCAAGCTAGCTGAAATATTGCAATATTCTTCATTCAAACAATATCATTTATTATTCAAGTATTAATATTCAGGTAAATGGTACATGCATGGAAATTGTTTGAAACTCTTGCCTTAATCAGTAACTTAGTGGTAATTTACTAAATTATATCTTAACCTTTCTTGGGTGAGTTCCGATTGAATACTTAACGTGGGAATATTTGAATTTCTAGCGTAGATTAACAAAGTCTGAACACAACTTAGACATGTACATTACTAACTCTGAACACTATCAATCCTGCATGCTATTAGGTTGATTTATGAAATTGAAGCAAAGATCATATGGCTTATACACTATTTGCATCGACGAAGACAATTACAACATAGAAGAAAAAACTAATTTTACAATGAAGGGTTGTGGCATTCCAGAATTTACGATTAAAAAAGCATTGCAACCAGAGACGGATCTTGACCATAATTTTAGAGGCGGCAGCATTATGATTTATACATAAATAACATATGAAATCATTATAATATTATATAAATTTTTTAATGTAAAAATGAGTTATTCTTTCATGTTTAAATTCCCAAGAAACATGATAAAAATATAACATAACAAATCTATGAAGAAATTGCAAATATTCCTAAGTACATATAAGTTCATTATCTCTTATAAACATTACATGTATTTTAAACTCAGAAGAATCGAGCATAAAGTTAGTTTTTCAATCCTTTCAAATAGAAAATCAAAATAATGTATGCTTGAGATTGATACAAATATTTTTTTAAGAGAAAAATATATAAAGATAGAAATAACGAAATTAAGAATATCATACGTAGCAATGGAATAACCCAACTAAAATTAATTAATAAAAAAATAGTTCACTAACAAAGAATAACAACGTCCATGAATAAAATTTGATGCAAGAAACAAACAAATCATGAGTAATCATGTCATGACTTCATAGGCATATGATAATATGTCATGAAAAAACAATTGATGAAAACTGATTTATAAAGAGCAAATGTGACATTTTTAAGGTGTAAAAATAAATGGGTTTGAGTTGGAGAGTTATCTAAAGCGATATTTGGGGAGGGGAATATGTCATGTGATACTAAAGAGAGTGAAACTTCATAAAGGGTAAGAGTTTTTAAGAGAATATTAAATTTTTTATTGTCCATAAGTTGTGTAGAAGTATTATTCTTTGAGAGAAGAATATATGCACTAACAATGTATTAATTTTATACTTTTTCACTTCATCATCTACCATTCATATTCAATCTTTATTAACTCTATAAAAAATTAATCTAAATAAATGATGAATGATGTAATGAATGTGTATAAATTTTTACATTAATAATACATAAATATTACACTCTTATCCTTAAGTTTTTTTGTTAAATTTTAAAATATACCAAAAAAAATATCTCTAATATTTTTTTGAAATATTTGAGGGGGGCAACTGCCCCACCTGTTCTAGAGAAGATCCGCCCCATATTGCAACCATTTTTTTGTTTTGTATCCTCAATAAACTTTCCATGGAGATGTGTATTTGCCCAACACTTCCAAACATCAACTACAAACTCATCAATCTTATTCTTGAAACTATTTGTCTTGCAACAAAAAAATTGATCAACTAATTGATTTCCATCTGCATATTTGTCGTTTAATAAAGATATAAAATATTAAATCAATTGGAGCATTCACTGAACAATTCTTGTAATTCGTATGTTTAATACATTTAACACATGTTGAAATTGTTTTACAGCATGTGTTTATTAGTTTGTTAGAGAGTTAGTTAGGTTAGTCGTATTGCTTACGTTATAATGCATTGTATATAAACAACACTCTCTTGTATCATTAGTATATTCAATCAATACAATCAAAACATACATTCCATACACTTTTCTATTTTCCTGTTAAAATCACAATATGTTATCAGAGCCTTCATCTTGAAGGCTTTGGTCACTGTTGCGCATTCTCTAATAATTATTATCTTTCTCTTCTAAGATTCAACAAATGTTGTGGATGAGAAGGGAAGGAGGACACCAACTACACTTCCAAGAAGGCTAGAGAATCTGGTGGTGATACTGCTCAGAAAATAAGTTATGCCGACAATGTTGCTGAAAAGACCAAAGAGAAGATCCAAGATGTTGCATTTGGGGCATGACTATATAGTGTAGAGAAGACCAGAGAAATGAAGGACGCAACTACGGAGAAAGCTAGTGGCATAGCAAATGCAGCCAAGGAGAAAATCAATGAAGAAGCCAATGAGAGACAGAGAAAGTCAAATGAAGAGCTTAATTGGGTCAAAGAAAAAGCCAAAGAAGAGTATAATGCTGCAAAGGACACCATAACCTCTAATCTTGAAAGTGCTCTGCAAAAAAAATCACAAGATAAAGAAAATTATGGAGTGCAACAATGATGAAGCTGTTGGGCTAAAGAAAAGCAGTGAGGTATTCCTGAGGTCAAGGATGAGCACACAAAATTTTAAAGATTTTAAGGAATCTAACAACCAAATCTATAGTATTAGTGTCATGCAAGATTGTTATAACATATTTTCAAGGCTCTGTTTGTAAATGAATGATTAAAGATGTTGTCAAGAAAAAAAGAATGAAATTTACGTCAAGAAAATGAATACTATGATCAAGGGCAACTAGAAAGCTTTAACAATGTAAAACCATGAAAAAGCATAAGAATATGGTCAATATTTATGATCAAGAATATATGATTGAGAAAATTCAATCACGTTAGGATCGAAATTATGATTCATCACATTGTTATGATATCAAATCAAAATATCGAGCTCGAGTCATTATCATTTATTCTCCAACTTGATGGGGCTATCAGAAAACAAAACTAACAAACATAAACAAGACAACAACAATAACAATTAATCAATTAATTGAGTAAGTGTTAATCGATTACCACTATAGTTAATCGATTATATGGTTAGAAAATCAAGCGGAGCATTCACTGAATAACTCTTGTAATTGATACGTTTTACACATTTAACGTATGTTGAAATTGCTTTGCAATATATGTTTATTAGTTTGTTAGAGAGTTAGTTAGGTTAGTTGCATTGTTTATTTTACAAAATATTGTATATAAATAACACTCTCTTGTATTATTAGTAAATTCAATCAATACAATCAAAATATGCATTTGATACATTCTTCTATTTTCCTATTAAAATTGCAATATGGAGCATAGATGCTCTCCATACTGGACTGTTATAGATATGTAATGGATATTATGCAAACATGTGACAAAAATAAAATTTTAAGGATACAAAATTTTAATTATTTTTAAATTAGATAATGTCAAAAATTAAAAGTTCTTTTTTCTAATATTCTAATATTTTAGGGTCTAGTACTACACCTCAATTCCATTTTCTTACGTGTGTATTAATTTGTCACCTAATGTTTAATGTTTAATTTTTCCGCATTTATTAAAGAAATTGTTATTGACATATTTAAATATAATTACTTTCATATTTCTTTAAAAATATATATACTTCATTCTTTTTTATTTTTTTGTTATTTAAGGTTAATATGTACATATTAATAAATTTTCAAGATATATTGTGTTTTGACTAAACATTCATATTTATTTCCTAAGAGATATAAGAAATGATAAATTAATAAAAATATGATATGTGTATTTATTGAATGTTGATAGAGCTATAAAAAGGTTTAAATATAGTTTAAATTGTAAATCAATGATAACAATCTTAAAGCAGAACAAATGCCTAAAACATCAAAAGATGCTAGTATTTTTTTTTAGTTTCACACATATATTTTTATACCGGAGGCAATTATGTTCGAGCCGGAAACATTTACAGGTATGTGGGGTTAATTTTCTCAGCGGATATTTTTCCATTTACAATATTCGAACCTGAAACTTTACTTAAGGAGAATCAAGTGTACTTACCTCAAATATCACATTTTTAAAATATAAAATACCCGCAACTTGCCATTTATCAAGATTTAAAAATTAAACTATGATAGTATTTTATTTACAATCAATATATTTTACAACTTTATTGATGTTTTAGCTTATTATGTTTTTTAAATTCCCGTGTGGATAGATACTATCTTTGAAGTTGATTTATATAAACTTAATTAAATTATTTAGAGCATACAAAATACATTTATAAAATTTCAACAAGTTTAAGTTAATGTTAAAATAAGTGTAATTCAAAAGTTAGGTAATATAGTTGCAGAAGTTTCCATATTAGGAAAGTCAGTTAGTTGAATTAGTTGGAAAGCTTGCTATATATAGTAAGTTTGGTGTTTTGATTTTCATTCATTTCTATATACAAAGAAGCACATTCAATCTACTCATCCCTTTCTTCCTTTCTTCTTAATTCTTCTCTAACAAACTGGTATCAAGAGCTGATTTCAACATGGGACCAACAAATGGAAGTTTCCCTGCAAATCTCCCCATCCTCGACGACAAGAATTGGAATAAATGGCATATCCAAATGAAGGTGATCTTTGCATACCAAGAGATGCGTGAGGTGGTTGAAGAAGGATACCCTGCACTGACAGAAGGTGCTGCAGATGCTTTGAGGGCAGTGCATAGAGAAAATCAGAAGAAAGACAACAAAGCTATGTTCTTCTTGCATCAATGTGTTGACAATGCACACTTTGAGAAGATAGCCCCTGCAAGGACAACAAGAGAAGCATGGCAGATTCTTGAAGCTTGCAATAAGGGTGCAGACCAATTGAAGAAGGTGAGATTGCAAACCTTAAGGCGTCAATATGAATTGATGCAGATGGAAGTGAATGAGAAGGTAGCAGATTTTTTCAATAGAGTGATTGTCATCACTAATCAAATGAAGGCCTCTGGTGAGACAATCACAGATCAAACAATTGTGGAGAAAGTTCTTCACACCCTAGCACCAAGATTTGATCACATTGTTGTGGCAATAGAAGAATCAAAGAATTTAGCAATCTTGAAGGTTGAAGAGTTGCAGGGGTCCTTAGAAGCACATGAGTAGAGAATGATGGAGAGGTCTAGTGAAAGAACACATGATCAGGTGCTTCAAGCACAAACATGGAAGAAAGGAGGATTCTACAAAAGGGGAATTCAAGGAAGAGGAAGATTCAGAGGTGCTTCTACTGGTTCAGGGAAACAAATCTTGAACTTAGAAGGAGGTGAGCAATCAGAAACATCCATAAGAAGAGGTTCACAGAATTGGAGAGGAGGCAAGAGAAGGGTTGATAGGAAGTCCTTGAGGTGCTTCAATTGCAACAAGATTGGTCACTTCTCCTCTGAATGTAAGGCACCAAGTAATGAGGCTAACTTGGCTAAAGAGAACCAGGAATCAGATGAAGAGCCTGTTTCCTTGATGATGCTAGCAAAAGAAGATAACAAACATTCAGAAATATGGTACATTGATTCAGGGTGTTCTAACCATATGACTGGCCATAAAGATTGGTTGATCAATCTTGATGAGAACAAGAAAAGTGGAGTCAGGTTTGCTGATGGTAGACACATCTCAGCAGAAGGAATTGGTGATGTAATGGTCAAGAAGGAAGATGGAAGAAATGCAGTAATAACTGGGGTTTTGTATGTTCCTGGTTTGAAGAGCAACCTCATTAGCATGGATCAACTATTGGAGAAAGGATTCACCCTGCATATGAGCAATGGCTATCTTGAAGTTTATGACACTTATCACAAATCGATCTTGAAGGTTCCTCTCACCAGAAATAGGACCTTCCAAATCAAGGTAAATGCCTTAAACTCACATTGCTTGGCTACTGAGGTGGAAAAGGATAGTTCCTGGTTGTGGCACCAGAGATTTGGTCATCTGAATTTCAAGGATTTGAGCCTGCTAAATTCTAAGAGCATGGTGTCTGGCTTGACTCATATCAAACTACCTTCAAAGATCTGTGAAAATTGCTTGTCAAGTAAGCAACCTAGATCCTCTTTCAGTACCTATAGTGCATCTAGATCTAAAGCTGTTTTAGATGTAATATATGCTGATGTGTGTGGTCCAATTGATACTATATCAATGGGAGGAAATAGATACTTTGTATCCTTTGTTGATGAGTATAGTAGGAAGATGTGGGTGTACTTGCTCAAAGCCAAGGGAGAAGTCTTTGGAGTGTTTAAAGTCTTCAAGGTCATGGCAGAAAAACAATCAGGGAAGCATATCAAGGTGTTTAGAACAGATGTAGGTGGTGAGTTCTGTTCAAATGAGATTGAGAATTTCTGCTCAACTCATGGAATTCTACATGAAGTTACAACTCCCTATACACCGCAGCACAATGGAGTTGTTGAGAGAAGAAACAGAACCATTATCAACATGGTTAGAAGTATGTTGAAGGAGAAGAAATTGCCTCATCATTTCTGGGGTGAAGCAATTATGACTGCTGCTTATGTGCTAAACCTGTGTCCAACAAAGAAGCTTGGATCCCAAGTACCTGAAGAAGTGTGGTCAGGACAGAAACCATCAGTTCAACACCTCAGAGTTTTTGGTTGTTTGTGTCACAAGCACATACCATATCAGAAAAGGAGAAAGCTGGATGATAAGAGTGAAACCATGATCTTCCTAGGATACAGCTCAACTGGTGCATATAAGCTGTATAATCCTAGAACAAAGAAGGTAGAGTTCAGTAGAGATGTGTTGTTTGAGGAGCATTTGGCATGGAAACCAGAAGTTGTCATTGATCAATCAGTAACCAGAATTGATATGGAACCAGGACAGGCTACACTTGAGTTAACTAATGCAGAGGAATTGATAACTGATGAATTAGCCTCATCAAGCCAGTCTCAAACAGAACAAACTCAAAGACCAAGCAGAAGCAGAACTAGACCAACAAGACTGAATGATTTTGAACTCTTTCAGGACTCTGAGTTTGATAGTGAAGGAGAAATAATTCATTTAGCCTTACTTGCTGATGCAGATCCAATTTGTTTTGAAGAAGCATTAGAAGATGAAACTTGGATGCAGGCCATGAGGGAAGAATTAGCATCAATTG